>NC_060069.1:84020874-84334624 GCF_922984935.1 Meles meles | reverse complement strand
AGAATGAGTTGCGTTTTCAATGTCAGATGGCTTTTAGAAAGTGCAGAGGGAAGAACCTCTCACAGACTAGCAGAAGCTAACTACCAGCAGGGAGGAGGGACCAGAAGAGACTCTGTGGGGTCTCCTGGGTGGGCCCAGGAAGGCATAGAGGCAGTGGCTGCCTGGTGCGCCCATGCTAGGGGTCCTGAACACCTGCCGTGACAAAGGCAAACAAAACAATTCTTGCAACTATTATAAAAATGTCCACTGGCACCCGCTGGAAAGATACTTGAGGTTGGATGGGTTTAGGACAGATCTGGGAGCAGCTAAAAACATGACCCCTTCTCAGCTTCTGTGATTGTTGCCACATGTCGAGGTGGCCCATTATTGCTAGATTTTCTGGTTTTCCGGAGAAACCAGACATTTTTATTTTTCAGTGAACTCTCCTGACTTTTAAAAGTTGGCTAAAATGTTTTTAAAACCCAATGTAGGCCAAACAAAGCACATCTGCAGGCCAGATGTAGACTTCCACCATTGATCTGCAACCTGTCGTGTAGGCAGGCCCGTCCCAGGGATTCCTGTGCCTCTGGGGGTCCTGAAACAGCAGAGGCTGTTGGTCTGGAAGGCTGGGGCAGACAGGGGCCCAGGTAACCCACAGACCAATGGCCCAAGACCAGAAGACCCCTCCACCACCAATATGTTGACTCCACCGCCTAACTCAAGGATGGGAGCGAGAAGTGGGAATTCCAATAAGCAATGAGGATAACTGTTTGACCAGCCAGTCAAGAGGAAGGTTAAAAATAGAAACTGATTTGAGTTCTAAAGAAAAGAGACGTGATAATTCTTCCACACCAGAATTCGTGGACTGAGATTTATACTTGCTATGCCTGAGGACCTGCTGGGTTTTGCAAAAAATTCCCAGATGAGCATCCCACCTATGAGCTATTCCCCGCATTCTTTTAATCTTCAGGCCATCTGGTGACCTGGGGATATGCTGTGAGCTCTGCTATAGAGGATGGGATCTTATTCCATAGAGTATCTGGAGGGATCACTGCCATGCTCTTCTTATTTTTTAGCAGCTTTATTGAGGTATAATTTACATAACATAAAATTTACCTGCTACAATTCATTTATCTACTATAATGATTCTGGTACATTTATAGTGTTGTGTAACACCAAAATCTAGTTTTGGGACATTCCCATCACTGTATAAGGTTACTTTGGGCCCCTTTACAGTCAGACCTCACCTCTAGTCCCAGCCCTGGGCAACGACTGGTCAGCTTTCTGTCCATAGTTACTCCATGTTTGGACATTTGATTTGAATGGCATCATACGATATGTAGTCCTTTTCATCTGATGTCTGTCACTTTAGCAGAATGTTTTTGAGGTTCCTTCATGTTGATGCATGTATCAACAGTTTTTTCTTTTTCTTACTGAGTAGTATTTCACCATATGGAAATACCACATTTAAAAAAAATGTATTGGACAGTTAATGGATATTTGGGTGGTTTTCCAGTTTTGGGGTTGTATGAATAATGCTACCATGAGCATTCATGGGCATGTCTTTGTGTGGCACTGCCCATGCCTTTGAGGGACAATGTTTCAACATTGGCTGTTTAGAATTTAGGAGAGGTAGCAATTCCACGGCAGCGATGGAATAACTAAGGTAGGCTCGGGGAACCAGGGAGAGGAGGCTGACAGGTTCTGCCAAGCATCTGCTCTGCATGGACATCTGCTTCAGCTTCCATTAGAAAACCATGACCCGCTGAGGAATATGGGGCTGGGGGTCAGAGAGGAGATGAGGGGAGATGTATGGGCCTCATGGAAGCAAACACAAACTGGTGGCCACCTCTTAGGGAGGATGTGGGCTCTCAAGCTTGGGGTGTGTGTGTAGTCATTAAACCAAGGCCCAAATTATAAGAAGCCCTTTAGAGGCTATCGTGACTCAAAGAACTGTGGCCAGGCAGACTTCAGGGTAGGGTTCAGTGCTGGAAGAGGAGAGATCTGAGCTGAAGATTCACTCTTTTGCACTTCCCCAAAGAGCTTTTTGGGTGACATATCTAGGAATGCTCTATAATTTATAGAGGGCGTAGGTTCCATTCCTATCAGTGTGCGTTTGCAGAAATTCCTTAGGGATTTAGTTTCAGGCAATAATGTCTTTGCTAATATATTCCTTTCATATAAATCCTTGAAAAGTAGGACATAGATTGTTAACACAAGTTTATAAAAATAGAATTAATGTTTTTAGTCTAAAGTTATCATTTACCTTTATCACACAACAAAATGTTTATGTATGCATATATGATTAACCATAAGAGACTATGGACTCTGAAAAACAACCTGAGGGTTTTGAAGGGTCAGGGGTGGGAGGTTGGGGGAACAGGCGGTGGCTAATAGGGAGGGCACGTTTTGCATGGAGCACTGGGTGTTGTGCAAAAACAATGAATACTGTTACGCTGAAAAAATAAATAAAATGGAAAAAAAAAAAGGGCAAATGACACCCAATTCAGCCACTGTGAGATACATATCAAGATATATCTTCCTAGCAAATATATCCCTGCACACATGGTTTTATGTATCATAAGCATCCCTACGTTTTCTGGCTTCCTGAGGTCACTGTTTTCTTATCTAAATGTCTGTTTCTTTAACCAGGTATGTCTTGGCATTCCTGGGGAATGCCCGCCCTCTCCTGGCTGCTGGCTCTCACTCCACTTGGAAGAGCTCCTCTAGTTCCTGCTGACCAAATGTAGGAGGGGGAATTGGAAAAAATTAAAAACTCATTCACGGGAAACCAGGCCCCCTGCTCCCAAACTATATGATGCTTTCTCAGAGTTCTGGCCCTAACCTTCCCCCATGCTCTAGCCATCTGGTCCCCAAACTCCAGCAGAGTGTTGAGTTTGGGTAGATGATATCATAGAATGACTAATGAATGGTTTTAAGCGTATCACCACCACTCAGAAGACACGCTAGAGAAAGCTCTTTCCTCACTAGATGTGAAAATAGGAGAAAGATGTTTGCATTCCATAATTTGTGACCCCCAAACTATGAGTATCAGTGGACTTCCTCCTGTAACACTCCTGTAAGACACTTTTTGGACTTCTATCTGGAATGGACATATGAAGACTGATTCTGGATTGTTCCCTGAATTGCTTAACTTTGCTCATTGGCCACGAGACTAAGATACATTGCACAGCCAGGAACACCGTACCATCTGGACGTGTCCACTCTGCATAACAAGACCTCCCGCTGACCCCTGCCATTGCCCTTCTCTGTGCATCTTACTAGTAATACTGAAACCCAGGTTAGGCTGCCTGTTACCTGAAAAGCCAATACTCAGATGAGTTTTGATTGGAAAGGAATATGAGCTTTATTCAGCAGGCCGGCCATGTGGGGAGAAGACTGACCTTTGTCCAAAGGCCAACCTGAGATTTCTGCCTGCCCTGGGGTTTTCTTTAAAGGAGTTTAATCAGGCAGTTAATCAGGGAAGGAGTACAGTCAGCCTTGGCATTCCACTGGATTATGTGCAGACTTGATGGTAGCAGCTGAGATATTATCTCAGTGCTCCGAGGTTGTGCAAGGGGATCTGGCTCCTCAGGGCCCGGGGCTTGTGCAAGGGGCTCTGGTTTCTGTTTCATGATGTGCAGAGGTGCTCTGTTCTTTCTAGGAAAGAATGCATGATCTATAGATATACAAAGAATGGTCGGTTAATCCATCACACAGGCTGAAGGTGCTTGCTAAAGCTTAAAGACCACTAGGTTGGCCAGAGGGACCGAGGCAGCTTTGGGAGTGGAACTAACTCCCAAAGGGTCAGCAATAAACCCATCTTGAGAAAGAAGCCTGAGTGTCCCCATTTTCCTGTGTGAATCATCAGAAATCCTATGGTTGTCTAGCAGGGCTGAAGTGAAGAGGGCATACGGCTTGGCCAGCCCCCAGCTCAAATAAAGTCCTCCATGCCTACAGCCCCGTCCAGGTCTTTTCATTCTGTTTAACTCAACATCTTAATGTCAACCCTTCTTTCCTTGATTAAACTCACACTGGCTTTGCTATAGGGTTAAATAATCTTATAGAAAATTGGAAGGTGAAAGCAAGGTTAGGGATATGACTTGGGATCATTATGAGCTTTAGGTCAGTTACTACATGAAAGAACTTAGAATAGTGATTGGCCCAAAGTAGATATTCAACAGTTAGAAGAAATGATGATGATAAAGAGGATTATTTATTTTATTTTATGGAGAGAGCGAGAGAGAGCACATGCATGCAAGTGAGGAGCAGTATAGGGAGAGAAAGAGAGAGACTCTCAAGCAGGCTCTGCCCTAAGCACAGAGCCAGATGCGGGGCTCTATCTCATGACACTGAGATCATGACCTGAGCCCAAATCAAGAGTCATATGCTTCACCCCAAGGAAGAGGATTATTACAGTGCATAGAAAACTTCTACTTAACTTCATCTAACTTCATCTATTTGTTCGTATACCTGAACCACATGTTTTCATTATTATACCTTTAAAATATAGTTAAACATCTGTTAGAGCAACTTCTCATTTTTTATTGAATTTTTCTACATACTACATTTTTTCCTCAGATGGATTTCCGGATTATGCTGAACACCAAAGAAAGTTCTGATGAGAAGTCAAGTGATATATAGTATACAAATTTGGAAGGAATTAGCATGAGCACAGTATTATCTTCTTTTCCTAGACCATGGCTATGTCTCTATATATTCATGCATTATATTTAGTCTTTCAGTAAAGATTTACTGTTCTATAAGCCTCACATATTTCTAGTCACATTTATTCATCATAGTTTTATATGATTTATCACTGTTGTGCATTATCCATAATATTCTAAATGGTTTCTGTTTTGTTTTACAAATGCTATTGAATTTATGCATTTATTTTGCACTTTAGCCATCATACTAAATTCTCTCATGGTTTCTCAGTTAAATTTGATATAACCTGCAAAACTGAAATAAGAGGAATGTGAGTCATAAATCTTCTGGGACAATCTGCCTCAGCAGAGAGTAATTCCAAAATTTTTTTTCCTGAACAGTTTAAGAAAGAGAACAGAACTCAGGAAAATTATGTACAGGGTTGTCATGCTGACATGCTCTTTTTTTTTCCTGGAAGGCTATACTATCTTTAAATATATATATACATATAATATATTATATATATGATATATATTATATGTGTTATATAATATTATTAAATCAAGAGTATATATATGATATATATTATATGTGTTATATATGTGTTATATAATATTATTAGATCAAGAGTATATATGATATATATTATATATTATATATTATATATATAACACATATAATATATATCATATATATACTCTTGATTTAATAAATATACATGTGAATAATATCTTTATTATTTTCATTAATCTCTTGTTTTTTGCAAGAACACAATCCTTCTAACCTCAGTTGTGCCAAGAAATTACCCCTTGCTGAAATACTATTCCAGTAATACCTTAAGAAAAAGTCTAGTCTGGATTCTTACTGAACACGTGGTGGCTTCATTGACGGTCATTTCCTTTGCTAAAGAAATAACTCACACTAAAACTTTCCCTAGAGTTGTTCTCAGACTCACGAAGTATATTTGGTGGCTTCTACATCTTCTGCTGCCTTGAAACCTGGTACAAGAACGGCCTGGTTTTTGCCAGTTGATTCGAGAACTTTTGGTTATTGACAACTATTTCACCGTTTCATCCGCCAGTTCCCTCAGCCCCTGGGAGGTATGAATCTAAGAAAGGAGACCTGAACTAATTAGGAGTTGATAGGTGATATCTGAAGATGTCTCCATCTGTTTTGGCCGTCAGCTTCCTCTTACTTATGTTTCCTTCTGCCTGGGTTTCTAGTGTAAGAATGTTTTATTTGACAGAGGCATGAAAAAAGTGGGGGATTAAACAGTTCATCATTCTCTGTCATCAAGTCTGTTATACTGACTTCCAAGCCAGCTCTTCCTTGGTCTTCATCTGAACATAGTTGATCATGTCCATGTGATGCACTCCCTCTCTCTCTTTTTTGAGCCTAAACATTCTCTGGCCTATCTTACATGTCCGTTTCTGTCTTCTGCATTTATTCTAACTTAAGAGCCCCCTTCTTCCTTCTTCTCAGTAGGTTTATATACTGGCTGAGCTCATTATGTAAGTTTCCATGCAGTCCTTTCAGACTCGTGATGGATCTTTTCCTTCCCTCTGGAGGGATAATTTGAGTCTGTGTAAATATAATTTAATTTTTGCATGGATATCAAGCTTCTTAAATTGCCACCTTTTTTTTCAGAGTCTGAGGCTGGGTTATTATACCTATATGTTTTCAGGACTTTTGAAATCTACCCCCTCAAAATCTAAAAATTAGATTTTACTTTTATATTTAAATGGTATCTTATTACTATATCCTGGCACTGCCTTTTCCCATGTCCCACTAAAATACTAAGAGAAAAAAAAAAGAAAAATACGCATATGTTTGAAACTCGCACATACATACACACTAGAATTGTCAATTGTGGGGCGCCTGGATGGCTCAGTTGGTTAAGCATCTGCCTTTGGCGCAGGTCACGATCCCAGGACCCTGGGATGGAGTCCCGCATCGGGCTCCCTACTCAGCAGAGAGTCTGTTTCTCCCTCTCTCTCTGCCTGCCGCTCTACCTACTTGTGCTCTCTATCTCTCTGTCAAATAAATAACATCTTAAAAAAAAAAAAGAACTGTCAGTTGATTGGATGATCCTAATAGAAATTAGATGTTCACTAATTGCACTGTTGAGCGAGTCTACTGAAATATGTTTGATGTGCAACCTGTGCTTCTTGGCCTGAAGCAGCAGTCGCCCACTCACAAGAAAGTAGGTTGGAAAGTATAATCTGTCTATGGCTGCCCCCTTTCCTAAGTGTAGTGACTAGAACGACCTGAGTACCGGCAACCAGCCCTACATCGCGTGGATGATTTCTATTTGAATAAATTGTAATGCTGCTTCCATCCCAATCCCCAAATCCCACCTCATTTGTTCATATATTCCTCTTTTCACCAGCTCTTGGAGATGGTATTTCCAGAAAACAGCTAGGCAGGAAATGATGACGGTGGGAGACTGGGGGTGGGGGGGAGGCGAGGGGATATTAGCTATGGAAGGTCACACTCTGAGAGCTCAATGTCTTCCCCATATGCTGCTCTGGAGGTAGCAACAGCAACAGCTTTGATGGTATATCACAGCAAGTATAGATTTAAAGAAAACCTTTTACTCATTATGGAATCAATTAACCTTCTCCCCTCACTGCCTCCGAAACCTCTCCTATCTTGTCTCCAGCTTCTCTCTCCTTCATCCTGTCCCAGTTTCACGGACCCCCTTGAAATTCTATAAACCCACCAGTCATGCTTCCACCTCAAGGAGTCTGCCCTTGTCTTGGCCTGTCGTGTTCTTCCCACCGACAGCTGCACGGCTCTCTTGTTCCCTACTTAGATACACACATGTACCACCTCTCCACAAGGCTGTCACTAACGGCTCCGTGTGGAGAGCAATATTATCGCTCTCACTCTGCTGCAATTTTCTCTTCAGCACTTAGCATCATCTGACATTCTAGATAAGCACCCACTTATTTTGTTTTCAATTTCCCACCACAGGAATTTTAGGCTTCAGGGGGTCAGGGACCTTGTTTCATTCACTGCTTTTTCAGAGCCTAGAGTCATTCTTGACTAAAAGTTGATGCTTGAGATGAAATTAAATGTTGGAGAACAAGCAGAGGACAAAAAATATAGGTCACATGTCCAGCATAATTGTACTAGATGCAACTTTCTAATAATGTGGACATTGGATTAAGTGCTCTGCATATCAACATGATATCCAACTGAAAATTAGCGTATCTGACAAGGAGTTTAGGACAGAACGCAAGTAGATACAGTTAATCCAAGATCACACATCTCCTTGGCTGACAGATACGAAGTCTGGAGATCTCTTTCTTTATTACAGAGTCAGTCATTATTTAAAAAACAGTATGGGATGGCTGGGTGGCTCAGTTGGTTAAGTGGCTGCCTTCAGCTCAGGTCATGATCCCAGCGTCCTGGGATCGAGTCCCTCATGGGGCTGCTTGCTCAGCAGGGACCCTGCTTCTCCCTCTGCCTCTGCCTGCCACTCTGTCTGCCTGTGCTCATTCTCTCTGATAAATAAATAAATAAAATCTTAAAAAAACAAAGGTATGGATCTGTGGCAAATCTCATAACGAAGAGTAGCAAATGTGATTTTTAGAGGTCAGAGAGAGAAATTTCTGAAGTTAATTCACTTTAAGAACCAGAATAAAATATAGTATAAATACTCATTATTGTTAACATATATAATGAAAGAGGAGCATAAATATATAAGAGATTAAGTTGAGATTAAAATATTATGGGATGAAAACAGATTGATAAACTAAAGCTATAAGGGAAACATAAAAATGTACACTGGATAGATTAAATGTGACCTTCACATTAAGATATATCAAATCAGAGATGAAAAAAATGCACAAGGATCTAGCAGAGTACAAGGGAAAAGGACAAAAAGTGAAATCTGACAAAGAAGATGGTTGATCTGGGGCAGGGAAAATGTAAGCGTGTTTCTGAAGAATAATGTGCATGGTTAGAATGGTGCTCAGACACAGAAAGCCATCAGTAAAAGCTAGAAGAATTCTCCCGTTAATTTTGTATGTCAGAAGATAATGGAATCATCTTACAGTTTTGATGGGAATATATTGTGATCACCAAAATTAACATTCATTCCCAACAAGCTGAATTTGAAGGCAAAAGTAACAGAAAGACACTTCCTGAAAAATCTAAGAGAAACAACTTAAAATTATTATTCCTATTAACACAGCTTAGCAAAGTTGCAGATATGAATGAATATAAAAGTATCAATATCAGGTCTTTGGTGGTGTTACTGAGGGAAATTCAGATCAGTCCTGTGGCAGAGGTCATATCTTAACGAGCTCATGCATCATGAGAATGTAAAGGAATTTGGACTTCATCTTGTAGGTCAGTGATGCATAAATATTTTTAAATCTGAAGTCACTTTTTTTTCTTTGAATGAAATTTTAATACAATCAAGAGTCCTCTATTTTAAGCTAGTTTGAGCCCTTGTAAAGTATACTAAAGTTGAGTGTGTCAAAGACAAATAATGACTTACTTAAAGGTAGGTGAGAATTTCTCATCCCAAGATTTTAACAAAATATATAAAATCTCTTACTTCATCTCTTCTTTTAGAGATAATCTTCATTTTAATATTCCTGCTGTTCTTTATATACTCTTCCATTTTGTTCTTTTCCTTTGCCAGTTGAAATCTCAACTGGATGAAGCCCAGTAAGTAGTAAACTGGGATAAATTTGTGTCATTTTTAACACAGCTAGTAATTTGTATCTGTCACGAAGTTTACAGTAGAGTTATAAAATATATGGTAGTGGCATCTTTATTATCATAAAATAAAAGAAGAGCACATCAGAAAAGAATAAAAATAAGAGGAAAAAGGAAAAAAAAGTTTAAAATCCTTAAATCAGTACCCTAAGCTTAGGGAGCTTAAGAAGTTAGAATCATAAACCCCAAACCAAGCAGAAGGAAGGAGATATGAACAGAAATCAACAAAATAGAAGAGAGTAAAACAATAAAGAATTTCAATGAAAATGAAAGTTAATTCTTTGAAAAGATCAGGAAAACTGACAAACCCTAGCTAAGCTGACCAAAAAAGTAAGAGCAAAGACTGAAATAATGAATCAGGACTGAAAGAGAAGCCATCACCAACAACCCTAGAGAACTCAAAATCCAAACAATTACAAAGAAGTATAATGAATAACTTTGTGCCACCAAATTATATCATTGAGACAGAATGGATGAATCCTTAGAAGGCCACAAATTACCAAAATTGCAGGAAGGAAAAATAGAATGACTGAACTTAAGGAAAAAAGTTGAATTGGTTATTAACAATCTGTGCACAAAGGAAAGTCCAGCCCCAGACACCTTCACTGATTTAATCTTTAAGATAGTAAAAGAAGAGATTATTCCGAAGTCTTTCAGAAGATAGAGGAGGAGGAAACATTCTTCAATTAATTCTAAGAGTATTACTCTGATTTTGCACCCAATTCCAACTGGGGTGGGTGGAGGGTTCCCATACTGCTACCAATTCTTTGCCACCAGCTGGGAGTTCTACAACTCAATTCAATTCTGACCCTATCAGCCTGGAGATAGCATCAAATCCCAGTTTAAGGGATCAGTCCTACATGGACTTTTATCTCCATACTGCTTTTCACACATCCATCCATCCATCCATCCATCCATCCATCCATCCATCCATCCCTTCATCTAACTGTATATTCATTCATCTAATCATTCATTTAGTCTTATAATTAGTAAATCTTTCTTGACTGTTATGGCCCAGCACTGATCTAGGCACTGGGAAATCGAAATGAAAAAATTTGTCAAGTACCATTGCCTTGTTCAAGCCTAAATTATAGATACTGGAAGGTTTGAAGTTATTGTCTCTAGGAAGAAGTATATATCATTTAAGCATATTAATATCCATCTTAATTTTTCTTTCCCTTTTTTTGGCCATATTCTAAAAGTTATATTTATTAACCTTGATCCTTAAATCCTTTGTACCCGTCCCTCATAGTATTTAACTATTATCTATTTTAATTTACTTCTATTTTCTCCATTATATCTTGGAGACTTTTTCCAGAACAATTACAGTCTATTTCTCAAGCTCCTAGTTCCCCATTACCACTTTTTCTCAGTGGAGGAATCAAGCTTGCTTTGACTACAACTGACATTGGTGATCCCCTCAGCAGGAGAATATAGCAGCTTCCCAGCACATTACTGGGACAAGACCCCTAAATTGTGCCTAGTGGTTACTGCTTAGGGTGTCTCTTTTTCATTGGCCTTGTTACTCTGACTCTATGCATGACCCCTCTCACTTCTGTGAGTTAGCTCATGGGGAGCTTTGTCTGATTTAAATCAATAGGAGAGCTCTGTACTTGTCAACCATTAACGCCATTGGCTAATCTAACCCAGCAACTGTCGGGATGCTTAGGGTGTTTAAAACAGAAGAAATAAGGACACAAAAAATACCTTGTACCTTTTACTATATTATTTCACAACAAATCTAAGTTCTAAAGTAAAAGTTTTAGAAGTTGCTTCTCTTTTTGAAAAAAGTTAATAAACTTAACTAGTTTACCAAAGGAAAGCCTAAATAGCTGTACAAAAACATGAATATCTTAACTAAAATTGTTTTTATTTCAATATGTATATGGGAGTATACGAGGTAAAAGAAAATGTACATATTGATTTCTGTCCTGTTTCTAGCACAGAACTTCTAAAACCCCTATAATTTCCTAAATGATAAGAACACAGGCAGCATTGCTCTTAATATTTGTCTTTGACCCATCCTTGACTTAAGGCTTCTAAAACCCTTGTAAACTCCTAAGCAAAAAGACCACTAAGAGCATCTTTTATTCTACTAAGATGACTCTGGGTGGGCTTGAAACACTCCCAGGTGAGAGCTGGTCACCAGAAAGATTAAGTCACCATCAGAAGCTTGGAATTTTCAGCCCCACCACCCATCCTCCAGAGACAGGACAGGAGCTGGAAATGAATTTAGAAATTGATTGTGCCTATGCGAGGAAGGCTCTAGAAAGTCCCTGTTTGTATCTTAGAGCTTCCAGGTAGGTGAAAACATCCACACAGGGCAGGTGAGGCACCCCAGCTCCATGAAGACAGGAGTTCCTGTGCTCCTTGCCCTCCCAGACTTTGCCCTTTGTGTCTCTTCATCTGGTTATTCATCTGCATCTTTTACCATGCTCTTATTTTTTTTTTAAGATTGGTTTTATTTATTTATTTATTTATTTATTTATTTATCAGAGAGAGAGAGAGAGAACACAAGCAGTGGAGAGGGACAGGCAGGGGGAAAAGCAGGCTCCCTGCTGAGCAAGGAGCCAGACGTAGGGCTGGAACCCAGCACCTGGGATCATGACCTGAGCCAAAGGTAGATGCTTAGCCTACTGAGACACCCAGGCATCCCTGACATACTCTAACAAAGCAGTAGATGTAAATAAGTATTTCCCTAAGTTCTGTGAGCCACAAGTGTATTAACTGAACTTGACGAAGGGGTCATGGGAACCTTCGGTTTGTAGACAAATTGGACACAGGTTGCCGGTAAGCAGTGGAACTACTACTTGCTTTTGGCATCTGAAGTGCGGTGGAACACTTCCAGTGGGACTGAGCACTTAACCTATGGGATCTGACACTATCTCCAGGTAGACAGTGTTGGAAATGAGTTAAATGTTAGGACACCATTGGGTCACTGTGGTGACCAGAAGTATCAGAAGTGAAGTGTTCTGTGTAAGCCATAAGGAAGACATGCAGGAAAGGACGTAGGAGGAAAGGACACTGGGTTGTTTTTACAATACAGGGTGATGTGTGTTTGCTTTCTACATTTTTATATGAGAATATTAACTAGTACCTGAGGGACACTCTTAGGAGCAGATGAGAAGACTCGCATGTATCGACTGCCTGTATTAACGAAGGATTAAATGGGAGGGTGTAGCTCAATTCTCCTAACAACAGTAAAATATATAAATGGTTGTTCCCGTACCTGGAAGAGGAAATGGAAATTCAAGGGTGAATTAGAAATGTATGCAACATCACAGAATTTTTAAGCAGCAGAGGAAAATTGATTCTCAGATCTTTCCAGCAAATTTCTATCTCAATCCCATCCTACCATCTCATATTTCCCTGAAGAAACAATGCTTACAATTAGAACACCTGAACTTGTACTGAAAGCTGATTGTTCATAGTAAATGTGGCTTAATTTTAGTTCTAAATTCATTCTTTCAAAAATCTTGCCATTGGAAGAAGTTGGAGAGAGTTGTGATTCATAAATTCGATTACCTGAGTATTTTCTCTCGGAAACATTGATAGATAATTTCCCCTCTTGACTAGTGAATTTAACACATGTGCAAGTGCTTTTAGGAATGGCACAAAGGGCGTACATCTTCTAGACTGTCATCTTGGGAGAAAAACCCATTGCTCTGCTTTGAGGGAGAGAAACAGATTTAAGATTCTTTTCACTCCATTTTTAGAGATTCTTGTATAACTTTTAAAAAAAATCTTTCTTCGTTTGCCTAAATCGTTGCTTGTGTTTTAATTTCAACAGTATCTCATTGACTTTGGCCATCCATGAAACCAAGGAGTCTGTCAAGGAGCTGACCAACAATATGAAAAATTACTGACAATAATATTTGATTCATTTTGTTATAACAAAGATTCCATTTATGCTTATTTTTTATCACCTCCTTAAAATCCATCTAAAAAGTCAGGTGATCCTGTTTGTTTTGCTGAAATTGTATCTGTACTTTAAGATGTCAGCTGTATCACTGAATGGGTCCTATTTGGTCCAGTTTGGGTCTTGGAATGCCAAGGAACATACCACTCCTAAAACAATTGAAGAATATCATAAAATATCTTACAGACAAATGAAATGACAGGCTGCCTCCTGTACAACCAGTTAAGGATAAGGACTCACAGAGCCTGTGCATTGCCCCAGTGCAGCTTCCGTCTACATCTGTCCCAGCCAACGATGTGGACCTTAGGTGTGAAGACCAGAACCAAGGCTGATTCTTTAGCTATTCTGACTGCTGCCTTTGGGAACAGAAAAAGTTCAAAGCCTAATCATTTTCCTTTTAAAGTGTAGGACAAAACCTGAATCCCAATCCTCTTTACCTTATTAGAATGCAAAGCAAGTCCCCCATAACTTGGCATCTGGGTACCTCTCAGACCTCATCTCTTAGCCTCTTCCACCTTGCACGAGGTCCCACAATTTTCAAACATACCCGATAGCGCCTGTCTCAGTAACTTTGCAATTGTTCTATCCAGCGCCTGGAATTCTTCTCCTTAGATGCAACTGTTCAGTTTTCTCCCTAAATGCCCCCAGTTCTCTGTTCCTTTCACCTTGTTAGAGAGGTCTTTCTCAACTATACGGTTTTAAATAGGATCTTCTCTCCTTCCATCACTGTTAGGTTCCTTTGCATTATTTTTCTTAATAACCCCAATCACCACTCACATATGATGTATTATTTGCTTATTGTCTTGCTGTCTCTGCCAGAGTTGAAAGCTTCAGGAGAGTGAGGACGTTCATTTTACTATGTTTTCCCCAGAACTCTGCTCCCAGGACATCATAGGATCTCAAAACACTGCAGGAGTTGTTAAATTAGAAAGACACCTTCTTTTTCTCTTCAAATATCCAAGGTGAGGAACAGAATGGCTTTATTGCTTAATGAATAGGAACTAGAGATGAAAGAGAGAGAGGTCAGCGAAGGAAAACTTTAGGAGAACATTTCAGAAAGAACAGATGTTAAGATAGAATCTATGACTTGGGCTAGTCCAGAAAGAGCGTAAACTTTGAAATTACGCTATGATCACAATGTTAGTTTTCAACGTGATTGAGAATTTTTTTCATTTACTTCTATTGGTTTCCTCTTTTGAAAAGATTTAAGCTTTATTCTCATGAAATTAAACTGATACCATCTCATTCTTAAAAGGAAACAGAAACACCACTAACATGCTTTGATTAGCTCTAGAAATCCCTATTTAGAAAAGTATTTTTGTGTGCTATATTTTAATACAGCATTCATGAAATGCCTTTTAACTTTTTAATATAGCAAAATGCTTAATGGGATAGATCTAGAACAATGTGATCTGATATTTGGGTCTTTATAGTATTCATATTTTTGTTCAAAAAAAAGAAATGATAAGCTAGCTAAGAATAATAACGCCAAAGATAGAATATGGTGATAACGTACTATTATTTACTTAAACTTCTGTGAGAATCGTACTTCATTATTTTTTTTGTAAAGCCAAAAATGTGCCTCTCATTATCAGCAACTTCTTATCCATATCTTGTATGTTTTTATGAATAAGATAGCGATCTTCCGACTTGCTGTTCTGTTTTCATTGTGCTGAACTTAGGGTTTTCAATCTTCCTTTATAGAAACAAAGAGTACTAGAATAGATTTATGCTTTTAGAGTTTTTACCCTGTAAGGCCAAGGTATACACGCAAAACATTAGTTTTCTTGTGAAACATAGTATGTATTTCAGTTCAAGTTTTTTCCTTGTTCTTTAACATTTTATACACCATCTTAGATGTATAGGTTATCAGAAGCTTAATAAAAAAGTGACAAATAATTTTTCTCCATAGTTAAACTAATGTCATACATATATTAATTTCCATGATTTAAACCAAAGATACCTGTTTAATATGACCTTCTTACTTGACTCACATGATTGTATTTTAAGGTATCATGATTGAAATGAGCTTTTATTTCCATAGTGATTCACCACCATGAGGGCAGCTAAGGGCAAATATTATTCCTGATTTCTCTAGAAGGGATGATTACAAGGAGCGAATTATAATTGATTGGGTTCTAAACATGAACACAATACACACACAAAGATAAATTTAGTTTGCAGATGTGCACAAATGTACTATGCTGAGAGTTCAGTGCCATTTTAGTGTTTTCGTTTAAATGAAAAAATTACTCCCTTTAAAGTTTTCAACACGGGATGTATTGGTAACGCCCTCGCCACTTCCATCTCCAATCAATTTTTATGGCATGACTTGTCATCACTGTAAGAAAATTAGTTGTCTTTGCAACCACAGTATTTAAGCTATAGCCTGAACACAGATTGGATATTGGGCAATCCTACTTGGGCACTACTTTATTAATTGAATATTTTCCTTATTCCTACAAAAGTCAGTCTTCTTCTTGGGGGGGGCATGCTTATATCTATTTAGTGCTAAAGCATTAAAAAAAAAATCAAGTTTGGCCCTGACATTGAAATTTTTTCTATTTAAGGAAAAAGAAGTATCTTTTGTTATAAATGCTATTTGCTATTATAATTTCTAAAAAAATCAAGTTCTTGACTAGAATTAGGTGCACTTTAAAATAGTCATAGAGGGGGCGCCTGGGTGGCTCAGTGGGTTGGGCCGCTGCCTTCGGCTCAGGTCATGATCTCAGGGTCCTGGGATCGAGTCCCGCATCGGGCTCTCCGCTTGGTGGGGAGCCTGCTTCCCTCTCTCTCTCTCTCTCTTCCCGCCTCTCTGTCTACTTGTGATCTCTCTCTGTCAAATAAATAAATAAAATCTTTAAAAAAAAATAGTCATAGAGTGGGCGTCTGGGGGACTCAGTGGATTAAAGCCTCTGCCTTCGGCTCAGGTCACGATTCCAGGGTCCTGGGATCGAGCCCCACATCGGGCTCTCTGCTCAGCAGGGAGCCTGCTTCCTCTCTCTCTCTGCCTGCCTCTCTGCCTAGTTGTGATCTCTCTCTCTCTCTCTCTCTCTCTGCCAAATAAATAAACAAAAAATCTTTTAAAAAATAAAAAAAATAGTCATAGAGTAAGAAGACTTGTAGAATGAATATCAAATTATTCTATTAAATCTAGTTACTTTTCTCACCCAACCCTTTTAAATAGCTTTCCTCTGGCCAAAACAAAAGAAAATTATTCTATTTAATTCTCTTTTTTTTTTTCTAGAGAGAAATTTCTTCGGGAGAAGAAAATAATACATAGGTAATATGTCCAAGAGCATTGATAATACATTATTTGTATGCCCTGCTTAATAATCAACTCCTCTAATGCCCAGCTGAATTTTCCCTTTCCAGTTGTTTAGGTATATTTCATCAATTTTATAATAATAATAATATTATTATATATTATATCATATTATAATATATAATATAATAATAAAAATAATAGATTCTATTTATAATAATGATAATATAATAATAATAGATTCAATTCATTAGCACTTCTTGTATCCTACAGAGGACCCTCCCTAAAAGGTAGGTGCTGTTATATCTTCATTTTACAGAGAAGAAAATTAAACTTAAATAGCCACAAACATGAGGCTGGTGAGTGGAGTAAGCAAAATTTTGACACAGAGCTCTGTCTTACTCTAAGCCTATGCTTATAACCACTTGTTATTTATTACTTAGGGAAGAGAGTTATATATATTGATTCCATTACCCAGTGTCACATATTATGCAGGGTGGATTATGCTGTTCCTTATTCCTCACCATAATAGCTACCTAAGATGAATACGTAAGAGCCCTTCTCTACAGATGGGCAGTCTGTGTTTCAGAAATCCAAATTCTCCTCCCCTAACTAGGCATGCAATCTAAGGAAAGACATGCAAACCCTTCAGGAATCGGTTTTGTAGCTACATGAGCATTTGGCTCATTATTCTCTAAAAAATGAAATAGTCTCTGCCCGTGACACTTTTGTAAGTTCCAGAAGATGCCCCAGCAGTGACTGCCTCTGCACATAATGCTCTCCTTCACAATCCAGCCCCTGTGTCTTATGCAGATTCCCTGGGTGGGAAAGAGATGTGATTGACAATGATATCTTTACCCCAACCCTGTGTCTGACTGATTTCGAAAAAACTCCACCAAAGTCCTCTCCCTTCACTTGAAGGCTTGGGGGAATATACATAGGGATCCTTCCTCTATCGAAGTTTCAGACGCACAGTCAGGATACTCTCCTGGTTAACTTCCAGCTTTATTACTGGTTTTATGCTGGATTCACTAGAGACACACAGTCGATTCAACTGAGGCAGTTCATATCTGAAGCGGATGCTGGCAATGACATCTTGCTAATGAAGTGTCCTTGTATAAGGACTTCATTGACCCCCAGCTGAAGAAACAAAATGAAGGAACAGGATGAAGAAATTCTCAAAGCCCCACATCCCTAAAGAAATTGGTAGAAACATCTGTTAAAGAGAAGACAAAATCATAAGAGGTTTATGCTCAATAGCTTTGCTTTCTTTTTCTGCTTCTGTGAGGCAGAAGGCATGGTTTAGCAGAGCCGGGAACAGGAAACTAAAAGTAAATATGTCAACTTGCCCTTCTCAGAGAAAGTCTTCCTGTGGTGGAGGAAGAAGAATGAGATGAGGAGGAAACCCAAGAGGGACATCAAAGAGTGACCTCAATGCCTAGCCATGTAGAATTCTAGGGATATTTCTGGGTTTGTTTGCAGGTACAAGAGAGGACAAAAGAGGCAAGAAAAAAGCTGAAAATGGAATGAAAGTTAAAAAAAAACCCGTGAAACTATGAAGAAACGCCTTAGAAATTATAGACAATGTAGAGAGCCTAAATGAAGTTCAGGTTGGTTAAAGGGGGGGGTTATGTTTTCCTCTTTGGAGGGAAAGAGGGAAAGGAATGAAGTTATAAATGGAGATCATGATTCCACTGGTAGTTGCAAATCTGGGAAAGTTAGACTTGTGAATCTGGAAGTGAGGAGATGGAGGAGGCAGGGCAAGTGTGCCCTGGTGTGCAAGAACTGTTACTGAGACATTGATGCCACCTGGTGGCCAACCTCAACTTTAATTCTAGCTGGTTCCTGTTTTAGCGGAAGGGTTCCAGTCTTTTTTTTTTTTTTAGAAGACTCGGAGGAATAAGTTCACTGCCATTGCCTCCCAGATGTCCTTTTATCTGTGCTGTCTTCCAAGACTCCTCTACTAGGAAGAGCCCGTGCTTGTCTCAGTAGGTACTCATTTCTCACCAAAGAGTGTAGAGGAAATCACTTCATAAGGATTGCTTTCCACATTTTTGGTTATGTATTACAGTATTTTTCCCGTTTAGGAGGATTAGAGCATCTTTAAGTTTTTAATTTGCATATTGGACTGGCAGTCCTATGCAGAGTTAAGCCCTCAATTTTTCTTATAAGACCTGCAATGATCACTTGGCAGAATCTCACATTCCCCGCCCCACCTTCACAGTATGATTTGACAAGATGTTTCTCACAACCACTCTGGGCTAAATGAGTCAGTCAAGCGACTCTAAGTCCCACACCCTGAAGAAATTGTACACTGAAAGTGATGGAAAGAGGAGGTAGAGAAAAAGAGTGAAAGAGAACTTCTTGAAACTTAGATCTTTATTGCCTTGGTCTCCAAGCCTGAGGACTCAACAAAACCATGGATTTACAAATCTACTGATTATATTTCTAACAAGCTGTCTCTTTGGTACTTTCACCATTGTTAATCATATTGTAGAAAATCTGCCTTCAAGGTGTTCATGGGTAAAATCACTATGGTTAATGGAAAAGTTTGGGACAACTAAATTAATCTCAAGATAAGCAACACTACACTCATGGCTTAAAGTACTGGGAGGCAGAGGTACAGATCTAGACTTATACTGATGTAGTCACAGGGTCTCAATTCACATTCCCTTCTCTTCCTTCCTGATAACTGGCTCATCCAATTAATTCGTAATGACAGTGTCTGCTTCCCGAATTCTGACAACCTAACACAATCATAGCATACACAAAGGTAAAATAGGTATGAATTTTTAATTTACCTTCTACTTCCTTCTGCCAGCAATGTCCTAATTTATTTTATACCTTCTTTTTATATTTTAATAGTATTATTTGAAGAGTTCTTCATGGACTCTCTTCTCCCCTTAAATAAATGGAAGAAGTGTGTAATTGTCAAGAGAAAGGAAAAGCATAGATGAAAAAGTGATACATAGGATCGGACTCTCATCCATATAATCCTGATTGAAGTCCGTGGTGTCAGTAACAAGATATTGTTGATTTCCAGACACTGAAAGTATCTTCCATTAGCCAATTCAAATACAGAAGGATCCCACCCCCAAAAGCACAATAATATAAATCTATCTTTGGGAGACAGAATTTTCAAAGAGGTGAGAAGTAGTGTCACATCAAAGAAAAAGTCTTGAGTATTTTAATTCTTCTGCTTTCTTATCTAGTCCTTCTGCAGTGTAAGGGAGGCCCCCAGTCAGCCAGCCATATGGCACCTTCACAAGTTTTACCTTATTGTTTTTTTATACCTACTATGACTTACTTAATATTTTTCTCTAAACTCATTTTTATTTGACTATATTCTAGACAGTACAATATGTAAAATGACAATTTTGATGTTAGTTTTATAATTCCTACTAAAATAAGCTAATAACTTAAAAAAAAAAAAAAAAAGGTCTTCCACTCAAAAGCCAAAGCCGAAAAGCTGAAGGGAAAAAAAATAGAAATTGTACTTTTCTCTAATGTTAAGTATTTCTCTTTTCTCTCTCTTCCACTTTCACACACACAGAGCAGCAATCTACTTTTAAGAGTATATTGCTCTTAAAGTTTAGGAAAGAAATAGTTGAAAAAAAGGGGAAATGTAAACAATATAGTATTTTTAAAAATTCAAAGCACCTTTATATACAGACTTCCACTTCTGGCCAGGATAGAATAATAAGAACTGGGCTCAACCTCCTGCTATAAATACAGAAAACTGGTTGAAGTGCATCCAGTGAGAGAGGGAACACAAGCAGGGGGAGTGGGAGAGGGCATGGCAGGCTTCTTGCTGAGCAGGGAGCCTGATGTGGGGCTTGATCCTAGGACCCTGGGATCATGACCTGAGCGGAAGGCAGACTCTTATGGACTGAGCCACCCAGGCACCTGCAATCTGGAAGTTGTAAGCAGAATAATTTGTAGATCTCAGAAAAGCTGGGATACCATTTGAGGACCAACCAGTCATCATAATCACTTGGGGGCATTTCATGAAGAGAACCAAAAGTTATACCTTAGTAGTAGAGCTGAATTATCTCTGGAAGAAAAAAGCTCAAAACCTCTTCTAAAAGGGCTTACAAACAAGAGTGAGAGCCACCAAACTGATCTGCCACTTAACAATCTTTAAAGAAAGATAAGAAAACTCTTTAAAGACAGGCAAAATATTCCTTAAAGAAAGACAAGACTATCCAAAATCCAACAATGTAACAATGTCAATGCCCAACATGTAGTAAAAAATCATTAGGCTGACAAGAAGGAAAATATGACCTCTAACTGGGAAAAAAGTGCTTATAAAGAGAACATCAAAATAATGAAGAGAGAAGTCAAAAATATAAAGAATAAAATGTAAGCAACCTCACATGCATATTTTACTTTGACCCTTACACAAATCAATTAAGTCATTCTACAGTAATACTTAACCCCTTTTTATAGATGAAAAAACCGAGTTGTGGATATAGTAAATGAATTGCTGAAGGGACAAAGGCCCAATAGTTTATCTAGAGTCCAATTAGAGCCAGGGTCTCCTGAATCATTAATATTCTTTAAGTAGATGGTGCCATGAACCTAAATAAATGAAACTGTTGTGGATGGTTTTGGACCATAATACATTTTCCTAGATTCGTCATAGAGCAAAAATATCAAAGAAAATTGAAATTGAAATTATAAGTGTATCTATCCCTCTGTGTATGTGTGGTGGGCACCTATGTGTGTGTGAATTGTACTATGAATTGGGTGCTAAAATCAGACTTCTTGCATAGAAACCCAGATTCATAGCTTATTAATTATTTAACCTTGCTGTAACTTGCCTTCTATATACAAAAGAGAAACAATAAGGGTATCTATCTCAAAGATTTGTGTGAGAGTTTAAATTATAAACTTCATCCCAAACAGTATCTGGCACAGAGCAAATACTCAATAAATATTAGCTATATTGGCTAAGACCCAGTGAAATGATGAAATTGTTGAGAAAAACTTTCCATTTAAAAACATTGGGTTGTTAGTGCAAGAGAACTTCGAAAAAGAACTCAGAGTAAAGGGGCATACCGCTCAAACATTCAAAAGAAGGTGTGTGGGTTATTTTCGCTCACTTGGTGCTCTTCACAGCTGAGAGTGAAGGTCATAGCATATCCCAGTGTGGCGGCTCCCCCAGTTTCAAGAGGCTCGCTAATAGTTTTTCAAGCAAAGTAGATTTTTCTGTTAAATAAAAACATAAAATCTTTCACTTTGAATGGAGATAGTAAGTGACTCAAAAGCAAAAATAAAAAAGATTGTCAGCTCAACATACGTTTCATGTAAATTTAAATGTTCTCAAAATAGCCATTAAAAAAAAATCTTCAAACCCTGAATTGAGTTCCTCTCAAAATTAATCCTTCAATAAAATGTTAAGAGCGAATCTAGTGTTGAGGATGCCTTTCATTCAACTCTCTGACTTCACTTGACGTCGGTAATAGCCAAGAAAAAATCACCTGAATATTTGAAGCCACAATTTAGGAAGTGGCACTAATTCACATGGAGGGGAATTTAAAGATATTTCTCTTTTAATAACAGAAAAACAAAAATTTCAGAGAAGTTTGAACAGGATTCAAACACAAGCAATTAGAGTGCCATTTGCTGGAAAACCTTCCAAGTGGACTTTCATCTTAAAACCAGGTACATCTAGATTTGGACCCAACTCCCCAACTTTCAGATTGTGGACTTGAGCAAGTTATTTATCCATGTTGTGACTTATTTATCTTACCTATAAAAAAAAAATTATGCTGCCTACTTTATGAGGCTGTGCCGGCGAGAAAGAAGAAAGATTATACCTGTAGAGCTCCCAGCAGAGGGCCTAGCAAGGTATAGCTATCAACCAGATGTTAATTGCATCTCTTCCCACTCATAAGCTAGCAAGATGAAAAATTTTTAACTTGAAGCACATTGCAAAACACATTCTTAAAAAATCATTTTATGGTGTCTTTTCACTCTTTGTCATCACATAAATAAGATAGAAAAAGAATATCTGTATATCTTTGCTCTCCTTTCCACAAGCAGGCAAAACCCCCTTCTGCCTGACTGGCTCAAAAACTCCTTCCCTTTGGAAATACTTCTTCATTCCTAGCCCTGAGTGAGTTGATCATCCCATCCTCTGGATCCTGGTGGGACTTATTTCTGCTAATCCCTGGGTTTACCCTGTACTTGCTGCCATCGATCTTTTTATGTCAATGGAATCCCAGCTGGCAAAAAAAAAAAAAAAAAGTGTTTATAAGGCTCATTTTCCAGCCTGTTATCTATACCACAGAACTCTAATGGCCAGTGAAGCCATATTAAATGTAGTTGCTCATTTTGGAAGCCAGGGAACAAATTTTATGCAGACTATAATATAAAATACCACACAAATCTTTCCTGTGTGATTGATCTTGGATCACTGCATGTTTTTGTGAGTAACTATTTAGTTTGGTTTATAAACCTCTGGGGAAGGGTAGAATCAGGCTACAACCTCTTTCTGTACCATTGTGTGAAGAAAGGTAGGTTGTCCACCATGCAGTGGCTTTAAAGCAACCATAACCCATAGTAAGGTAGACATGTTACCTTTCAGACTAGGACACACACACACACACACACACACAATTTGTACATGGATATAACTGAAAAAAATTCACAACATAGCTCTTTATAACTTTTGAGGGATTTTTTCTAGTGTAATTCGATTCTCTTTTATCCCATTTGACATTTTGATACTGCTTTCCTGTATTCTCAGAGAATCTGAAGGTGCTTAAAGGCACATGAAATAACTTATCTCCCTCCTCCAACAAATTTTTGTGTTCTCATTGAATCACCTCTTCCCCATGTGGTTTCCTTCAGTATTGGTCTTCTTACCTGGATGTTGCCATGTTAAAAAATCATATTGTAGGAATAGAAGTCAGATTACTAAGGAGGTGTTTCTTTAAATGAGAAATGCTTGGCATTAAGGCCATCGGTTTTGTTTTTTTTTTTTTTTTTACTATTTTTTTCCCCATTTTATTTATTTTTTCAGCGTAACAGTATTCATTCTTTTTGCACAACACCCAGTGCTCCATGCAAAACGTGCCCTCCCTATTACCCACCACCTGTTCCCTCAACCTCCCACCCCTGACCCTTCAAAACCCTCAGGTTGCCCCAGCCTCCCACCCCTGACCCTTCAAAACCCTCAGGTTGTTTTTCAGAGTCCATAGTCTCTTATGGTTCGCCTCCCCTCCCCAATGTCCATAGCCCGCTCCCCCTCTCCCAATCCCACTTCCCCCCAGCAACCCCCAATTGTTTTTCAAACCATGATGCTGCCTTCTAATTTGACTCATGATTAGCACCATCATGGTCCCCACACATGTCCCACCCACATTACACCGATTATAAATTTGTTTTTACAATGAATGATCACTTCATAAACATGAGGCATGAAAGATACACTTCCTGTGCTGTTCTCCCCAGACAGCTGGGGAAGAAAAGTCTGATTCTTTATACAAAGTCTCCTTGTTGTCCGTACATATGGTCTGTAGTTTCCAGACAGGGTGTCACCCCAGAAGTTGGCAACAAGGTACAGGAAAATGTCAACCGTTGCTACTAAAGTTAAATGAAGTTCACCACTTAGAGCAGTTCAGTGCCCAGATGGGTTTGTATGTAGGCTTACTGATGGACACAAATATCATCCCAATTTCAAGGGGGCAAAATGTAACTTTAATGTGAGAAAAGACTAAATGCATAGCAGAAGGCAGTGGAGAAAGATAATGTCTGAAAGACTATTTGTGTCTTGAGTAGAACTCCAGGTTCAATAGAAATAGCATGCTGCCTTTTCAGCTCTATTTTTTCAGGGAAGCAAGGACAGCCTATACCTTAGCCTGATGACATTTTCCATTAAAATAGTCTAACTCTCTTTGCTCTGGCTTTAGCTTTCTATAGAACCATTTCCAGCAGAGATGATTTCTAACATAGACCTCCCTTGCAGAGAGAGAGTGCAGTGAACATTCTAACTCCTTGGCAGTTCTTTTTATCAGTATAGGTTAATGCAATAGAGTCTTAGCTCATAAATTAAAGACCACAGATGCTGAAAGAATAAGACATCTTTAAAAACATTTCAACTCCTTTCTTTTACAGCTCTGGAAATTGAGAACCAGAGAATGCCATGACTTTCCAAAGCCATGGGTTACAAGTTTGTCCACATTCAAATAGTCTCTGCACACTAGATTACTCCAAGCAAATAGAAATAATTAGCAGTTGTCTCAGATCTGATTATTGCAGTTTCACTGGGGGGGGGGGGGGGAGGAGTGCCATTTCTGAACATGCAAAGGCTAGCTAGTAGGCACAAGCTGAGCAACCAGAATTTTGCTCTGGGGTTGCAGCAGTCTGAGTTCAAACATAGCTAATGCGACATTGGGAAATTTGTATAATTTATCTCATCCTGTTTTCTTCTTTTTAAAATGAGAATATAAGTACTACATGAATTATACCTAACTCATAGGGTTTGTGTAATGATTTAGTCAATACACAACAGGTACCCCAAATGTTAGTTATTATTAAAATATTTCACATCTGTTAGGTCTGAATTCCTTATAAATGTGAGGCAGAGACCAGACTTCTAGGAGTCAAGGTTCTAAAGATGGGTAGAACTAAATTGTCTACTGTAGCAGTTCTCAAAATGTGACCCCCAGGCGAGTAGCAGAAACATCACCTGGGAGCTTGTTGGAAATGCAGCTTTGCAGGCTCTGTTCTAAACTTCCTGAATCAGACACTCTGGGGAGGGAGTCCAGAAATCTGTGTTTTAAAAAGCCCTCCAAGGGATTCTGGCACATTGTAACGTTTCAGAGCCACTGGATCGCTAAATTCAGACAGTGAAGGTGGAGCTGGGTAAAAGGTGGTGGGGTCAGCTCAAGGAATCCAATTTGAAGCAACTTCTAAATTGCTTCCATTAAATACCAGCTGTGAGGAAACCAACAGTCCCAAGGTGGAGAGGGGTTGGCAAGGCAAAGAGAAATGCTTTATTTAGGTCAGGAGACATTCCCTGTCTAGGATACCTCAACACAGAGTGGAGTAGGTGGGGAAGGAGACATGGGTTCTGAGCCCAGAACTCAACGGGATCCCCCGGCAGAGGGGCCAATCTCATCACTCTGTAGTCACCAGACATTTGGTAAATTTACATTCTGTCGTTTGTACATGTACAGATGTGTTAGGGATAAAGAGAAACAGGTCTGCTTCTCTTCATTCTGTACAAAATGGTATGGTTACTCAAGTAAAGGTCTGTTTAGGCACATAAAATATGCAACTTCCTGCAGATGGAATTTAGTCCCGACTCCTTTACCCAAAGGCTTGCGCCCTGGCCACCCAGGTCTGTCGCCCACTGCTTTTCAACATAGTCTCTGAATCTAGCTGCTTGAAACGCCATACATTTCCCTTAGCCCCTTGTCCCATGTCTTTTTTCCTTTTCCAACTCAAGTATTTTCTAACCTAACCAAGCCGCATCTTTAATCCCCTCAATTAACTCCCCCACCCAATCAGGCAATACTCATTGTGTGCATAATTACTGCCCAACGCTAGTTACCGAGGACTGAGAAGCCTTGTTTCTGCCCTCACTCTGCCTCACAGTCTGGTGGCCGGAGACAGACAAGGTGCGAGGGGCTTCTAAGCTCCTGGAGGACAGGAGCTCTGTCGTGTGTCACAGACATTGCTCACAACCCCAGCACACCAACTATACCACAGAATTAGGACTTAGATTAAGATAATTCTGAGTTTCACTGATATTCAACAATGGGAAAATCCTGTCTGCATGTGTCCTTTGTTGAAGGGGGAGTAGCAAGGAAAGTGGAATATGTAAGGAAGGCATGTCTTTTCTGAGAAATTGTGCAATTACATGAACTAAATACAAAGAGTATGAAAAGAGAACGAGAAAGCATTTGTGGGCTGACTCAGGAGAACCTCAAATAAGAGGTTCTCAGGCAGAAACAGGAATTCCCAGAAAGCATGGCAGAGGACAGTGCCTCAAGCCATTCTTTCTGGTTTGGAGTCCCTGGCATTTGACACGACCACTGCTGCCTCTGCCCCATTCCCTTGAGGGAAACCCACTCCTGACTTCATCCTGTCTTACCCCATGACAGAAGATCTTTGACCTTCCAGTTGCTTCCATCATTGCTGGAAACATTTCGGGTCTCTCGCACAAATGCAGCTTGATGTTTTGTGGCTTCATTGGCCACACTGTTGACTAGATGTTAAGAAAATATATTTTGTGCAGTGGTTATTGTTATGTTAAGAGGTTCTTACTTTCTATGATCATAAAAACGAGTCCTAAGATTCCCAGGGCTTAAAAATCAATGACACAAACACATTTAATTGAAAAGGAAACAAATTCTCTCCTGCGTACACTATGTCATGGAATCACATTTATTTTCTTTGTGAATCTTCGGATAAAATAGTTATTTAAGGACATGCTTCAAGAATGTGCTAAGTCTACTGAGAGATATACAAAGTAGTCACAGGAAGTGGTGGCATTAATATTATGGATTGTGTGCATGTGAATTATTGAGGTCACATGGAATTTTGTGTATCTAATGGACTCAGAAATGTTTGTTTTGGCAGATAATTGGTAAAGATGATTTTTATATATAAGGTGGTAGGTCGGACTTTAGAGATAAGCTAGAACACTAGTTTTCATATTTAAGTAAAGATATCACCCCACCCACGATGTTCTGCCCTTGTAAACACACAGGATAGGTGATGATCTATTTAATGTGTTCAGGATTACAGGGTCCACACCTCTGGGATTCTCTTCACTAATAGCATGTGCCTTGAATTCCATGGTTGGAGACTGAACTCTCCATCTGGATCTTTCCACTAAGAGAATATAGCCAACTTCTCAGAATAACTTTAAGTATAACTTGTTACTGGCCACCTATAGTTTTTGTTAAAAGGGAAGTCCATCAATGAGATATTGTAAGGAATGAAAAAAATAGCGTGTTTTCTATGGACAAGCAACTCTAAATTTATCTTTCTTAATCATTAACAATCATGAATTGAACAGGGTTGCAAGGCAGGCTAAGAAATGGTTCCTTGCAAATTGAAAAAAGGCTCCAGAAGATTTAGAAAGACAAAGTCATAGGGCACAGGGCTTAGTGAGGGGAGTGCAGGCTGGATTTTCGTGTCAAATCACACTTTTTTTGTGGCACACAAGCTTCGCAACTGTTTGTGTTGCTCTAGAAATAAATGAGAAATGAGAAAATGGAGGCTCAGGGACTAAGTAGCTTTCCCAAGGGCGAATAGCAAGTTAGTGGTACATCCAGGATTTGAACTTTGGTCTATTGGATTTCAAACTTGTAATTCATTTCATCTTCAGAATTGGAATAAAATGATATTTATATGATTGCCATGGGGGGGTGCTAAAGAAGCTGATTTATATACAGAAAGCATCTTACACTGTCCCTAGTGCACTGTATGGTATTTTACCATGCTACCTTCCATACGTGTTCGGAGTGCAAGGATAACAACGGATTCTGTGACCTTTCGTTTTTGGAGACGCCTGAGGATTTGATCCTTGGTCAGTCCTCCCTGTAAGATTAACTGAAGGTCTTGTTTATCTGTCTCTACCCTATCCAAGATAAGTGAGAATGTGCCCAGTGACTAAGCTCTAGACCTCATCCTTGAGATGGAGTAATAAGTAACCCGAGCTGTTAAGAATTCGGTAGTCATTTGCACCTGAATGAGGGAGAAGCATCATAACTCCTCAGGTGTGAATGGTGGAGGAACCATTCAGCTTGTTGTCTTCTCTGAGCTGAAGCAGTCCTGACACACCCAGGCTGCCTCTCAGGACCACAATTGTACCAAATATAAAATGTCGGGAACGTCAGAAGCTACGACGGAATCATGAGACCTCCACTCTTCTGTTGCTATGCATGCTTTCTTGTTTCTTTTCTTGTCTTCAAGTCATATATACTTAGGCCTGAGTGAAGCCAACTTGGCCTTGAGAGTTAGACCGTCTTCTGAACCCAAGACCACAGTTTCTAGTAAAGCAGCGTAGCATTAGACTACTGAGCAGAGTAGAGGTCAGAAGACAGGAATAGAAGGAAACTTCTCTGGGGAGAGAGGTAGGTCCTCAGATGTACCAAGAAATGCTCTGTTAAGAACATGGATCCATGCAGGCTATGGGAAATCCTAATAAGGAAGCCCTTGGGATCCTGTGCTTTGCATAAGCAAAAGGCATTTTGGCAGCAGCCCTTTATGAGGGCCATACCTGTGTCTGCGGGATCTCAAATGCCAACTTAAGTCTTTGTGTTTTAGAGTGTTCCAGTAGGATAGAGATATAAAGCAATTGTTCGTTATCTGCTTCCTCTGTGCCGGGGTTGCCTTGGGTGCAATCCCTTGATATTATCAAAAAAGCAAAGCCAGATAAGCCATTTTATAGACAGGGAAGCTGAAGCTCAAGGGCAATAAGTATATTGCTCCAGGGAGGTCAGAGGAAGAGATAGAGTTAGTATTTAGGCCTATGTTGACTGATTCTAAAGACCTTATTCTTTTTATTTACCATACAACTGAAAAAAAAATTAACGATAATGATATTAACCTTTGCTGGTGGTGTGTTTTATCTAAAATATCTACAGGTATAGGTGACATTTATTAAATACTTACTGTGTGCTAGGAACTGGGCTCTTAAAAATGTTGTCTCATTTAATGTTCATGACATACCTGGGAGATAGTTCCCACTGATCATCTTTCACGAAGAAGATGCTGACCCAGAAGGGTTAATTATCTTCCCCAAGATCACATACCATGAAGTCACACAGCTAAATAGTGGTAAAGCCTTATATGCAAAGCATCTAGAATTCCTGCGGCAGTTGGAATATGAATTCCTGTAGGGCTCAAACGACAGTATGAAGTATGTGCACCTCCCTAGGACTTTTAAAATAGTGGATGCTTAATAAAGATAATCAAAGGGAGACTTTCTTTTTCTTTTTTTTAAAAGATTTATTTATTTATTTATTTATTTATTTGACAGAGAGACAGAGATCACAAGTAGGCAGAGAGGCAGGCAGAGAAGGGGGTGGGGAAGCAGGCTCCCGCTGAGTGGGGAGCCTGACGCGGGGCTTGATCCCAGGACCCTGAGACCATGACCTGAACCGAAGGCAGAGGCTTAACCCACTGAGCCACCCAGGCGCCCCGAAGGGAGACGTTCTATAGCTTTCCCATGGAGATAAAGTCTGAATGTTGGATTGCTCCACTATTTGTAACAGAAGAAGACCAGAAACAACCCAAATTCCAGCAGTAGAGAATGGGTTAAATAAACAGGGTTTCAAATAGTGGAGTACTATGCAGACTTCCAGAAAGCAGGAATGATTTCTCTGTATTTTAAAGGAGCTGTTGCCAATATATATGTTAATTAAAACTTTTTTTAAAAAGCAAGCTGTACAAGAGTCTGGATAGTGTGCTGCCCTTTGTGTAATAAGGGAAGGATATAAATATGATTAAAACAAAACCTAATAAGTACATTATCCATAAGGGAGGGATAAAAAGAAGGGCAGGGATGGGGATGGAAATTAGACTTCTCTAAAATGGATTATACCTTATTTTATGGTTCTGGTTTTGAAATCATGCTTATATTTACACAGTTGAAAAGGTTATATCAAAATCAACCCCGAAAAGTAGTGATTATAAGAACCTGAAACAAGTGAACCAAACTGTGTGTTGAGTAGGTGGCAAGGACATGGGGAGTTTCATTTCAAGGGCTTGTTTTGAATTAGTATTTGTATTTTGTATTAGTATTGTATTAGTATTTTGTATTTTGTATTAGTATTTTGACTGTACATTCTAAGGACAAAAAAGAAAACCACAAAGAAATTTTAAAATGCATTCAGGGGGTTGGTTAACACTGGAAATGTTTTTATTGTTATTTGGAAACTATTGTGTATATTGAAATAAAGCTAATGAATTAGGTTAATGTTTTCAAGAGCCGAGATACTTTCAGAGGAAGGGGAAAAAACTTTAATGAAACCCAGGAATTTAAAAATACTGGAATCTTTCATTTGAATTGGTGAAAATATCACCCTGAACTTAGGAATAATGTTATTTTACTTAAAAAAATACATATTTTTCTCTTATTCCATGAACACCTGGAAACAATGAACACTTTTGGTGCCCAGACTGTGGTTTAAAAATACATATTTCCCATTAAAAGGAACCAAGACTCCTCAGAAAACTGCTGATTCCAGGTCTGAAGCAGGAAATGTACAAGATGTATTCTGAGGGTATTGTGCTTTCAAGCAAAGAAATTATCAGGAAGACTGGGTGGTGTCAAATGAACACAGGAACTATCCTGAAGGAGTTCCCATTGGCCCTCATTGGGAGAGCTCCAGTAAGGAACAATACTTGCTGTGAATTGAACATGTTAAGAAAATATTTAAAAACCAATGAATTTATGATGATGTTAAAAAAAAAAAAAAAAGCTAAAACCCAGCAGTCACTTCTGGAGTTCACTAGAATACCAACTCATTCTGCTGAATATTGATAAGAAAAAAAGACTAGAGTATTTATTCTGCCTTCCCTATAAGGACAAAATTTTAAGGCAGGCAAACAGCTGATGAAGAAAAGTTCTCCTGAACAGAGGAAGGAGAAACTGCAGACAAAAAAAAAAAAAAAGTCTGTTTTTGAAATTGCAAAACAAAGGGATAGATGGAGGCAGTGATAAGGAATGGCAGTGAATCAGTAGGTGAAAAGTCGGTGTGTGGGAGGGGCGGGGTCCGAGTAAATGGGCCGGGCAGCCTTGAACCCGGGGATCACTCTGAGCATTGCTGAGAGGGTGACATCCAGCCTTCCTATTTTTCTTCATGTGATATCAATGGGAAGAAAGCACCGAGTGGGGAAAAAAAAAAAAAAAGATTCTGAATCATTCACAGCTACCGTGCAGGGAATATGAAAGATAAAGAAACATGCAGAAGGCACTCTGAAGTTCCAGTCGGTCAGCGCCAGACTATGGGACAGTATAAGACCAATGGCCCCATTTCTTCAACAAATAAATGGCTTAGAAAGGAATGGGATAGATCAAAAGAAACTTAGCAGAACTATCTATGCATGAAAAGTAACATTTGGTTCTTGTTTATTCTTTGATTCACACAAACAAATCATAAAAATACAGTTGTTTTGATAAGTGGAGAAAATTGAACACAGTCTTATTGTAGGTGTTAATGAATTATTTATTAATCTTGTTAGATATGATAATAATGTTGTGGTTGTGCTAAAATAAGCATTAGCTACGAGAGATATGTACTCAAGCATCTGGAGGTAAAACGGTATGCTACGTGGGATTAAAATTCTCTGAAGAAATTAAGATTTGGGTAGGCACAGGGAAAGATGAAACCAGAGGTAGCAGAAAGTGAATAGTTGTAATCTAGTGAGGAGGCCTATGAATTCATTGAATCTCACCTTCCATGCAATGTATGAACCTCTCTGAAATAGGTTGGTGCCTTTGGGCTATTAATGTGAATGTAACTTTTTATAGTGTTACCATAATCAAAGAAATAGAGGTGTTTCACAGGGTCTAGGTTTTTGCCATGTTGTATGTTTGTGCATGTGTGTGTATAATGTTAACATGTCCTTGACTATACATCCGCAATCATTGCTAGTACAGTTGTATGGCATTCTTTTCTAATTCTACTCCCACATGGTTATCCATTTGCAAGTAAATTGGAGTGCCTGCTTTGTACTAGTCACTGCCCTAGGCACTGCAGATAAAGAAGTGGACTTGAGAGACAAGTTCCTTGCCTTCACTGACATCAAACCAAAAAAATAAACAATTATTTTAAATAAAGGATAACTAGAAGGGAGAATAGGGAGGGGTGTGCAGTATTAGGATAGTCAGAGGAAGCCAGTCTTGGGAAACTAAGGTTGAGTGGAGTCCAGAATGACATGGAAGCAGCCAAATAGATAGATAGGGAGCAGAGTTCCCAGCAGAGAGCACCGCAGGTGGAAAGTTTGTGGGAAATAAAACCTAGCTTAAGGTATCCAAGGGGGATCAAACAAACAAGCAAACAAAACAAACAAAAAAGAATGCCAGCAGGGCTGACGCATACTGGGCTGGGAGCTTAGCAGTACTAGTGAGGTCAAGGAGAAAGTGAAGGCCAAGGGGTAAGGGGTAGGGTAACCCGGCATCTCGGTTTGGTGATGTGGTCTCAGTGTGTGCCTGCTGTCTCTCTGTGATGACTAAGAGGACCGCCTTCTCCTCACAAGTGTCCCAGAGCCAAGTCCAAGTGATATGGTCATTCTACTTTGACTTTGGATTCTATTCCAAGTCCAACAGGAAGCTACAGGGCGATTTTAAACTTGAGAAAGATAAGATTAACCTTTTGAAATAGCACTGTAAGTGTTTATATAAAGTATCAAATATTTTTTCCTTGTTTAAAGTACTAATACAGTTAAGAGATAATTCTTGATTTACTGGGTCAACAGAGATGATTTTCCAGGCAGCCCCCACTTTTTTTCCCCACATGATCACATAACGTAGTAGTCACCAAATAAACACGGACTAGATGCAAACACACATCCACCTACTATTTTCTATCTCGGAGTCACTGGAAAACTATAGAAATAGATACTCTTGTTTCTCTTACTTTTTTATAGAATGAACTCATTATCCCAATCATCTTCAGAGAACATGACGCATATCCTACTTAGGTGATGGGATAGCACAGTTCTAGGAGCTTAGATTAGGAAGAAACCATCCTAAATTCTTGCTATTTGACGGGAATAATTAGTGTATACCTGTTAGGTCTCAGTTGTATCAACTACAAAACGGGAGTGGAGCGTTCCTTTTCAGATCTGCTGCTTTCAAGGTAGGACTATCAATAATGACTTGAAAATAGGAGCCAAAATAATGGGAGTGGCGCGGGAAGGTAAGGGGCAGGTGAGAAGGAGGAGTGGGATGGGGAGGCGGCAGAGAGAGAAGTAGGTAGAGGAAATGAGAGGTGGAGAACGGGGTTGGGGAGGAAAGGAAAGAAGGAAGAGGAAAGGAAGAGAAAAGCTAGGGAAGGGATTTGAGTTTGAGGCTAAGGAGATGACATAGGGTTTTTAGTTGCACGCAACAGAAATTAGTTTGGTTTCTTTAAGCAGAAATATAATTTATCCCCGAGTGAGCTTGGAGGTTTTAGCCAGAAGTATCTTCCACTTTGCACTGCCCAAAATCAAACCAAGCAGAAGTGGGCTCACGTAGGCACTGATGCCACCATTTCTAGGCACAGACTCTCAGGCACCGAGCCCTGATGCTCATCATGCTGGAAACTGACCAGAGGTCTTGCCATCCCAGCCTGAAGAATACATTTTGCATCATCGTTCCCACACCAACCTTCTCCAGAATACCATCTCATGGGCACATGCCCAGTGTCTTGGCTTCAGGAAGACTGAGGAAGCAATTTTTCAAGTTCTTTCCTAGAAAGAGGTCTCTGCCTCCCACCAATAAGCATAAGGAGCATCCCTCCACCCAAGAAAGAGATTGGATGCCGGGCATAAGAGGAAGAATGACATTTACTCATTACGAGAAGAACAGATTGCAGTCAGTGACACATTAGCTTTGTGGCAAAAATGTATCATTGTAAAAATAGTAACATCATAACCTAGAATTAGGTAACAAGCTTCTCATTTCTGTTATTTTCCAGAGATCCTTTAGTCTGGTGTCCGGGAGAGAGGATAGATCCAGGTAAGCGCCTTCCTCTGCTGCAGAGCAAGACTGAAAATACCAAAGGGCTCTTTAGCTAAAAGCAGCTGGGAAAGAGCAAGGCCGGAAGCTCAAGTTGGGAGGGAAGAGCGCCAGGGCTCTTGGGTGAGGGCTAAACTTCTCCTTTAAGTTTCTCAACCGGAGAGAAACAGGAAGCACACTTCCTTATCAGCCAAAGCAGAATGAGTCCTTTTAGAGAAACCCCACCCCTGGGAGTGAACTTTCCCCCGCCCAAATACGGGTGTGGAGCTCATTCGTGCTCTAATCGAATCATTTACAGCAGCACAGCTGGGAGACCCACGTCTCACTTCCTTGATAGCCCACGGTCTGCAGTTAATTTTGCCAAGCCAAAAGGTGACTTAAAGAGGGAAAAATAACCATAACTACATCTTCAAAGGAACTAAACCAGACCGGCTATCTGACGTTTGGGCCTGGCAATTTAGTCATTGGGATCCTGCAGCTCAGAATAATTTCTCTGGACCTAAAACTCAATTTCTTTTGAGGTAATTTATAATCATGGAAACCACACAGATCCCTGAGGTCAGGGAGCCACAGAGAGACCACATCCTTTGTTTTCATTTCTCAGCTCCAAGTATCTTAAGCTGCGCACCGTGCCGGTTTCCAAGATGTACAAATCATCCCGAGTGGCTGGGTTGTGTAAGAATGTTTCAACTGGCATGGCGCCTGCTCCATCAGTACAAATGGCTTCACTACTTTCTGATTAACCAAAGGATCATCCTACGTGGCTCTCACAAAACCATGTCTAGTCCTGAGCGGGCAGGGGGAGACCTGCAAATGTGCTGCGTTTGGGAATCGCCTGAAGATGGCGCTCTGCAGGGGCTGGTCCTCCCACTCTGAACCTGGGAGCCACTTCTGCAAGCTAGAGGCAGGTATCCCGATACTCAACAGGAAGCGCTCTTCAGAGCACCTGCCCTCACTTCCTCTCCAGCAACACATCAGGCAGCACCCTTGGAGTAGCCTTTGCCTGCCTCCAGCACAGATGTTCTCATTCAGACACACATGGGAGCCTCTCCTTCTGCCCAGAGCTCAGTGTGGTTGCCTGACAACCCCTACAGACTCTCTGGACATGCACATCAGCAGTGGCTTGCATCAGGCCTTTCGGTTCATTCCTTTCTAGAAAGGTATCATAGATGTAAAGAGATCTTAAAGAGTGATCGAAAGTCTAGTATTTACAGAATTGATGTCAAATACCAGCAATTTTTTTTTTTTTTAAGATTTATTTTTTTGACAGATAGAGATTACAAGTAGGCAGAGAGGCAGGCAGAGAGAGAGAGAGAGAGAGGAGGAAGCAGGCAGGCTCCCAGCCAAGCAGAGAGCCCGATGCGGGGCTCGATCCCAGGACCCTGGGATCATGACCCGAGCCGAAGGCAGAGGCTTTAACCCGCTGAGCCACCCAGGCGCCCCAAATACCAGCAATTTAATAGGGGTATAACATAGTGTGGTTTATTCCTGAGTTAGAGTTGGTTTGTTTTCTCTAAGATCAGCTCTGTCCGATTAAGAATTCCCTTTGGAATTTAGAAATTAATCCTTACAGGGGATGGGAAACAGGTCATTTATATCAAAAGAGTTCAGATTTGAATTGCATGGATTGACTTTGTGGTTTAAGAGGTTAAAACTTTGGGAGAAATTTTTATCTAAAACTATTCCATATGTGAGCATTGGGCTGAATTTAAACATAGATGAAAACTCTGACTTTTTTCTTTCTTTTCTGTTTGTTGTTGTTAGTTTTGTTTTTTGATTTGGGTTTCAAAAATTTTGCTATCTGTTTGGAGATGTCTACCTTGGCAAGTCCAGGAAAGTTTTGTACTGGCTGGCAGTGAAAGAGATTAATGCAGAAAAAGTCAAGCACTATTAATTCACTCTTGGAGCTTACCATGTGACTTAGGAGAAATCAGTGGTATTAGAAATACTATTATTTTATTTGGGGCAATTGTGGAATAGGACATATGGGAGCAAAAGAGATAGAGGGTGAAAGAGATTGAAAGAGAAAGAGAGACAGAGATTGAGAAGAGGAAGTATTTGCTGATATTCCAGAATTATAATATGGGGGATACTCGGTTTCAAAATGTCTTCATCCTTGGAGGGCTAAGTAGGACCCAAGGAGAGTGCCTAAAAGAAGAATTCATTGTCCACCTTGGACCATGCCATCCTTAAGGAAGAAAGGTTTTCTGATTTGATTTCTTTCATTTCTCTTTGCTCCATCATAGATGAAGTGCTTAGGTGAGGTCTAGAGAAATTTATTTCTTGGAAGGTCATGGAGGAGACTGGAGTAGCATCTCCTAGTGTCTAGGCCACTTGCTCAAGGGACCCTACAGTTTTTCAAGATGTCCGGTTCATCTTTTGAAGATAGGATACCAGGAATGGATTTGTGCCTGAAAGTCAAAGACAAACTAGTAAAATTGTATGTGTTCATCTGGAGGGGTTTTTTGTTTTGTTTTGTTTTGTTTTTTTAAGATTTTATCTATTTATTTTAGAGAGAGAGAAAGAGTGCATGCACTCAAGCAGGGCGAAGGGTAGAGGGGGAAGGGAAGGGAGAGCAAGAATCTCAAGCAGGTTCCACGCTTAGTGTAGAGCCCGATACAGGGCGCTGTCTATCACGAGATCATGATGGGAGCTGACACCAAGAGCCGAGCACTTAACCGACTGAGCCACACAGGCGCCCCTGAAGTTCTTTATGTAGTGCAAACCAAGAACACCAGAGTGACAGTGGGAAATCAGTTATTTCGGTTCTTGGCCTCACGTCTTTCACGGGCAACTAATGTGCATCTGACAGTATCTCTGCCTTAGGGGTACCTGTTCCGTCTTTCAGGGGCATGTGTAACAACGACTACCAGCACAGACAGAGTTCTTAATCAAGTGGAAAAACATTAAGGAGCTTTCTCACCTAGTGATCTTCAGGTACAGATACAATGGAAGCACACAGCCAAAATAAGTCACGTCCTCCCTGAGTATATAACACAGATGTTGAATGCTGAAAAAAAGCTCCCAGCAATAACTCAGAGAATCACAGACACTTGGAACGGGTTATTCAAGAGCTTTTATTCTGCAACTAATAAAAACAGCTAAAGGATTTGCTTTCCATCAGACGTGAGAGGACATTCTTCTGCATTGATATGCCTGTTGCTCGCTGATTTCCGCTCTAAGCTCTAATACATTTTAAAACATTTGGCGTCCCTTTGGTTTTTAACTGTGTGGTGTAGACCAGAGGTTTCAAGATGAAGGGCCTTGTGTGTCTTCCTTGACTCACTCAATTTTATTATTTTTTTTAAGAAAAAAATTTTTTTGGATTATTTATTTATTTATTTGACAGTGAGATCACAAGTATGCAGAGAGGCAAGCAGAGGGAAGGGGGGAAGCACGCTCCCTGCTGAGCAGAGCCCAATGTGGGGCTCAATCCCAGGACCCTGAGATCATGACCTGAGCCAAAGGCAGAGGCTTAACCCACTGAGCCACCTAGGTGCCCCTACTTACTCAATTTTAAAGAAGTTAAGCTAACGCTTTAAAATTGGGAGATTTTACTTAAAAATCTGGATTCCCACCTTTCCTTGAAAAACTGGAAGAGAGGGAGAGTGAGCTTACAGACTTTCATGCGACAATGATGTCTTGGGCTGAGAAGCAGCTGACCCCATTAGACAGGACATGAGCTTTCTAGGACAGCATTTGATCCCTTGCTCTGCCTCTCTAACAATGAGGCTGGAAACAGTTGCCAATCACTATACCAGCACAGTCAGGCTTTTGTTTTTGTTCTCTTAGCCCTGGAAATATTTCTCTGCAGCTCATGTCTATCCATTTTGGGGTAACAAATGACATGTCATGCCAACGCGACCATGTATTTAAAGAAAAATGGAGAGTAGGGTTTTTCAGGGAAATACGAAATAGTTCTACATGTTTACTAGGCAAGCCCTCCCCTTCACTCATTTTTCTCTTTGGTCCCTGTAGGCTTTTGAGTTCTTTAAAGCCCGAGGCAGGGTTTGTCATAGGTTGTATTTTATCTTTGAACGCCCACTGCTGCCTGGAATGCCTACGATCAGATAAGTTGTCATGGTGGCTTAGAATATCACCGTGGGCAGGAGAAAGTCATACCCAGCACTCAAGGACTTTGAATGGGTTTTGAATTTCTTCCTGCTCTTCACGGTCCCTATCTCTTAAATTACAGAATTGTGCTTTACGTTTTCATGGAGTATATGAGTTCACATAATACAGACTCAAAACAGTGAAATGTTCAGCATACATAAAAAAATAAACTTACGTTGTCCTAACTCAATAGCTGTTATGTTTTTGCCCTTAACATTTGCCCTGGGCACTTAAATAAGGAATATGAAAATGGAAGTATTATACAAGATTTCCCAGCATCACATTAATGAAAGTTTGGGGTTCTTTGGGGGGGGGAGGGCAATTTAGTCAAAACAAACTCCTTCCTCTATAACTTCTCTGAAAACCTCCCAAAAGTATGGGATGATCCACGATTTCAACTGCAATTTTTTTTTCTACGAGAGCTATTTTCTTGTCCCATGCCATTGTCTGAAAGCTTTAAACATTTTTTGTCGTGTTAAAATGACAATAGTAGGGGCACCTGGGTGGCTCAGTGGGTTAAAGCCTCTGCCTTCGACTCAGGTCATGATCCCAGGGTCCTGGGATCGAGCCCGGCATCCGGCTCTCTTCTCAGTGGGGAGCCTGCTTCCTCCTCTCTCTCTCTCTGCCTGCCTCTCTGCCTACTTGTGATCTCTGTGTGTCAAATTAATAAATAAATAAATAAATAAATAAATAAATCTTTAAAAAATGACAATAGTATATTAATTATAATTTTAAAGCCTAGAATATAAATAATTCCCATTTTAATCTTCTCTGATAAATTATAACAGAAAGGGATTTAAAGTAAAGTTTCTCTAGGCTGTGACCACCAGACAATGAGCTGGGGAAATCAAAGGGACTTTTAGAACTAGAATAATGGAAGACTGAAAGACAAGAACATTCCTTTTCTTGGTATTTAAAATCATAAGTTAACACATGAGCCATGAACAAACAGTACATTTGTAAGACACACACACACACACACACACACACACACACACACTTGCTCACACTATGGGACTTGCATCCATGGCCATTATGTGACTCAGCTGCTTGTGGATGTGAGGCTGGGTCTGTGCAGGGTACATGTTATTTGGCATATCTCCAAGAATGCCATTTGTGTATTGCTGTTATCTTAGAAATACATGTACCAGCACAGAGTTCTGTCTGCCGTAAGTTGTGCATATAACGTATCATTTGTCTAGCCAGGCCAGGAGAGTGACTGCCTTCCGCTTTCTCCTGTGATGAGTGCAAAGGGTGGCTTTCCTCCAGCCTCTTGCTTACTCTCCTATGATCTCATTTGTTTTCCATATTTCTTATTTTCAAGCTTAATGCAGATAAGGCCAAGGATGTTAATAGTGCTGAAGATGTTACAAAAGTCCCAAGGGGGAAAGATACATTGTCTTAAAATGCAAGTTGACCCAAAGGTCAGCACCTTCAGGGATTTGGTTAGTTAGGAATTTGGGGCAGGACTGCCAAATAAAGCTGTATGGTCTATGCGGATGACCAGTCCTCAACCAGTGATGAGGGTTGGGGCTGAGACACAGCCCTCCCTGCTTTGCTCACCCAGCTCCCCGTAGCGGGGTACTTCCCCTGGGGAGAAGAGAAGCCTTTTTCCTTGGCACAAGGGTGCTTCTGTTGCCTTGCCATTTCCTGGGAGGGGCTGCATATGCTCCGAGGGGTCACGTTTTCTTACTCATCTCCCCATGGGGTACTCTTCTTTTTAATATACACAAAAGTGCCCTGTAGGCTAGACCTGTTCCCTAATGTGGGAAAGTCCCTTAGTATCTTCTGGTACACCACAGACTGCCCATGACCTTGGAGAATGTGGCTGACTTAAAGGTACCTCCCTAGAAGAAAAAGGAGTTCTGAAAAATGGTATTGCTTCAGGAAATATTTAGAAAACCTAGTGACCTGAAAACATAGAATGTTGGAATACGTTTCCATAGGCATGGTACTGTAATGATGACCCACAGACCTGATTCAATGAAGGATTCCCCCCTGCATCACAACCACTCCTCACCAGCCCCGCTGGCCCTGTTGTCCCCACGCCGTCAACACGCCACCTCCCTTAATAGGGCATATCTGCAGCTGGACGAGGTTCTGGAAGGAGCGTGCTCCAAAGTGCTCCAAATGACCTGTTGAAGGGGAAAAAGATTGCAGGTTCCATCCTGTGAATTAAGCAGTTGCTGCCACTAACAGGTACTTCTGAAATGTAAAGACTGCTTTTCAAGATGCAGTCATTGCACAAAACATTTTCCAGTAAATGGAAAAAGAAAATGAGAAAATGCTCCCCTCTCCCCACCACCCGACACATTTTTGGTTCTCAGTAGTGCCAGTAACAGTCTTTGGGGTGCAGAACTAAAGTTCACACCTGCTTCAGAAATTGTGTTCAAGTGTCCTTCTCATGTGCGTGTGATCCTGCTTTCACATTAATATTCTCAGTGGCTGGAAATGTTGATGCACGGCAACTTTTTCTGTGGTAGGCTCTAGAAACTACGATGGGGAGGGAGGGGGATGGCAGAGCTTCCAGACGGAAAGTAGGCCCAGCCTTTCTGGGGACACTTGCCCAGCTTTGGTCATTTGTGCCAGTACTAGTGAGAGCTGTTTGTCCTTCCTGTGTGCTTCCTTGAGTACAAAAATATGGCCAGAAATCAAGGGAAGTTTTCTTCCGAATTGTACAAGTGCTTCTTTGAGAACTGTTAGAAGAGCTAAAGCAGTCCAAGTCCCCAAATGGGTTTGGAGCCCAAAGCTTCTCGGGAACAGTGTGTTCAGAAATGTGTTTTTAATTGTAAAACTGACCACCTGCATCTTCCATGCTGTCCTGGGGAGGAGGAGGAGGAAGTGGGGGATGGGGGGAGAATGATAAGGGAGGGACAGACTTCCAAGCATCACTATGCTGGATAGCCTGAAGAAAGACAGGGACAAAAAGGTTTATACGAGTATGCATGTGTGTGATGGGAAGCATGGATGTGGGTGGGAATTTTCAGGCGTAGAGTTAGCTCTTTATAAGGAACAGTTTTATGTCAACTGAGGAAATTTGCGTATGGATTTTGTATTAGCTAATATTAGAGAATTGTGACATTTGCTAAGTGTGATAATATTATCTTGAACAAGTTAAACATAGTCTCTTCTTTAAAGAAGTGGATGAATTTTTTGGTTTTGGAGTTTTTAGAGGTAGAATTTCATGTTTGCAAAATATTTTAAATACTTTCACATAAAAGTAGTAATCAAAACACGTTAGGAGAGAAAAGAAGTTTAATAACGTAAATGTCAATCATTAAAATATAGATGACTGTGACATAACTCAGTTTTGTAACAACATGTGGATATATAAACCAGAATTGTTAAACATTTTGGTAATTTTGGGGGGTAATTTTGGTAATCTTTTTTTTTTTTTTCGGATTTTATTTATTTATTTGTCAAAGAGAGAGGCAGATAGAGAGAGCACAAGCAGGGGAGTGCCAGAGGGAGAAGCAGGCTCCCCACTGAGCAAGGAGCCTGATGTGGGACTTGAACCCAGGATCCTGGGATTATGACCTGAGCCAAAGGCAGATGCTTAACGGACTGAGCTACCCAGGCATTCCAAAGTATATTGTATCTTAAAGAAATCACCGTAAGAAATAGCCCACTGAAAAGGTGTTAGCGGAGCACATAATATCTTTAGGTAGAAAGATCGGTGTCCACATTTCTCTGCAACTTGGGTTTGCACAAAGCCACGCTCATAGTGGCAGATGTCTGTGAATGAATGAAGCCGTTACAAGGCTTACTTTAACTCTCAACCTCTTACACTGGTGATCACATCTGGTAAGATCTTTCACACATCTTTCCCCATCTTCTTTCACTCTGTCCCTTGTAGGTGAAATTTCAAAGCTCTTTACCTCTCAAGGCAAAATCAGAGATCCTGCTGAGCCCAAAGAAAGCATCTTCCTCATGGCGTTGGTCAGTAGAAATATATAGGTCAGGGTTCTGGGGGTAGAAATATTGCATGTAAATGCTCTTCTCCGTTCGGGCTTCTTATGCATTGCTAGCAAGCACGTATTATACATGAACTAATTAATGCTTCCTAATAATAATTATACTAAGCTTCTTATTTCAGTTAAACCCTGCATGTCATGTTTTTCACCTGAAGAAAAATAAACTGGAAGGCGGCATTTAACCATCTCAAGTTCTCTGGCCTTTAGCGATATAGCAAAAGTCTAGTATCTCTTTGTCTTTCTTCCTTCCTTGTTTCCTCTCACAAACATTTCCTGACTACCTAGTAGAAAGTAGAAAGCCCAAAACTAGATTTTGGAGGGGAAGAAAAAAAAAAGCAGTAACAAACACTGCCATTGCTTTCACAAAACTTAATGTCTGGTAAGTGATTCTGCTGCCAAAATGCAAGATATAATTTGTAACGCTTATTTCTGACCCCTCACCTCCCTCCTGCATTTGTGGTTAGCTTGAACCTTGTATTTTGTAAAAATTGGACATGTTTCTATTGATGTTAATTCTTTTTTCCGCCCCCAGTTTCTGGCTGCTGGTCAGAGTGGAGGAGCCAGAGTATCACAGGATGGACCGCTGCTGTTGTTTCTCTGGGCCTTGCCGGAAGTGGAGAATCTGGGAGCCGCCCAAAGAAGCGGCTCTCATGTAAGCCTTCCAAAAGCCGCCCAAAGAAGCGGCTCTCATGTAAGCCTTCCAAATGTAGCTTTGCAGAAGAAACAGATATATTTGAAAGTTGTGGTGACCAAGGGACTAAGTCTTCTATCTGAGGATGAGCCTAAAGCTTTAGAGTCCTGCATTAAAAACATATCCGTACGGAGAGGATTAATGATACAATCCTACTTTTCTTTGCCGTTGTGATTTAATTTTTAAAAATTATGACTTCCCTGAATTGTAACTCCTGTCCTTACCCTTATGGGCAAAATCATGTTGCATTTCAAAAATCAGGACTTCAGCCACACCTAACGCATCCCGACTTTGAGGATCCCAGCCTCACTTGGGATCCTCCTCCCTCTCCCCTTTGAGGAGTTCCGTCACATGCGATTCCACTGGGCAGGGCTGCTGGTCGAATTGCCAAGGACACACATCACAGTTGTTGCTCTAACATGCTTGATGCAGGCAGAGGTCCATTGTGTTTTCTCCAGGCCTATTCTCTGCATGGTGCTCAGTGGATGCTGAGGACCCTTTGTGTGCTGAAACCTCATGCTTGTCCTTGAAGACGTGCGGGTTCATAACTTTGTTTACAGTTACAGAATTACGTATCATACAGAGGTGCTGTACATGCACACCCATACAATGGAATGGAATATAGCCATAAAAATGATGCTGTATAATAATGAGTATCTTTCCTGGACAAGGTGGTTAGAACTGCTTTCGATTTTTCTTATGTATTTGTATCCATGTCCTATTGTTTATGGATCCTCCTGGAAGTTGTTAGGAGTTCCTAAGTTCTCTGACCTCAGAGTTTTTCATAAACCCTAAGGTCACAGACTGCACTAGAAATGTTAGTACATCTAGTGAAGGGGAGAAGGATATTCCTTTACTAATGATGTGGTGAAATCAGCTTGTTAAGAAATTTTAATCAAGAGTTTCAGTTGCAAGAGGTTTACTTTCAATTCAGAGCTTAGTATAACAGAGTAAAATTTGTTAGTATGCTGCTATTGGTTTATGACCAATAGTTCAAATTAAGTTATGTTAAGTATTGACAAATTAAATTATAGCCTTTATTTTTTTTTATTTTTTAAAGATACTATTTATTTGACACAGAGAGAGAGAGAGAGGGAGAGCGCGCGAGCGCACAAGCAGGGGGAGCAGCAGGGAGAGGGAGAGGGAAAAGCAGGCTCCCGTTGAACAGGGAGCTCAATATGGGGCTCCATCCCAGGACCCTGGGATCATGACCTTAGCTGAAGGCAGACGCTTAACTGACAAGTCACCCAGGTGCCCCAAATTATATCCTTTAGCTCTATGTGGGCAAGGTGAAAAATTATTATTAAATACATTGTATATATTATCATTCATATTTTATCATAGAGTTTCCTTTCTCAATTCTTTTTTTTAAAGATTTTTATTTATTTATTTGACAGACAGAGATCACAAGTAGACAGAGAGGCAGGCAGAGAGAGAGGAAGGGAAGCAGGTTCCCCGCTGAGCAGAGAGCCCGAGGCGGGGCTCGATCCCAGGACCCTGAGATCATGACCTGAGCCGAAGGCAGAGGCTTTAACCCACTGAGCCACCCAGGCACACCTCTCCTTTCTCAATTCTTGAGTGCATATACCAGTCAGCATTAAAAAAAAAAAAAAAAAAGTTCACTTGAGGCGAGAGGAGAATATCAAAAGATTGAAACTCTTCAATTTTTTTTATTTCATTTTTATTCGTGTTTTCAAAGTGAGAGAGAGCTAAAAGTGGAGGTCGGGAGGTAGGGAGGGAAATGTAGGAGGGACAGAAAAGGGGAAAGATGGAGAAACAAAAATGCCTTCTATCAAGAGTAGGAAAACTCACAGTTCTTTTTTTCTGGAGCTTCTCTCTGACCCCAGATTGTTCTTACAGTGTTTTCACTAACATGGTCGTTTGGAAAGGATAAGAATTCGTATCTGAAAATGAGACTTTCCTTCTTGAGTCGATTTAGTGGCTAAGATGTAGCTCTTATACTCAGCTAAATCACCGAGATGAGCAGGGTAGTCTCCCAAATACCTTATTGAGGACTCGACTGCCCTCTACATTAGATTTACACTTACAAACCACGACTCAGATGACCAGAAATCTAGAGCTCTTTTCCTTCCCCAGTAACAAAACTGACTTGCTCACAGTCTTTATGGCTGCTCTGTGACGACGTCCACTATCTACACTTGGGGGTAACTCAGTCTCTCTTTGTTTACAAAAGCCTCTTGGGGCACCTGGGTGGCCCAGTTCGTTAAGCATCCAACTCTTGATTTCAGTTCAGGTCGTGATCTCATGGTTGTGAGATTGAGCCCCGTGTTGGGCTCCACACACAATGTGGAGTCTGCTTGAGGTTCTCTCTCCCTCTCCCTCTGCCCTTCCTGCTTGTGCTCTCTTTTTCTCTCTAAAATAAATAAATACATCTTAAAAAAAAAAACAAAAAACCCAATCAAACAAACAAAACAACAGCCCCTTTCAGGTAATTGTACAGTCAATTCAGGGTATCTCCTAGACCTCCCAGGAAGAGCGGTCTCTTTCTCCACAGTTCACCCTTCCTTCTCCCAGTGTGGTATCTGGATGAGAAGAGAAGCTTCACAGGAGCAGGGCTGAGGGTAGGCCTATCTCTGCTTATTGTTCTTTTGTCCTCGCTGGTCTCTGTGCAGATACTGCATTCCACAGTAGCTCTAAGATTGGCCTCCACTTGCCATGTATCTGCTGCTGATGTGTGCCATTCTCTCCTTCCCCACCATGTCCAACAGAGATGTACAGCAACATGAATAATTTGAGGAAAGAAAAAAAAATGACACAAATTTTTTAAATTTTATCTTACCACAACTCATTTGGGTTTAGTTTTTCCTTTCCACAAAAGAAGTTTTTTCACAGAGAACAGATGGCTTCTATATTGAGGGGATGATAGAAACATGACCCTATTATTTTCTCCTTTGAATATCAACAACACACAAATGCTAGTATTTCTTTCTATGAATAAATGCAAAGATACATTTTATTTCCTAACCAAAATTTCTGTAAAGCATCTTAAAATTGTTTATACTCCTACTCATAATTACACACAAATGGATACAAAATTCATTAATTTATTTTCTCAATAATATTTATGGAGGTTCCACTATATTCCCAGTTACTTGGTGACATTAATATAAATTAGATCGCCCTTACTGAATTACAGGGTATTGGCAGAAAGCAGTTGTCAAAAAAAAAAAAAAAAAAAACTGTTGGAATAAAATAAAATGTTATGATGGGGGGATATACAGAACTGACAGAGCACTGGGCAAGGGGAACACAATTGAATTTGAAACTGGAAGGACATAAAAGAGAAAATCTCTCTATGCCGAAGAGAAAATAGCGTGTGAGAGGCCTTGAGACTGGAAAGATCATACGAGAGAAACCAATTGCCTCATCACAGCTAATGAATAGTTGTAACCCAAAATAGGACTGGAGAGAGGCCAGCACTGGACCTTAGGGCAGGTTTAGGATTTTGGAATTAATCCCAAGAGTGGTGGGAAGCCATTTGCCAGTCTTAAGTTAGATGCTTATTAAAACCAGGAATCTTGTTTAAAACCAGGGAAAATGTTTTAGGTTGTACAAGGTCCTGAGTGGCTACGGAAGATCAGCAATCCAGGGGATACCTGCTGGCAGAAGACAAAAAGAAGATTCGGGAGACATTAAGAAAGCAAACGCAACAAGATCTGGTGATGGATGAGATAGGAGAGTGATGGGAATGGGAGAATCAATGATGACCCCCCATTCCTCCCTTCCGTGGATGGTGTGTCATTTAAGGGAATACGGGATGAAAAAGAGAGGGAGCAAGGTGGGCATGGGGAAGACAGAAAGAGTTTTGTATTGGATATATTCATTTTGAGGAGTCTGGGGGAATCTATGTGGTTATTTCCAAGAAACAATGGACTATACAGGACTAGTGTTCAGTAAGAAGAATTGAGTTGGAAGTGCTTGTTCCAAGTGTCCCATATTCTTAGGCACTAAAGCACTGGGAAAGGATGTGATAGCCTAGGAAGAAAATGTAAAACTAGAAGAGGCCTAAAATCAAGGAGTGCCTGGATGGCTCAGTCCTTAAGCATCTGCCTTCGACGCAGGTCATGATCCCAGGGTCCTGGGATGGAGCCCCATACTCTCCCTCTCCCCCTGTTTGTGTTTCCTCTCTTGCTGTGTCTCTCTCTGTCAAACAAATAAATAAAATCTTAAAAAAGAAGAAGATGATGAGGCCTAAAATCAAGACCCGAGGAAATATGCCATTTAAGACTTTGGGAAGTCTTTGAGGACTTTGAGTCTTTGGGACTTCGAGATGAAAAGGCCAAAATATGTAGATAGATGCAAGGCAGAGAAACAAAGGAAAAAGAATTTTGAAAAGTAGAGTCATCAAATTGTCCAATGTTATTGAGAAAACAAGTAATACGGCTTTCTAGAAATGACCGTTGACAGATTTGATGGGAATTTTGGTGGGGTGCTATCTCCAGAAGACCTTTTTACATTGAAGGAAAGTGAAGAGAGGAGGGAGTGGGAAAACATACACTGCCTGTAGCCACTTACTCAGAAAACCTCTCTGGTATTGACATTTGTCCATGTGGCCTAAAAGGCCTGCCCTGGATAAAAGAATGCAAGCTCTTTATAAAAGAGACAATTTTACGGTCATTCACAAAGCCCCACGGCTGAGTGCTGAAGTTGGCTAAATCTGTAGAGGCTGTTTCGCTGAGTATGGCGGGAGTGAAATATGGACAAACATCGGGGTTTGTCTTTCTGTTTGGCTTCCCGGCTTGAGCGGTCTGAGGGCTTGCTAGGGTCCCACTTTAACCCCAACTGGGCCACTGGTGCTCCAACTTTGTGTCAAGCATGCTTGCCAGCCAGCCTTTGAGCGGGCAGCTGCTGAAGCATCAGGCCAACTGAGACGCCCACTCAGTCCCGCTCTTTTACGGCCCTAATGGCAGCCCCCAGCACTGCCTGGGGCTTTCAGCTCATTGTCATTTCAGCAAGCGAAACAAAATTCAAAGTAGGATAAGGTTCCCAGATAGAACCTGAGCCTACTCTACAAACTCTGAGTTTGTAATTAGGGTAGACTTTTTACTGGGAGCCTGGCCACTTAACGGGAGCCTGGCCACTTAAAATAATTTCTGAAACAAAGTTGGTATAAATAAAACAGATACACGTGTCCTTCAGTGTAGATGTTTTAGAACTGCCTTGACTCTATCATGATAAAAGGATGGTTTTTGAGGAGTCTCTTATCACCTAACTTATTTTAGAATAAACAAATGGCTTAGAATACTGGTGTTAAAAAAAAACAACCAACTATCTAAATGAATCTGAATTCCATGAGGACTTTTTGCAAGTGACCTTTTGCACATGTGAAATGCCTGCTTTGTTTTTGCATTTTTAGCAGCCTGTTTGAACTAGATGGCAAGCCAACCCTTCTTCTCGGGGCCAGCATCACTGTCTGGCTGGCTTTAGGAAACTGCAGTCTCTCAGACACCCACACTCCTCACTGAATTGCTCTCCTCCGAAAACAATGAGGCAATTCATGGTCCAAGTGTCCTCTAGGGACAGAAGACATCAGTCCTGAGCTGAAATCTTCAAATAAGGGAGCCTTTCAATGTTTGTCTAAAACTCCTTTACCCAGCCACAAAAAGAACGGGGGGCATATGCCGACTGGGAGAGTGCACTGGGAGAGAAGAACAGGAGAAAAGGAAAGCAGAAACTGCTATTTGTTTATCTGATTCTCTAAACTAAACACTAAAGCAATATTAATCACGGGCAGAGTATGTCTTGTTCCAACACCACATAAGATGGCTGGCTGTGGGGCTTGGGACTGTATTTGAATGGAGCGGAGGGAAGTCTCAGGGTGTCACACCTCTTCATGCCTTATCATGCTCAAAGTGGATTAACCTTACGTACGGATAATGAATCTGTTTCTGTAACAAGTTGTGACGGCTAATTGTGCCCTTCCTACACCACACGAAGGGAGGTATTAGTGCCGTTGAATACGAAGCCTCGGTGACTCAGTGTGCTGAGCTTTCTTTATTTCTAGGACTGGGAGAAGGAAAAACTCAGCACTGGGGCTTCCTCTCTTGGAGCGCTCACAACAAGCCATACACATTCTCCAAGCACTTGTGCTCCATTTAGTCCCGAATCTTAGTTTGTGCTTCAGTAGACTGACTTCTTATTATTGCCTACTGCGTGTTGGTCTTTTTCACTAGACGGCGAAACTCTCAAGTAAAGAATGTATATTTCCTTCTGTGTGATCTACCATTTTATCCTCAGGACTGGGCACCCCAATGTTTGGACATTTATAGGTGCTCCATAAAAAGTTGCTGAGTGAATGAATATTTAAAAAACTCTCCTGCTAATAGAAGCAAGTTGATGGTTACCACTAAACAGATGTTAATAATCTGGAAATATCTTTATTATTATTATTTTATTTTTCCTGCTTGCCTACTAACGTTTCAACTATTTCCTGAGGCCAGACAAGAAAGGCGATCACATCTCTTGGAATTATTACTGTATGAAAACAATTGACTAGACAACAATAGTCTTGTGCTTCATAAGTCAAAGTGTCATCATATTCACCTATTGCTTTTTAATTGACAGCCTTGAGAGGTGTTTTTACTGTAGACTATCAAAGCAGGAAGGACCTCAGAGTTTTCCGAATCTAACTTGCTTTTGTGAGAAAACTGAAATCTACACAGGTCAGAGGACAGGTCCACAGTGTCCAGGTGACAAAGCCAAGACTGGAATTCAGGTCTCCCTCCCAGTGATGGTGACACCAGAGGCCTACTTTTGCATTTGCAAATGAATAACAAGCACTGAGGCATTAAATCCCTCTCCTGAATCTCCCTACTGCAAGTCAGGACAGAGCAGGGCTGAAAAAACAGCACATGAAGTCCTGGTTCGAGTAAGGATCTGTGCATTTTCCCCATGACTTCTGTGAATAATGTATGCACACGTATTCTGTATGTGGTTCCCGCGATGAATCAGAGAACTGTGGAATCAGGGCTGGGAAGAATCTTAGGTCCTACCATGCCACACCCCTTCTTTGCCTTGGCTATTACACCTCCAGTGCCTGGGAACTCAACATGTACAGCTTCCTGTTCTCAGCACACTGTTGGACAGATTTAATAGAATGATCATTCTTGGGGCGCCTGGTGGCTCAGTGGGTTAAAGCCTCTGCCTTCAGCTCAGGTCATGATCCCAGGGTCTTGGGATGGAGCCCTGCATTGGGCTCTCTGCTCAGCAGGGAGCCTGCTTCCTCCTCTCTCTCTGCCTGCCTTTCTGCCTACTTGTGATCTCCATCTGTCAAATAAATAAATAAAATCTTAAAAAAAATAATGTTCATTCTTGGCTGCCTATGTGGCTGAGTTGGCTGAGCGTCTGACTTCAGCTCAGGTCATGATCTTGGGGTACTGGGATTGAGCCCTGTGTGGGGCTTCTCGCTCAGTGGGGAGTCTGCTTCTCCCTCTCCTCCTGCCCTTCCCCCTCACTCATGCTCTCGCTCTCTCAAATAAATAAATAGAATCCTTATAAAAAGTAGAAAGTTCATTTTTTAGACCAAATGCTACTCTCCCTTATTGATTCAATTTATATCCTTTGGGGCTAGGAAGAACAGATCAAAGCCGTCTTGAATATGCCAGGACACTCCCTATAGGAAGAAATTTCATTTTCTCCCTGTCATCTCTCTTTCAGGATAAATATCTGTCTCTTATATTCTTATTGTCACAGGAAGTATGTGACCCAGGGGTAGATACGAGAATGACTCAGCCATTTAGTGTAAAAAGTGGATACCATGTTGTGTCGGCTATTTCGGGAAATTGTAAGATAAAAAAAAAGTTTGGATGACTGCAGAGTTGAGGAAGTAATCAAAAGATTGACCAAATGTATGTATGAAGCCCTGAAAATTGAATGTTTGGCTAACATCTCCAGTTTCTGTGGCTTTAGGGACAGAACCAGTAAGCTCTGATGTCCATCTTTAGTTAGCCACCTACTTCTCTCGTTAACAAAACAGAAGTGCCTGTAAACTAGAATTAGAACAAGAGTAGAGAAGTTCTGTGAATTTTGCTGAGCATCCGAGTTGAGGGTTGAGTCCCAGCCAAAAGACCAAATCTGTAAAGGAGAATAAGGCATTAGGGAACACTTTTGTACTTTGGGAAAGAAAATAAAGTATGAAAAGAACGATCCGAAAAGTCATTGTGATCCTTCCTAAATTATGGACTGTTGTAACTGTGCACAGAGCTTTAACAAAGGACAAAGTTTTTCTTCCTCCAACTCACCTCCCCAGGGTCTAAATACATGACGGCACAGGAAGCATTATTTGAATGATATGTTTTGATTCAAAAATACAATTAAAGTAGCCTAAAGAGATAAGATTGCTTTCAATAGGGGAAAAATACATTGGATTAGTGCTGTTTGGGGAATTTTTCTTCAAAAGAAAAATTGTTGTTTCCAGGCAGTCTGGCTCGCATTCCTGATGAATTTCTTTCTGAACAATAATGTTCTGTTTTCTTTTTCTTTCTCTCCTAATGTTTTGGACTCCTAATTCATTTTAACTGTAATTTTAATCACAAAAGCGAAGAACAATGAGGCTCACTCTAAATCTGCTTCTGGAGTGAGGTAAAGAATGTACCTGCTTTGTTTCTGAAAGTCCACCTGTGAAAACATCCAAGTCAACATGTTGGGTATACCACTTTCATAATGATATTCTCTATTTGTAGGAAAATGGCAAATATTGTAGACTCACATTTTAGGTTACTGATAGAAGATATTCCTGTAAATGGCAAATCAACCATCCCTACTAAGACTTTTTCTCTCTCTCTTTTTTAAAATTTTATTTTAAGTGGTCTCTACACCCAACATAGGACTCAAACTTACAACCCAGAGATCAAGAGTTGCATGCTGTACTGACTGAGTCAGCCAGGCACCCCAAGCTTTCTCTCTCTCGCTCTTTTTTTTTTCTTTATTTTTTTAATGGACTTTATTTCTTAGAGCAGTTTTAGGTCCATAGTGAATTGAATGGAAAGTACAGAGTTCCCATATACTCCCTATCTCCACACATGTACAACTTTCCACACTGTCAATATCCTACACCAGAGTAGAACATTTGTTACAGGGGCACCTGGGTGGCTCAGTGGGTTAAAGCCTCTGCCTTCAGCTCAGGTCATGATCCCGGGGTGCTGGGATCGAGCCCCACGTCAGGCTCTCTGCTCAGCAGGGAGCCTGCCTCCCTTCCCCTCTCTCTGCCTGCCTCTCTGTCTACTTGAGATTTCTGTCTTTCAAATAAATAAATAAAATCTTAAAAAAAAAAAAAAGAACATTTGTTACAATCAATAATCCAAGATTGACACATCATGTTTCTTTATTTTTAAACTGTGCTGTGCCATTGAGCACTTTTGGTTAAACTCTTAACTCAGACTGTGGAAATAAAGTTTGACTGTATTAGTAAAGTTTTATATTCCAAAATATTCAATGTTGTTGCTTATCTTTGTTAAAATCAAATGGATTATTAGCAACCAACATCTAATAGTATTGACCTTTATAGTCTGATGATCACCTAGTTCAGATCTTTCACTTATTATCAGATATCTGATACAGCCAAAAATCAGTTATTGTTGTCAATCACATCAACAGACTAAAGAAGAAAAATCACATCATATAAGTAGATGCAGAAGAAACATTTAACAAAAATCCAACCCATTCATGATAAAAATTCTCAGTAAAGAAGAAATAGAGAGAAACTTCCTCAACATGATAAAAAGCATCTACAAAAAACATAGCCAACATCATACTTAATGATGAGAAACTCAGAGCTTTCCCTCTAAGATTAAGTACAAGTCAAGGATCTCTCTCATCGCTTCCTTCCATACTGGAAATTCTAGCAATGTAATTGGATAAGAAAAGGAAGTTAGAAGCATTCAGATTGGGAAGGAAGAAATAAGATTGTCCTTGTTTGCAGATGACATGATTGTTTATGTAGGAAATCCAAAAAGATTAACAAAATAACTCCTGGAACTGATAAGTAATTATAGCAGGGTTCCATAATACAAGGTTGAATTACAAAAATTAAGATCTTTCCTATATACTAGCAAAGAACAACTAGAACTTGAAATTTAAATGCAGTACCATTTACATTAACACTGTTAAGAAATTAATTACTTAGGTATAAATCTAAGAATATATAAAAGATCTATATGAGGAATACTTCAAAACTCTGATGAAAGAAAGAAAGTAAATAAAATAAATGGAGAGACATTCTATGTTCCTGGATAGAAGGACTCAATATTGTCAAGATGCTAGTTCTTCCCAAGTGGATCTCTAGGTTCAGTTCAATCTTAACCAACATTCTATTTTTTTTTTGGATATTGGCAAATTGATTCTGAAGTTTATGTGTAGAGGCATAAGACTGAGAATAGCCAACACTATATGGAAAAAGAGCAAAGTGGAAGGCTGACATTACCCAACTTTAAGACTTACTATAAAGATACAGCAATCAAGACAGTGTGGTATTGGTAAAGGAATAGGCAAGTCAATGGAACAGAATAGACAATTTTAGACAAGTTTCTAAACCCAGAAATAGACCCACATAAATATAGTCAACTGATTTTTGACAAAGAAGTGATGGCCATATAATGGACGAATCTTTTCAACAAAGGGTGCTGGAACACCTCGACATCCACATGCCAAAAAAAAAAAAGAAAAATCTAGACACAGAACTTACACTTTCATAAAAATTAACTCAAAATGGATCGTGGGTCTAAATGTAAAATGCAAAACTGTAAAACTCTTAGAAAACAACTTAGGAGAAAATCTAAATGACCTTAGATACAGAAATGACTTTTTAGATACAACACCAAAAGTGTGATCCATGAAAGAAATAATTGATAAGTTGGACTTCACTAAAATTAAAAATTTCTGCTCCGTAAGAGACCAATGTCAAGAGAACGAAAAGATAAGCCATGGGATGAGAAAAAAAAATATTTTCAGAAGACATTCAGAAGGATTGTTATCAAAATATATGAAGAACTCTTAAAACTCAACAATAAAAAAAAATTACAAAAAAGACCTGATTGAACATCTCACAAAAGAAGACAAACAGATGGAAAATGAACATATGAAAAGATGCTCAATATCATAGTTCACCCACAAAGTACATATTAAAACAACAGTGAGTTAATCCTACACACCTAATAGAATGGCCAAACTCCAGAACACTGATAACACAAATGGTGGGGAGGATGTAGGATGACAGGAAATCTCGCTTATTGCTGGTGGGAACGCAAACTGATATGGGTACTTTGGAATTCAGTTTGATGGTTTCTTACAAAACTAATTATACGATTACCATATAATCCAGTAATCATACTCGTTGGTATTTATTTATCTAAAGGAGTTGGAAACTTATGTCGACACAGAATTATTCATAATTGCCCAAACTTTTAAGCAACCAAGATACCCTTCAGTAGATAGATAAAGAAACTGTGGTACATTCAGACAATGGACTATACCCAGTGCTTAAAAGAAATGCCATCTAAAGGCAGGGAGCTTGGGTTTGCAGGTGTGGGTGTAAGGGGTATATGGGAAATCTCTGTACTTTCTGCTCAACAATATTGCTGTGAACCTGAAACTTCTCTAAAATATAAAGCCTATTTTTAAAAAAGGGGAAAATGCAATCCCTGTATCAGTACTTCTCTGTGCAGTTGATGTCTGTATATAAAACACACTAACAGATGTAATAACCAAGGATGTGATTGCCACCTGTAACTACTTTTTTTTTCCACAGACGGTTTTATTTCTAGTTCAAAGAGGCATGTTGTAGAGTGGAAAGAAGATGAACTTCCAGTTAGGGTGGGCTTGAGTTTGAATCTTAGTTTCAGCACTTAGTTGATGGGTGACATTGGATTAACTTCTTAACCCTGCTGGTCTTCATGTTCCAGTCTGTGAAGTGGGGATAAGCAAATCTACTCTGTAAGGTTGTTATAGTGAGGAATAGCAAAAATGTACCTAAAGCCCATGGCACAAGCAGACACGCACACTGTATGTGGCATAAGGGCACTGACTCAGGCCAGACCGACTCTCTGATCTTGGGCAAGTTATTTAACATCTCTTGTGCCTCCTTTTCCTCACCTGAAGATTCTGGTAACAGGACATACCTCATGAAGCTCTTGTGAAAACTAAAAAAGATAGCAGTCAAGTTACGTAAATTGCTTACCACGGTGCCACATGTTCACTGTAATTATTATCATCTTGGAGTGGAAATGCCTGAAGAGATGAAACGGTGTCCACCATCTTTAGACCTGAACAAAGATGTGGGTCAATGCAGCCCATTGTCAGTCAATGCTGAACTTTTCTTCGTCAGTTTTTTTCTTAAACTGCCTTTGAAGTCTATTATTTCTCTTTAAGTAGTTCAGGTCAATATTTTAATTTAGAACTATGCAGATAGAGTGTGCTTGTTTGAATTGATAAAAATTCCTCTTCCCAAATTAACCTCTCAACAGTGTTTAACATTAAACCATAATTTGTTTTGCATGCACCCGTGTCCTGATACCAGTTAGAAATAAGACTTCCAGGAACCCCTGAATGACTCAGTGCATTAAGCATCCAGCTCTTGATTTTGACCTAGGTCATGATCCCAAGGTCATGGGATCCCAAGATGAACTTAGGATTGGGCTCTGCGATGAACTTGGAGCCTGCCTGTCTCTCTCCCTCTGCTTCTGTGTGCTCACTCTCTCTTGCTCAAATAAATAAGTAAATAAAGAAAATCTTTGGGAGGAAAAAAGAAATAAGACATCTAAGTAACACCTAAGATGGTCACATTTTCTAGCGAGCTATGATATTGTGAAAAAATCATTAGTTCTGGGGTTAAACACATCTAAATTTAGTCATTATTTGCTATTTGATGTGGGGAATGTCACTTATTCTGTGGTCTGATTTCATCATATGCAAAAGGCGTGATTGTGGAAAAATGAAATAATGTATCTACACCTATTCTATATATTCTGGAGGGACAAAAAGACAAAAATACTTTTGGTAACTTTTGGTGAAGGGACTAATAATATTTACAGTTCCTGTGACAACCTGATTGAGTTCACATTCTGGCTCTGTTGTGTACTAGCCTGGAGACACTGAAAAGTTAATTCACCTCATTATGTCTCGATTTCCTCATCTATGTAATGGAACAGTAACAGTATCTACATTAGGGGGTTGTTGTGGGGATGAAGTAAAGCCAGTCACACAAAAAGCTTAGAATAAGTTCTGGCAAAGCCAAGTTTTCAATAAATGTTAACCACCATTGTCATTTTTAGGGTATAAGACTTAAACACTTACAACCATAAGAAAATGATAGAGTATAGGGTGCCTGGGTGGCTCAGTGGGTTAAGCCACTGCCTTCGGCTCAGGTCATGATTTTGGGATCCTGGGATCAAGTCCCGCATCGGGCTCTCTGCTCAGCGGAGAGCCTACTTCCCTCTCTCTCTGCTTACTTGTGATCTCTCTCTGTCAAATAAATAAATAAAATATAAAAAAAAAGAAGAAAAAAAGAGAAAATGATAGAGTATAATGTAAATGCTAAAAATCGGAGAAGATAAAAATCAAATGCCGGAAAGAGAAACACTGGCAATACACCAACATTTTGTGAAAGAATACCATGAAAAATAAGCATCCCAGTTCAAAGTCTGATGTGCCAAATCAGCTGAATATTGTATCCCTTAGACATTTCTGCATTTTCTGCATTTGAGAACTGTCCAACAGAGGAGCAGTGTTTGATAAGTTTGCAGTCTCTTGGAGCACAGCAAGAGCACTGATAAGTGTCTTTTTAAGGGTGGAATACAAAGAGAAAACCCAACCTCTGTTTGGGTAGTGGTGGGACATCTAAGTTTGCTAAAATTGAAGCTGTATAGTCATACTAAATGAGAGTCAATTTACAAACAGAGATGATATTTGAAATTGACTTTTATGTCAAATATTTTTAAATCAACACAGGAAATCATTATTTAAATTATGTTGATAAAGAAATTAATATGCTTATTTTCACATAGGAAACTGGGGTTATTCTTTTATCAGTGATACTTCAAGTGAAATAATTTTATTCTATTCCATATGCTATGAAAGCAAATGGAAGAAGGTAAAAGAAAACAAAACAAAACAAAAAAACACATTTTTATGTTCAATTATTTCCAATATTCTGCTCACTATTTCAATTAGGATTCTTTAAATGAAAGATGCAGATTTTTTAACATTTCGACTATACTGATAGTTAGACTTCAGTGATTTTTTGTGGTATCAGTCAGATTTATAACCTGTATTTAAAGCTTCAGTAAATCCAGAATTTGACCATTTTACAGCAGGTTCCCTTTTTTCCCTTAAGATAAGAATGATTGTTGATAGTCTCTGCAGCGATGACAGCTGTCAAATGAAAAGAAACCTGGAGACTCTGACATTATTGTGGCTGAAAAGAAGTTGGTTTTTCCCTACTAAATACCAAGAATTACTAATCAAAGAATCAATGCATTTGAAATAAAATGATCTGTATTGTTGTACCTGAAAGTAAAATAGATTTAGGTCTCAAATGTGTATTGCAAGAATAAGGTGCTTTTTTTCTTTCAATTATTATTTATTTATTTTTTTCCATCATGATAAGTGCACTCCTTAGTCCCCATCACTTATTTCACCCAGCCCCCACCTCCCCCGCTCCCCTCTGGCAAGCACCAGTCTGTTCTCTGTAGTTAAGGGTCTGTGTCTTGATTTGTCTCTCTTTTTCCCCCTTCATTGCAAGAATACGTTTAATATAATGAGCATGTCAGCCTACTGAGTTTTAAAATTTTTATAACTCACATTTTTTGCTTGTGATTTTTAAACCCTATAAAATGAGCACGTAGTTCCCATGACTATTTTAAAATTATAAATAGGTAAAATAAAAAAAATAGCTTAGAGAACAAGACACATAAAATAAAGAGGACTGTGACAGTGCAGGGAATAGTAATATCCATCCATATACCCACAGAACAGATTAAGAAAGAAACAAATGCAAAACTGCTAGAGATAACCATGTCACCCATTCCTGATCAAATCCATCCATCCCTTCCCCTTTCCCACCTTCCACACTATTAACTTCTACTTTCCATACTATTAACTTCTACTTTTATGGATACTTGTGTGATGCATGTTCCTATTCCAAAGCGACCAGTACCATTGCCTCAGAAGCTCTATGTGAATAGCATCATGAATTCTAAGAACAAGTTACATCTTGCCATTTTGAAGTTATTCCTTGGTGCTCCTAAGTACTGGTGCGTGATTTCACTCACAGATAATTTGCACATAGAAAAATACGTACTTTCCTAACTTCTTCCTATTTTACTATCGATATGTTTCTTTTTTCTTAATATTACATTTTTTAACCGGTTAATACTTAATAAGACCAGTTGCCTGTCTCATACTTTTAGATCTCATGGATATTTTAGGCAGTGAAATAATGCAAGTATGGAAAGTTTTTTCTTTTCTTTTCAATTTCTGTGTCTTTGATTTCTTCTGGTTTCCTTAGTGCCTCGGCTCACTTTCATTCCAGTGTTGAATAAGAGCAGTGGTAGAGGATAGCCTTTTCTTGTCCCTCCATTTAATGCTTTCACTTCAAAGCATTCACCATTATGCAGGATGTTTGTTCTCTAGAAGAGAGATTTCTTCATTAACTAATTGATTTACTAACTAGTTCACTATTGATTTACTAATTAACTTTTAGCAATTGATTTACTAACTAGTTAACTACTGATTTACTAATTAGTTAACTTCATTAACTAATTGATTTACTAACTAGTTGATTTATTAATATTTAATATTTCTTCTTACATCAGTTTTGGTAAGTTGTTTTCTTAAGACAAATACCCCTTTATCTAAGTATTCCAATGTATTGATATTCATGTAGTATTTGATGATTTTTAGAATCTCTGCCTTTGGTTATGCTTTCTTATTTTGGTTCTTTCTATTATGTGTTTATGTCTTTTTTTTTTTGACATGTTTTGCTGGACATTTATCTGTTATTAATTTCAAAGAAACTGATTTTTATGCTGCTTATTATTTCCATTTTTAAAAATTCATTAATATTTGCCTTTATCTTTATTATTTGTTCGTTCAGTTTACTTTGGACTTAACTTATTTTCAATTTTAACATTTTAAAAAAAAAAATAAGAGAATTCAAATCCATTTGAGATTATATATTTTCATCTAAGAATTACTTTAAGTTGTAGTCTCAAGTTTTGGTATATTGTATATTCATTTTTTGTTGATTGCAAATAGCTTATAATTTCCATAATGATTTCCTTTTCTTTAACCCAAGAGTTAATTTTAAAATACATAATTTAAAAAATTGTTTTCCTTATTATTGATTTGTATGTTAATCTCACTGTGGTTAGGAAGCAGTCTGTATATTAATATTTTAAATATGTAAAGAATATTTTATTGTTTTTGATCAGTGTCTATGTGTACATAAGAAAAACATAAAACTTAGGGGGCTCCTGGGTGGCTCAGTGTGTTAAGCCTCTGCCTTAGGCTCGGGTCATGATCTTGGGGTACTGGGATGGAGTAACACATTGGGCTCTCTGCTCAGCGGGGAGCCTGCTTCCCCCTCTCTCTCTGCCTGCTGCTTTGCCTGCTTATGATCTCTCTCTCTGTCAGATAAATAAATAAAAATCTAAAAAAAAAAAAAGAAAAAAAACTTAAAACTTATGTTGGTGAAGTCATGGGTCTCTATTTTTCATTCAGAATAACTTCCTAATTATGTTGTTCACAGCCTCTATATTTTTATTAATTTTAATTTTATTATCTTTGGCTTTTTAAACAGACTTATGTTACATTCTCCCATCACGCTTGTAAAATTTGTCTGTTTCTACTTGTAATTCTAGGGGATTATTTTGGATCATCTATTTTGAGAGTATGTTTTCAAGTGCTTTCAAGTTTATCATTATCAGAGATTCTCATTTGATTGTTTCTTTTATCATTACATGGTTATCATTCCTGCTAAATCAAACCCTGCCAGTTTACTTTTGTGTTTCTTAATCTTTTCTGACATTAATAGAGTCATTAACTTTCTTTTGTTTCACAATTCATCATATATATCCTTTAGTTTCTTTCTTTTTCATTTTCCACCTTTTAGGTATGTTTCTTGTAAGCTACATATAGCTAATTTTTTAAAATCCAAAAAAGATAACTTTTTAATGTAGGAAATTTTAGTATTTTTACACTTGTTATGATTGCTTTGATTTATAGTTAATTGATGTATTGTAATTACAGAACAATTTGAATTTTTCTATTTGTATTTCTACCATATCTTTAGTATATTTTCCTTTTTTATTGTTTTTTAACTTTAGAGACCTCCAAGTTGAATTTTTGTTTTTGGTTTTGGTTTTGGTTTTTTGTGAAGAGCAAAAGAGTGGGGAGTGGTGGAGGGAGAGAGAGAGACAGAGAGAGAATCTTAAATAGGCTCTATGCCCAGCTCCCATCACAGCTAGATCCCAGGACCCTGAGATCATGGCCGGAGCCGAAATCAAGAGCAGGACGCCTAACCAACTGAGCCACCCAGGTGCCCCCTGCAAGTTGAATTCTCAAGACCTTCTTTAAAGTTCTGGACATTTTTCTTCTTCCATTTCTTTTCTTTATCTTTCTCCTCTTTTGTTTTCTTTAATGCTTTCCTTTAAAAAAAAAACAAATATTTTTTTCTCACACAGATTTTGCTTTTCCCAGGATTCCAATTTGTTGCTTAGTGGACTCTCTAAATTGGTCTTTTTGAGCTCATTTTTTTCTTATATTTTGTCCTCCATAGGAGAACAAAGGATTGGAGCAGAGGAAGAAAAAGTAGGTGCTGACTCTTGAAGTTCTTCCTTATGTGGACTTTTAATGCCCCTGGCTTGTCCTTGGTTGCACTTTTGCTCTTTGTGGCCCTGGTGGGAGCTCATCTGTGGCATATTCTGTACTGTTTGCCTTGCTTTTTTTTCATGCTCCAACATCCTCTTTTTTCTTTCCTTTTTAGTAAATTAATTTAAACTTGTCTTGATGGTCCTGGCATAGGTTACCTTCAGTGTCATGGGTTTATCATTATGGCTTGTTGAATACTTCCGTATTATCATTGATGGGGTTCTGAGAGGAAGGAGAACCAAGTGTGTGCTCCAGCTGCCATTCTCAGCTTCTTCTATCATTCTTCTTATTATTACTATTACAGCATCTAAGTCCATTTCCCCCTGGTCCCACTTCCGTGCGTAGAGTGAATGCAACCATCCCCTGTTTCAAGCCCTCTGCTCTACGTCAGTTCACAGGGCCATCTGTTTTCATTGCCCTGGATCCTAGGCCACCTGGAATCCTCCCTACTCTCTCTGTCCCACACCACAGAAATACCTTCAGGTCTCTTCAGCTTTCCTTTTTCATTCCACATGCTACCTCATCTCTTGCTTTTAATTCTCAGCCAAGCTTGCTAGTGGCTAACTCTCCTTCCTGACTTCCCAAACACTAAAACATAGTGATGTCTGACTCCTTTGTTCTCTCCTCTGGTGCTCTCTGACAAAGGTCATTGATCGTCTCTACTTTACCAAATCCTATAGACAAATTTCAGTCTTCTTCACGTGACCCTGTTAATGACACCTGACATCCTCTTCACCCTGGGCTTTTAAGCAAACCATTGATCCATCCGTGTTCCCCCATCCTCTTTTACTATTTTTTTTTTTTTTTCAAATTTCTCTCCTAAGCTCCTTCTCCTACCACCCTTCACACTTTGCTACTCAGAATCCATTGTTGGCCAACTCTTCTTGAACTTTTTGGCATGCCCAAGTGTTCTCACCCCTTTTATTCCATTTCACTGTTGCATCTTCACTTGGGTGCTGATCTTTCTAAATGACATCAGATAACAGTATCACTGACATTTATTATTGCTTATCCTGGGCCAGACCTGCTATGTCAAGCTTTATCCATATATTATCTTACTTACCCTTCATAGTAACCCTGTGAGGTAAGTAGTATAATCTCCATGTTACTGAAGAGAGAACAGACACTTTGTAAAACTCAGTACCCTGGCCAAGTTATGCAGCTAGAGAGTGAAAAGCCAGGAGTTCTACCTCATCTGTTTCACTGGAAGGTTGTGCTCTTCCTCTCTGGGCCTTGCAACCCCCTTCATCTCTTCTATGCAAATCATGGAATTCATAGACCTACATGGTCATCAGCATTTGTTGATGCCTGAAATGGGCCCAATTTTCTACATTGGCATATTTTTTCTAATAAAGTCACAAGTTTTCCTTTTGAGGGTTTTTTTTTTTTTTAATTCAGTGAGTAGACATAGTCTCTAGTCTTTGCTTGCATTTCTCCTTTTTTTTTTTCTCTTTTAAAGATTTTATCTCTTTACGTAATCTCTACACCCAATGCAGGGCTCAAATTTACAACCCCGAGATCAAGAGTCACTCACTCTACCAAGTGATCCAGCCAGGTGGCCTGCATTTCTCTTTCTTAGTAAACACACAGCACAAACACATATAACTTTTCTCCTAGGCAAAGATATATATTAGTCATGTTAAAATTGCTATTAATTTCTTAAAAAGTGCTATTAATTTATTTTAAAAATACGTGTAACTTGGTAGTTCCAGGTCAATAAAAGTAAGAATTAAAATGGTGAGGTGAGTTTTAAAATTAATTCCGATTTATATTTTGGTCCTTCACATCCCATGCTTTCACGTACAGATACACATTATATGGGAGATCCTCAGAAAAGAAGGAAAGTTGTGAGATCCAAGGACTTCTAGAAACAAGAGCCCAAATTGAAAGCTCCCATATCACCTTTTCTGGAGGCAGTTCTTTTCTACCTGCTTACTGCTGTCAGCTGTCCTCTGTGCCCTGTTTGGGGTTGGCAGCAGCATTCCCCGCTCTTAATATGGGATCTCAGGTAGTGAAGCCTATTTGATAGCTCTCTAGTTCCCAGATTACATTGACTCTAACGTCACCTGTAACTGGTGTTAGGAACTCTCAGGAGCTCTGCCTTGATGCCACCCTCACACAGTGAAAAGTTCCTGCTGTGCTTTTTGGACCTGCTGTAAGCACTTATTTATCTCCTTGCCCTCTTCGTTTCCAGAGCGTGCCCAAGATCAAGGACAAAGAGACATAGAATCTGAATACCTAACTGTATCATATGTATATTTTGTCTTTCTGTTCTGTCCTGGGCCCTTACCTATGTCTTCCTTCTTTTGCTTTGCCAGTGCCACAGTGTGTGGCTGTGCGCTGTATCACTTGTGGGGACTCCCAGTTGCTTGGAGTGCAGAGAAAACAGTGCCCTCTAGGGTTGTGCAGTGGGCTGATGTCTCACAGATCTGCCCCCACCAGGAAGCTTGGTCCTGGTCTGTGAATTAAGAAGTGGAGAAGACTGTGATGGTTCTCAGAATGCTGTTCTAAATTTTGTAGAGTTAATTTTGTCCAGGAATCTGAATATTTTAAGTGGACATATAAGGCTCTCATTTTGACAATAGCTTTATTAGATATACATGGATAGATGGAATGATAACAGTAAAGACAGTATTTGAATTTAGAAATCTTCTCTATTGCTCTTTAAAATACTCCCTCATGTAAAAAAAAAAAAAGTATATTTCAAATTCTAAAGTACAAGAGCTCTGATCCTGTGTATGAAACAAGAGGAATTGTTAACACATACCCCAAAGAGTAGAATGAAGAATAAGTTTCATATTTCTTCGAACACTCTCTCGTGTTTTAGTGAAAATGCTGTATAGTTATATACAATATATAATAATAGGTCTATAACTTTGTCCTAGATTCTTTTATAACCAGGGCCAGTGTTCATTCATTCATAAATTTATTCAAATAAAAAATTATTGAGCGCTAAGGGTAAGAGACTAAGAATGATCCCTGTGCGTCCTGTGATTTACTTGCCTTGGTCTAAACGAGAGTAGGACTTCTCAAACTCTATCTCTTGAAACACAATTAAGCCACTAAATAGTTACTTTCATTTAACTTGTCAGAGGACAGTCCTTGGAAGGACCTACAATCTATTAGCATATACCTGGACTCCTTGCAAATGTGCCTTTGATTAGGAAGGCTTGTTTGCTTTTTCTTTTTTACCTTCAGGCCTGTGCTTGTTCTTTCAAATAAAACCGTATGAGTGGGTACATTGCCACAGCGCACGTGTGCCAAGCCCAATTAAATGTTTAGCCTGGGCTCAAATGCCTCTGCTCTGAACATGTGTTCACACTGCCTAGCAGTCATTGAGCAACTGCGAGTGAGCGGGTAGCATGCCAAGTCGTGATAATATCTTTTACGGGTTTTATCTGAAGGTTTTGCAAGCTTCTTGTCTGACTTTTATTTTTGTGAAGGGGAATGCAAGCAGATGGTAGATGTTGTCAGGGATTTAACTTTGAAATAAAATGACCAACTACCTCCTGTGTCCAATGTCTGGATCAGAGTAACTTGAAGAGGGTTCCTCAAGTGTGAAGCAAGGTGGCGAATACAGATCATCAAAGATGTAGTTTGCAGCTACATATCTTTGTAAACTTGAGTAACTTTGGCAAAACAGAAAAGTCATGAGATGCTGGGATCGATAGGACTACAAATGTTACCCGTAATGTCACCCTGATACTCAACTTCTTGTGTTTGTCGGAACTGGCTCGCTGCTCTCATTTAGCGATGTAAGAATTGCACAAAGTTAGAAATTTGGATATATTTAATATCCTTGTACGAGAAAAATAGAAATTTGGCTGTTTTAAATAACTGGAGCCCTATGTATGATTTTACTTAAAAAAAATGGCTGGTTTAAGTGTTTGAGGATTTCTTTTCCTTTAGTGCCCATTGTTCATGGTCACACTGCTTTGAAGAACAAAGAGGTAGACCAGACAGAGTGGGGGGCAGCAAAACAAAGTTTATTGAGCAAGAGTACAAAGCTCCCAAAGAAGGAGGGGACTGAGAGGGTTGCCAAGGGAATTTCTAGTCTAAGGGATTTGATGAAATTGTAGGTGGGCTGTTTTAATCCTAAAGATTCACCTTCCCTGCGCTTGTCACCCAGTCAGATTTTTGTTCACACGCTCATCTACCTATCAGGTAGTTGTTATATGGGAAAGGGCAGAAGCCTCCTCCCGTAGAATAACAGGATGGGGTCTTTTTCCTTTTAGGGGTCATTTCCTTTTAGGCCGGTGGCGCCCCTTGACCCTGCCTGCCTTTCTTCTAACTATCCTCCATTTAAAGTTTGGAGACAAGTACAAGATCCTTTAATATAGATAATTTAATAATTTCTTCTGATTTTAAAGAATTCACTATTCCTAGATATGTGTTTGTAAGAAGTGAATAAATGGAAGGGCATCCCCATGATTATTGTACATAAGGTAAAAACAATAGAGCAAGATAGCTTTTTGTAGTCACTTCTAAAGTTTTGTAGCAAAAAAAAAAAAAAAAAAAGGCAGAAAATCCAGTGGAATTATCACAAGTTACAAAGGAAGATTAGTGAGCACCAACTATAATAGTAACTGATACATGGTAGCTGCTCATTAAATAATTGTTGAATGAATGAGCATTCAAAAACATTAATTTCTAGTGGGGATAGAAAGGAAAAGCCAAATATATAGCAATCAGGGTTTTAGAGATCATTCTTCCTGCTAAAAAATGAACAAAATATGAATCAGAGTGGAGAAGTTTCAAACTATTTGAAAATGAAATGAGAGTAACAGTGAGTTCAATAAAAACTTGAAATTTTTTGGATATTCAAAGTAATGTTTCATATGTAAAGAGAAGTTTTGGATACCTAGGCTATAATAATGATCTTCTTATATATCTAGTGCTTGGGCCAAAAGTAGGACATATTTTGAAATTAAAGAAAAACCCAAACACTTAATATTTAAGAGTAGAGTTGAGGGACAAAGAGATGTAACAAGATCTACAGATGAAGCAACCATTAAATGTTATTCCCAGCATTTTGGCATCACATCGCTAGTAATTTCCAGAAAGCCCGATGCAGGGGGAAGTATTGTGGGATTGATCATAAGAGAATATTTGTAAGGAAATTGAGATTCTGGAAGTTAATTTAAAAAAACACCTATTTGGTGATGACGTTTTCCTCCCTTGGGAGAAATAGCCTTTCCGGATAGAACCAGTGAAAGAGGAATAGCAGAGGAACTGATGGAAGATGGAGGACATTGATCCCATCTTCAATATGTAATTATCAAGTTCACAGCTGTAAGGTGTGAGTGCAAAATTCATCTATTTCTAAATCTTGCTTTTAACAGAAAAAGCAGCTCTATGCCCATTTCCCAGATGAAACTATTGAAGTCTGCAGCGATTTCTGAATGGAAAAAAAAATAGAGCAGCTTGGAATGTTAACATTTCTTACTTCCACTTCCAATTTGAATTTTATTTCTTTTTATTTATTTTAATTTTTATTATCAAATGTGATTATCAAGAGCCCTTAAAATGTCAGGAGATTGTTCGCTTTTTTGTTTTGTTTGCTATCTTATTTGACTTAATGCTAGTTATATAACATAAGATGTGCTTAGTGGTCATCTGTCATTTTGTAGGGGAGGGAGTGCTTCATACTGTCACTCCATCTTACTGTGACCCCTCATTGTCCTTTCAGAAGTCCCCAGCACCCTCTTCACTCTGTATGGTGGGGGGGGGCTGGTATCACCTCCCCACAGGAACACCCCATGTGCCAGACAGACCCGCTTTCCTGCCTGTATGCAAGGTAGTAGGGAACAGTTAAATGCCCTTGCCACCAGCTCCGCACAGCTCCTGGGGTCTCTCCTGTTTATTAGTCAAAGCCCCTAGTCTCCCCTTCCTCTCTGATTCCCCTGTAGTTTATCAACAGATTCCCTTTACCTTAAGTTGGCCAGAATCATTTTATGAGGCCTACAAACAAGGACACCATTTATCTATAGAAAAGAACATGGTCATCTTCTCAAAATAGTATTAATCCTTTAGACCTTGGACAGTCTTTAGCGATATTTTAACCAATTCAAATATTTTGTAAATGAAGCAGCAAGGCTTTAAGAGTGTCATGGGCTGAATTGTGTCCCCCACCACCATCCAAATTCATATATTGAAGCCCTAACCCCCAGTACCTCTGAAAGGGAATGTATTTCCAGAGAGGGCCTTTAAAGATGTAATTAAGTTAAGATTGGGTCATTAGGGGGCGCCTGGGTGGCTCAGTGGTTTAGGCCACTGCCTTCGGCTCAGGTCATGATCTCAGGGTCCTGGGATCGAGTCCCGCATCGGGCTCTCTGCTCGGCAGGGAGCCTGCTTCCCTCTCACTCACTCTGCTTGCCTCTCTGCCTACTTGTGATCTCTCTCTGTCAAATAAATAAATAAAATCTTAAAAAAAAAAAAAAAAGATTGGGTCATTAGGCTGGACCCTCATCCAATATGACCTGTGTCATAAGAAGAGATTAGGACACAGAAACACAGAGAGGTGACCATGTGAACACGGGGAGAAAAGATATCTGCTACAGAAGGAATGTTTGTGTCCCCTGTCCACCTTCAAGAGTTGAAACTTACTTTCTAATGTGACAGTGTTTGGAGGTAAGGGCTTTGGGAGGTGATCAGATCATGAGGCCAGAGCGCTTGGGAATGCGATTCGTCCCCTTACAAAAAGACTCCAGAGAGCTCCTTTCCTCTGTGCGAGGGCACAGTCAGAAGACAGCCCTGTAAGAACCGGGAAGTGGCCCCTGACCAGACAATGAATCTGCCAGTCCCTTGACCTTGGACTTCCCTGCAGCCAGAACTGTAAGAAATAACTACTTGTTGTTTAAGCCTGAGTTGACTAAGACAGTGTCCCTGTGTACACCAAGGAGTGAGGCTTCAGAGAAAACCAAACCTGCTGACTGGACTTCTAGCCTCTGGTACAAAGAGAAGATAGAATTCTATTGTGTGAGCCCCCCAGACTTTGGGATTTTGTTACGGTAGCACAAGGAAATTAATACAAAGGAGTAATACTGTTTATTCAATAGTATACTTTCAGCCATGGCAAATGTTAGACCCAAATCCAAATCTAAGAAGTCCACGTCCCGTGCTTTTGCTGTTTCATGATTGCAGCAGCAAGCTTGGCTTCTGCCTTTCAAGACAACCATAAATGGTATTTTGAGCAGTATTTTAATTAATAAGGTAATTGGCTTATTAATCAATTAGTTAATTAATTAAATTTAAAATTGGTTATGCTTACCAGTCTGTCAAAATGGCTCTAAATCTTATTAATGCTCTCTCTCACACACACACACACACACACACACACACACACACAAATGACTGTCTTTTTTCAGATTCTCAGTTCACATGGTTTCTGAAAATCTATTAAATTTGGATAGAGATTTGTTTTTTAAAACCCACATTCCAGAGTATGATTCAATGAGTCTTAAGAAAAGACCACACTCGTCTGTGATTTTAGAAATAAATTACATGCTAAGCTTTTACCAAATAGCTTTACAGCTTCTGCCAAAGTCCGTAATCAATCTTTTTCTTAATTCGTTTTGTAACTTAAATGCTGTTAAGTTACCAGAGGAATAATGCTAAATATGAATACACAAAAAAGAAAGAAAGTGCAGCTTATCCTTAATTCAGTGGAAAATGAGGGTGAGTAAAAGCTTCTCTGGGGGAATAAATTGATTCAATTAACCGTCTTAGTTAAATTAATCCCATTAGAGAGCCAAATCCTATCCAGTGCTCTGGAAAAAGTAGCTTTCTAAACGGACCTCTAGCAATTTATATAATATAGGTAGGTAAACGCATGTGTTTATACATTACAGTTTTCCCCATTGTAGTTCAAAGGAAGCTTAATCAAAATATTCTTATATTTTGTATTTTGTACTGTCCTTGAAATGAAGCTCAATATCTGGGGTATTACTGTCAGATCAGTCACCCCCAGAAGCAGAAATTTCCCTCAAAGCTCTCCTCACAATTGAGGAAATCACCTCATTTATTCTCTTACAAGTGCTTTCCCCAAAGGCACTTTGTTACGTAGTCCATCAGTGGGACAGGTGTATTTGTAAGAAGAAAAGCAGGACTTTTCTTCAGTGGATTAAGTGGGAAAGAGAAAGATGGCCAAGCAATGGTTTAACAATTTCTGCAGGAATTTTGAATAATGAGAACTTGAACATAGTTCCCCAGAAAATTAAAATGGATGATATGTCCTCATCTACATATATAGTCTCCTTGGAAATTAAAATTAAAATTTAAAAAGCCATACCATTTAAAATAGCATCAAGAATATGAGATTTTTAAGGCTAAGTCTTACAAGTTGCTTCGAACTTTCTAACACCTTCCTTTCCATACAATTGTTCCTCATTCTGCAGAAGTCTCCTAACGGGCTTCCAAATTTAGAGACGAAAAATACCTGCATGGATTTCCTCTCAAGTCCAATCTGGGGAAATGAAATGGAAGGAAGTGCATTTGAAAGATGTAAATCTGTGTTTTCCATGAGCTCAGCTGGAAGTTTGAGAAAGTTACATGTAGTAGGAGGTTAGTAAGTATAGTAAATCTGCCTTCCAATGAGGACAAGCCCGGTGTTGTTTGCTGGGAGCCCCGGGGGCGTAAGAGCGTGTTTTTTAAGTGCCACTTCCCTATTTTTCAAACATCCTATTCATAAGCATTAACCAGAAAAGCCATTCCTGGATCAATCCGATTCAAACTGAGGTCTCTTTGGAATATTTTTAAGCAGTTTATTTTCTCTCAACTTTGAGAAGCAACAAGAAAAAAACAAAACAAAACCAAAAAAAACATTGTCTGACCTAAATTATATCATTTATGCTCTTTCATAGAATAATTCAGAGCAAAGTTTCTTCAAGCTTTCTAACACCCGTCTTTTTATACCTGTTCTTTTTTTTTTTTTTAAAGATTTTATTTTATTTATTTGACAGTGAGACAGAGAGATCATAAGTAGGCAGAGAGGCAGGCAGAGAGAGAGGAGGAAGCAGGCTCCCTGCGGAGCAGAGAGCCCGATGTGGGGCTCGATCCCAGGACCCTGAGATCATGACCCGAGCCGAAGGCAGCGGCTTAATCCACTGAGCCACCCAGGCGCCCCTTTTTATACCTGTTCTTGATCCTACAGGAGCCTCATAACTTGGTTCTCCTCTTATTTGACAGCTCAGGACACCAGCCAGGCTGGGGTCTTCATCTTAATCTCTTCACTACCATTGCCCTTTCCCTTCGGAGTCTTGTCCTTTCCCACACTCCACCTAGCCCATCTATCTAGCTGGAATCTGAAACTGATCCAGGATCTTAGGTGCTTAAATTCTGGGGGAGAAAGCTCACCACTACATGGCCGGCCACTGCTCTGGATGCCCAGGCTCAGCTGGGCTGGATCCGTCTGGCTGACTATCCTGTGCTCTGGGGAAGTGCTTCCTGCAGCCCCTCACTGGGAAGGCAGGACAGGACACAGCCATGGGGAGCCTTCAGCTGTTGCTGCCTTCTCTGCTGCCTTTATACCCGGACTCCCTCTTTGGTAAAAGGATACCAGCAGAGTTGAGGTGCACTTTCATTCAGGGTCAAATACTTGAATTGACATCTTCTTATAGTTTCCTGGGCTTTGCTCACTGGAAGTATGTTCCAGAAACCGCGCGAAGCACTGGAAGTCTGCAGAGGAGAAGAGGAAGAGAAGAGCAGAGCGATGCTAGGTGAGAGAAGTTGGTGGGGGGAGGGGTGGATTACAAAGATTAAACCTTCCACTACAGCCTTGAGATGGAAGGAGAAGAAGAGTAGTTTGCAGACTGTTGCAGTAATGCAGAGAGCGTGGCAGCACAAGCACATTTCGGGAGTTGAGCAGTGAGAGCAAAGAGCCAGCCACTGTGGAAAGTGGCAGGAAGACGTAATGGCTGCAGAGGAAGGTGATGCCAAATTCGGAAGCCTCCTGTATGCCAGGCTGAGCCGTGTTTACTTCATCCTAGAGTAACGGCTCTTAAAGAAAAATTAAAAAAGAATGCCCAGGAAGTTTCTTTCCTCGAGTAAACAACCGTGACAACTGTAGGACAACGTGCGTGAATGGGCGGCAAGAGGAGGACTGGCTCATGGGCATCAAGCCGGTGCCGCCACCTAGAGCCCAGCACTGTGTCCTCAAAAGGCTTCAGGATAGAGATTGAAGGTTTTATGGTTGCTGCCTTGATATTCAAAATAATAATGACAACTTTGGGCAATAGCTCACACAGTGGGCTTGCAGCCTCTGTTCACATGGGTCCTCCTCCTGCCATCTCCCTGCCTTCTGGGCTTCTCCGCCTGGCCTCTGACTTCTTGAGCACTGCTCAGCCTCCCCTGCCTGGCCTGGCCTTGCTGTCCCCACACGTCCACCTGGCTTCCTCATGCCAAGACCCGGGCAAGGGCACGGAGCTAAGGAGATCAGTGGTGAGTACCCCAGGGCATTTTGGAGCAGGACAGGGTAGCCATGGTCACTGCCCCAAGTTGGCGGCACGGTGACACGTTCAGTAGATAGCCTCTGGTGTGAGCCTCTCGTTCACCCCCAGCCCAGGGAGCAGGCAGGTCTCATTGTGGACACTGTAGTCTCTTGAAGGGCAGCTATCCTCTGCAGGTTGGTGAGGAGGCTGAGAAGGAAGGGGAGATGCCCGACTTAACTTCCCTGCCCCTGGCTGGGCACAGTTCATTGCTTATTCCCAGTGGCATAGAGCCTGTGGCTGGTGGGAGGAGGGACCCAGCAGCTGATGGGGGAAGTGAATGTGTCTGTACCCAGAGTGGGGCCGAGGCCCTATGACACCTATGAGGGTCATCACTGGGTCCTGGGAAATATGACTTTAAACAGTAAATATAAAACACCATGATAAGTTGAGAGAGAGATCAGGGAAGAAAGAAACATGTTTTATATTTTAGCACCTTTAAAGGCACAGTTTCATTTTGCACTGGGCCCCATACATTATTTAACAGACCCTCAGAGGAAACGGGTTGCACTGTTGCGGGGGCCCACAGTTGCAGGGGCCCAGAGTGAGACATTAGTGCATTAGGTTTCCTGAGTCTCACCAGGTCCTACATTACTTCAAGAATGCCATTATGCTGATCGCATTACATTCAGATGTTCCCAGACAGTTCATCTTCTTCACTAAACTCTGTGCTTGTTAACAGCAGGAGATTACCTGAGTAAAGAAAGCATGACCTCAGCCTTCAAAGGGAACAAAATAATGAGTCCTTAAAAAAAGTTTTTTGAAAAACAAAAGAGTAAAAATAATGAAGGACCTCATGGAACAGGTTGTGTGTGTTTGTGTTGAGATACTATCTTACACCAGTTCAAATGGCCAAAATGAATAAGACAGGAAACAACACGTGTTGGAGGGGATGGGGAGAAAGGGTAACCTCTTACACTGTTGGTGGGAATGCAAGTTGGTGCAGCCACTTTGGAAAACAGTGTGGAGATTCCTTTAGAAATTAAAAATAGAGCTGCCCTATGACCCTGCAATTGCACTACTGGGTATTAACCCTAAAGGTACAGATAGAGTGAAAAGAAGGGCCATCTGTACCCCAATGTTCACAGCAGCAATGGCCACGAAACTGTGGAAAGAACCAAGATGCCCTTGAACGGACGAATGGATAAGGAAGATATGGTCCATATATACAATGGAGTATTATGCCTCCATCAGAAAGGATGAATACCCAACTTTTCTATCAACATGGACTGGACTAAAGGAGATCATGCTAAGTGAAGTAAGTCAAGCAGAGAAAGTCAATTATCATATGGTTTCACTTACTTGTGGAGCATAAGGAATAACACGGAAGTTATTCCTTATAGAGAGGGAGATAGAGAGGAGAAGTGAGTTGGAGGAAATCGGAGGGGGAGACAATCCATGAGAGACTGTGGACTCTGAGAAACAAACAGGGTTTTTGAGAGAGGGGGTAGGGGGTTGAGTGAGCCTGGTGATGGGTATTAAGGAGGGCACGTATTGCATGGAGCACTGGGTGTGGTGCATAAACAATGAATTTTGGGACTCTGGAACAAAAAAAGAAAGAAATGTGTAGTCTAACAGTGGGTTAGAGAAGGGGAAGCTCCTGTTTCCCTTATGTTAGAAGACTGTATGCTATTTTTGTCCTGAAGGTTGGTACCTAATCAGAGAACAAGTCAGGATAATGAAGGTGTTAAGGTTAAAGCTTCAGCCCCCCCCTTCCTGTGGTTTAAGAGAAGGTCCATTGTAGGACAGCTGACAACTGACTCCATCTTGGGCCCTCCATCTTGTTTATGCTCATGCAGTGAACTCCCGCTGGGCTACCCAGTAGAGGTTAATGTGTACCCGACTGGAATGTGGGAAGACTTGTTTTGATCTTCCCAAAGATGTCTAATGCACAGAAGGCCCTACTTTAGTTAACTAGTAGAGAGCCTCTGGAACACAGATGGTGCCACTTTAGATATTTACCCTTTGACCTCATCATCCTGCCCCTCGTTCCATAAGAGCTGGGGACTAGAGTCCGGAGGGCTAATACTGCCTCGATCCTCTGTCCACGCGGTGCCCCCTGTCAGTAAGTTACCCTGAAAAAATTCTGTATAAATAATATGGAGTGGTTTGCTTTGTTTTTTGGTCTTCAAGTGCCTTCTCAGTCTGAAAGATAAGGAACCCTCCTGCCCCTTCTAACAGCCCCCATAGCTTGAAAAAACGTTCACCTTTGATGAGCTTTTGGGAGGGAAACATTTGTTGTCTTCATTACTTACCCAAGAAACAGAAGGCCCACGAAGGAAAATGAAGAGGATTGGCTCTTTTGAGATAAAAATTTCATTACTTTTGTATTTGGGATGATTACTGTCTTCCTGTCACCTAAAATTTTAAACAACTAAGATAATACCTCACCAACAAGTGTGAAATATTCTGGCAAATAAGTTCCTTTGCTTAACGCATTCCCTGGAATTTTATCACTTATTTTGTGGCATAACTCAGTTCTTGTTGAACTAGACCAAAAGGATATCAAGAGGATTTCATGTCAGTAAAGGACAGAGGATAAGAAAAGGACAATATTCAAAATTTTAGTGTTAGTGTAGTCAGAAATAAAAACGCAAGGAGGACCTGGAAAAGGGTCTTTGTAAACAAAATTTATTAGAGTTTTTGGACTAAAAAGAGTATAATAAAACCTCTAAAATTTAGGACAAAGAAATTAAGTCACAGTGGCGCCTGGGTGGCTCAGTCATTCAAGCATCTTCCTTGGATTCCAGTCATGATCTCAGGGTCCTGGGATCAAGCCCCACCTGGAGCTCCCTGCTCAGTAGGCAGTCTGCTTCTCCTTCTCCCTCTGCCCTTCCCTTTCTGCTCATGCTCTGTTGCTTTCTCTCTCTCAAATAAATAAAATCTTAAAAAAAAAAAAAAGGAAGGAAAAGAAAAAAATTAAATCACAGTGCATACTGAAATCCTAAGGAGAAAGGCTAAGAGTTTGGAAACATTGTTACAGAGTCTAAGAAGCATTTCCTGGTATGGCTACTTGTGTCTGGAAATCTCCATGCCATAACTACTGAGTTTTTAAGTCATTGTAGCAAAACATAGGGAAGATAATGCTTGCCATGGATTGTGTTATCTGTTATTATGCAAGGCAAGAATTAGTGAGAAAAATCTCAAAATTGCTTTTGTTTTTATGAAACAGAAACTGAGTGTATGTTTTGAGTCAGTTCTAAAATGATTAAAGGGGAAAAGCTTCTACTTTTATTCCCTAATAACTGTATCTCTTTCCCAACATTTTTTTTTCCCTATAGAAATGCAATAACAATATGCAAGTTCCTTTTTCTCGGAGTCTGTGCGTGTATATATGCTCGGGGAAACAATATATTTGCAAGTATTCCTGACTTGGTTTCCCATTAGATACTTTCACTATATATATATATATATATATATATATATATATACATGTAATATACATATATCTATGTATATGTATAAATTTATATATTAAATTATATATGTATTATACATATGCATACATATTATACATATTTATATATGTATATATTTATATATTATATATTTATATATATACATATTTATATATTATATATTTATATATATACATTATATATATATATCTATCTATCTTTTTTTTAGAAAACAAGAGAGCGAGTGGGGATGGGCAGAAGGAGAGGGAAAGATGAAATCCTTAAGCAGACTCCCCCCTGAGCACAGAGCCAAGGTGGGCTGGATTCCAGGATTCTGAGATCTTGATCAGAGCTGAAGTTAAGAATCAGATACTTAACTGATTGAGCCTCCCAGGCTCCCACATACACATTTATCTTTTAAAGAAACAGATAATAAATGTCAGTACTCTCAAACAGGGGCACCTGGGTGGCTCAGTGGGTTAAGCCTCTGCCTTCAGCTCAGGTCGTGGTCTCAGGGTTCTGGCATCGGGCTCTCTGCTCAGTGGGGGGCCTGCTTCCCCCTCTCCCTCTGCCTGCTGCTCCACCTGCTTGTGCTCTTTCTCTCTGCCAAATAAATAAGTGAAAGCTTAAAAAATTAACTCTCAAACAAATGACAGATTTTTGTTGTTGTTGTTTCATAAAAGAGGAATGCTTGGCTTTTAGATACTCAAATGAGCTTGACCCCACTGGGCTCTGGTCTTTATTGTAAGGTCTTCCTTCCCTTCTCTTTGACCTTGAGAGCGCTCTTCAGTCCCTAAACTACATTAACTCTGTTTTTAAGAGTCATGGTGTGATTGTAAAGGAAATGATGTTTAGTTGCTTCTTGGAGCAGATACTAACTGAAAGCTGTTTATAAGGAGAATGAAAACAGTTCTGTTTAATGACTGCTGTTATTACTTAGGGGTGGTGAAATCAAATATCAACTGTGTACTTTGAGAAAGAATGGAGCCTCTTCAGAAGTGTCCGGAGAGCTATGGGAATTTTAAAAATGCCTGACCCGAATTACTTGTAGAACTCCATTCTTTGTTCTTTTTTAATGTCACCGTTAAAATGGAAGTTGTAAAATTTCCTAAAGGCTAGCATAATAACTGATGTTTACAACGATAGCTGTAAGTGATGAAGGGTGGTAATTCATGGAAAATAGAGGCAAACAGCCTTTCCACATGCTTTTGTGATATTGACTAACTAGAAAGTGGGGAGAGGGTCTCAGGTTCTGTTTATTGTATTTTCTACATTACCAGTGATTTTTTAAAAGTCTATTTTTCCTTTTTCTTTTGTGATGAGAGTGGCTGTGGTTTTCTTTTACTAAAAGGTATGTGTGTTTATTGCTGATTTCTTCGTAAACACAGAGCTGAGGGTTGTGATCCATCTTCTTGTAATTCACTAGGCTCAGGCTTTGTTGTCCTTACACAAAGTGCCAAAACTGACATCAGCATCTTTGTTCTCATAGAACTCCAGCTGGATGAACTGTGGGGCATGTACCCTGACCTCCTGTTCAGCATCAGGGTCAAAGCAAAGGGAAGTTTGACAAAGATTCTGTTGTGTGCTCGTTATGGAAATGCCACGCTGAGGCTCTATCCAGCCCAGTGTACACTGCACCAGCTCCTGCCCCTCTGTTTCCCAGCTGCTAAAGCTTTATAATGCAATTCAGAAGGGTGACAAAGAGAGGAAGAATGAGGGGGGGATGTAAGTCAGGAAAGTCCTTCTTCTTTTCTGCTACATCCTAAAGTGGTAAATCTGATTTTTCCTGTTTGTCTAATTTCTGCCATCTACTCTAAAATTGTGGACTCGAACAAACCTAAATGCCATGTTACACATAAATTAATGGAAACACACAGTGTCCAAGGCATTAGCTATCAGAATAGAAACTGGGAGTTCTCTAACCTATTCAGACTCTGGCTACTATATCCTATTTTAGAACCCCTTAACACATGCTGAATCAGTCTTGCTGCTTCACTAGACCTTATCTGTGTCTAGTATCAAGACATAGGAAGCTGTGTGCACTTGGAATTCTTCCTAGCTTTAGGAGAGAAACAGACAAAAATGTGAAAAACTTGGAAATAAGCAAAGAAAAATCTGTTAGGGTTACCTCTCCCTTTTATGGTCCTCTAACTTTTACAACTCGGATAATAAGACAGAAATCTTTATCCATACACAGCAATACAAATGTATTGTGTATGTGGAATTTATTTAATTATTGCCAGGTGGATATCAACAATTTCCTGTCTATCTGAATATTCATTGGCACATTCCTGTGGACCCCTATATTTGTGTACTAGAGTTTCTTCTTTGACAAGGTTGTGACATGCTGTTGGTTCCTTCGTTATATAATGAGTTAGGTAAACTCTTTAACATGCATTTGCTTTATATTTGTATGACATTTCACCTTTTAAAATAATCCTTTGTCAAGAACTTTAAAGAGTTAATAGATTCTTCATTCTTTCTTTGAATTACAAGCTTGTAGGCAGAGATACTCTTCACAAATCTACACTACTGATTTGCTCAATAGAGTCATTAAAATTTCTGTCTCTGGTGTTCGAAGATAGTTCTAAAGACAATGGGACGCTGTGTTAATGTGCTTTACACTCTGCAAATCTGGAATCATTGGTCCATACAGATTCTTGGTTCGGTGGGCTGGGGAATGCCTGTGAGCACCTGGAGCTAACAGAGCTGGTGCCACATTCAAGTCCCTGTTGCTCTGCAAAGAATAGAAGCCTCTTGAACTTAATGGAGAATTAGGCTAGGTGAATAGCTTAGATAATTGTTAAATTGGTTCAATTGAGTTGTAGCAAAAATGCCTCTCTCTCTTCTCTAACGTAATGCAGCCCTAAATGGCTCCTCACGTTACTGTTTTGTCTCATGCTTCACTCTGAAAACAAAGATAAATATTTAAGGAACCATAAAACCAATAAAATAAGAGAGATCATTTATTGGAAAGCCATATTTATAGACACTTTGCCTTTATTACCAGAGTTATTCCTCTGGTATCTGAAAAGTGTTATTACCTATGCTCTGTGCGTGGGAAAACTAGTGTTCAAAGAGGCTAAATAATTTGCCCCAAAGCATCCATCTAGTAAGTGGCAGAGTAGGGATTTGAACGCTTTTCTTTCCTTCACGGTCAAGCCACTGAGTTTAGCCATTAGGTAAACATGGGGCCTGTGTTGTGGGCCCTGGAATTCTACTTTCTGGCTCTGAATTCTGGTTTGACCACTTCAGCTCCACCCCCTGCTCCCCCTCCCCCCCATCATGGGTATTTAGGAGATGAATAAAAGAGGATCAGGGAAGAAGACTGAAATGGAAAGTTCGAAACACAAGTGGAGAACCATGACTATATGTGGTCACAGAGGGAATAAAGAAGAGAATTGCAAAAAGAAAGGGATAATCGTCTATATCAAACAGTATAAGGATGTCAGTTAATATAATTAAAATGAGTTTGCGTGGAGCAGTATGAAATGATCACTGGCAAACATGGCCAGAAGATTTTAGCAGGGTGCAGGCAGAAACCAGGTCATAGTCTGCTGAAGGTAGGTAGAATGTGGGAATACAGAAGAAAGACACTGAAGACACAGGGGAGGGAAGAGATGCTGGTGACGATCCCCCCCCCCAGCCCACCCCCATCACCCACCAAGAGACTTTAGACAAGTAGAAAAGACCATCTAAAAGGAGGATAGATGCTTGAGGCTTGGAGATCAGAAAGGAGAACACCTGGTTAGTTTCATTTTCTTTGTGAAATAGAGAAAGATGTTGTTCAAGAAGGAGAGTAGGATGTGGGGGCAGTAGGGTAAGTGAAGGACAACCAGACAGTTTGCTGTTGGCTTTGATTTGCCATTGTGAGGAATGCCAGAGACTACTTATTATGAACATATAAATACTTGACCAAGAGGCTGCAGGCCAGCTGTCACTGGGCATCTGGAACAGTGACCGCATGTTGGTGTGGTTTCTCCAGTAGGACTCGGGATCCTAAAATATCGGATTATATTAAGACCAGAGGTAGATAAAGGAGGTGAAGTGTGGAAGGGAAGTGGTCATGCTAGAAAAAGTGGCTACAGTGAAAAAGAAGAAGAAGGGGCGTGGTCTAGGTGTATTTAAACAATGGAGCCTGGTTGGGGTCCGGAGCTGGTCCTGCAAATGGAGAACTGAGTTCTGAGGACTTCTGTGGGAAGACAGGGGTGACGATGAAACATCTTAGCTCAGATTTTGTCTAAAGTGCAAGGTGAGCATGTATAAGACTTGCTGTCGAAACATTGAAAACCTCCCCCTATATCTCAATGCTGAAAATGTTAAAGTGACTAAATTATTAAACACGAATTTTTCACACTAACTGAAGCCATTTTAAACATTTCCCTTCCAGCTGTTTCTGAAATAGCATTAGTTATAGAAGTTATGAGGAGGGAGTGATCTGTAGACGTTCCCTATTATTTCTTTTTATATTTTAGATCACGTATAACATTTTAGTCTGTCTGTGCTTTGTTTAGAGGTGATGGAAATTATTTGCTCCACACTAGGAAACACTACAGTAGAAAGCATTTTTAAACAATTCGTATAAGCGATGTCTTTCTAGAATCTTCCAGAAAGCATGAAAGAATGAGAAACCACCATGCAAATCTCAATGAAAGTTTAAATTTGGAGATCATAAATTGTTTTAGTTCTGGACTTGATCAAAGGTCACAGAAATAAGTTTTCTATTGATGTAGGGAAAAAGAATTTATTTCCAGTCATAGTTCTGATTCTTGTGTTAGATAGGAAACAAAAGGGCAGGGGGAGAGAAGCAATTTTGATAACTAAATGAAATTAGTGTATTACCAGTTGTCCCATCATTATGTATTTGACACGTTTTAGCCTAGTGCTGCCTGATTTGTTGAAAAATATCGCAATCACTTAAAACAGTCAGAAAGTAGTTTGTTGTCTGTTAAGGAGAGGAGAAAGGCTCTCTTCTTCATTTTCCTTTCAGCCCTTCAGTGACTCAGCATTAATTCCTTTTCTGTGAAAAGAGAGAGAGACTCCGTAAATAAAACAAAACCCGGAACTTAGGAGTTGTTGAAGTCAGCAAAGAAAATGCAACGTCAGATGGGTTTGCCTTGAACTTGCTTACATTCCCTCCTCCTTGAAGAAATATTAAATTAAAGTATCTATTTGGAAAGCTTGTAAGAGAGTTTGCAGAGAGAAGAGGCAGCAGGGATCAGAGTGAGTGTTAATGACAGAGCTTCTGCGATAGAGTTGGCCTTGGTGCTCTGCCGATCTGTTGTGAGTCATAAGGCTAATGTATGTACACAAGCCTATTAAGCTCTTCTCTCCGTGTCAGGCTCAGCATTTTCCTTTCCATTTTTCTATCTGGAAATACTATTAGTCGGCTAATGCACCTTGCTAGAGACGCAAGAGAGACTTCAGGGATTTGGGATGTGATAATGCCTTTGATCATGGCACAGATAAATTTTCTGTGCACTTGGCCTCAAGTAAACTGGCCTAACCCCAAAAAGGCTAACTTTTAAAAACAGGTTTTTTCAAACTTTTATCTCAATATTTTGAATTATAATCAGATAATTTTAATCCTGTATTTCCATATCAAACCCAAAGGGAAAGGGAAAAAAGTGCAAGAATTATATCAGAGCTGAAAGAAGTTAGATGGCATTTAAGAGCCTTCTAAATACTTAGTTACATTTAATTACTTTAGTAATACTTTGCTGTAGCAATATTTTAAAATAAAACATTTTTTAAATGGGGAATTCTTTCTCTTAACACTTTGTTTTCTGATTAATCTCCCGTGTCTTTATATGAGAACAACCTGGGCTGAACTCTGCTCTAGGTCAGAACTGCATCAAGAAAAGGTGGTTTTCCTCATTTTCTGCCTTCCCTATTATTATCCTTCCTAGTACTCCTGTAGATGCGAATGTTAGTAAACTTAAATATCTTAATACCACTCTTGAATGAATATATCTGAACATTAACCTGTTAATAATCCCCCCCCCCCCCCGCCCCAGGAAAACCTAGATGTTCTGGAGAGTTCTACTTTAAAGATTTCTCCAAGTTTATTTTTTTAGGCTTTTCTCTGTGTGGCTGACCAAGTCAGCCCCCTAGCAGCTAGCTATCTGCTGTTAGTCCTGAAGCAAAATGTCAGGTCACTTGTTTGGAGTCGGGTCACTAGTGGGGAGACTCGGGAAATGAATTCAGAGCCCTGGGATGCATGTTCTCATTTTCTCCCATGTCATCTGTGTTTCTCAAGGCTTCCGGGTACAGACCCTCAGAAAAAAAGAACCCAGGCACTCCTGGGAAAGCTCTGTCTCTGAAACTCCCTCCTTTCAGCATCCCTCTATGACGGAATTAACAGTCTTGTGCAGCCGAGTTGTACAAAATGAGCCATAAAACAGGGGCAGGGCTTCATTAGGAGGTGTAAAGAATTCCCTTGCATTTAAAATGCTTGCAAATTCCAGAACACCTGGAATTTGTTGCTAATACCTACATACAAGTGAAGGGTTAGAGTAGTTTTCAACAAATAAAAATTTACATGTCTCCATTTTATCACATCTTCAGTGTTTGAAAATCATCTGTTCCCTTTCAGAAAAATTCCTGGCGTTTAGGAGCCTATAGATTCCCAACTACTTTCTGCATACAAACATATTAGCGGTAGAACTGAAAGACTTTTTTACAAGCCAAGACCGAGCCGGGCCCTGGAGTTCTCTGGGACTCTTGCAACCATTGATAACATCATTCCACCTGAAGCTGCTTGGAGCGGCACGGAGCGGCTCTCAGTTTTCAGTATTCGATGATGTTATCGACTGCAACAGGGAGCCAAGGCCAACAATGAATCCTCAAGTCTTGGTATATATAAAGCGGGTCGGCTTAGGCCTAGTCTGCCGTGAAAACCTGTGTATTATCTCTAGTCACTATAAATTCAGATTCGTGCGCCAGCCACCATTTGTTGCTAAAATTGTTTACAGCTGATTTCCATCACTGGTTTCAGGAAAGCAGAGACCGACGTGATTACCTTACCGCAGTTTCTGCTGCCTTTGCAAACACTGCCGTGATGAAAGATGACAAAAAGCCATGCAACAGCCCACTTCTCTGGAAGGAGCTAGTCCCAATGCCTAAGGGAAAGCATTCACTAATTCTTTTCTTATGAAAATCAGCCTTTGTTCAGAGCAGGAAGCGAACAAGCAGCGACTTTTACTGGGATGAGTAAATCCAGCCTTCAGCAACTCAAGGAACAAAGTTACAAGAAAGGCTCAACTCCTCATTAGGGCTAAATTAAAACAACACTACAGAAAACAAGTCATTTTTTCTGGTCCTGGTACTTTACAGAAAGGTAATCAACTGTTCAAATAACACAGTAGAGAGAAACATCAACCTGGACTGTGAGAGTAGGTTTTAAAAACCACAGATATTTCTTATGAATTGGACAAAAACTTTCCTCCCAGATAAGATTAGGAAAAGTGACATTTTCTATCTATTTTTGTTTTGTTTTAAATGATACTGGACTTTAGTTAATACCTTCATCCTAGAACAGGGCTACTGGGGAAGAGAGCCAGTAATAGTGTCCCCTTATTATTTTTAGTTTGTATTAATGTTGCTGGAAATGAAAGGAGAAGAAAATTTGCACTAGTGCTGAAATTGCATGTGGAAATGGGTGAATGATTTCTGGGATGCTTTTGCTTGGGACTGAAAGCAGTACTTTCTATGAAATGACCCATAGGCTACCAACTATAATTGGACTTAATGTAGTAAAGTATTTCGTTCTGAATAAAATATGCATTTTTCCACTTTCGAGTGTGTTTAACAGAAAGGAGGAAAGAATCTAAATTAAGCAATAATTCTAGTGGCAAAGCTCTCCATGTTCTTTTTCATTGTAATCCATTCCAAATACAGTTTCGTCTGCTACGGCATATGGTGTGTAACGTAAGTTCATAAGGGATTGGTATAGAGGGACATGCTGTCAATATAACCGGGAAGACCAGAAGAGTCTTATGTGATTTCCCTCCAGCCTCTTAATGTTTGGCGCTACAAGTAACGGCAGCAGAATGCAAAGTATACTAACAAAGCTGAATTCAACAAGCCATGAGAGGGTGCAGTACTGGGCACCATGACCGTTCCTCCCAGCTTCTCATGAGGTTGATCAGATGCAAAAGAAACAATGACAAAGTCGTTGATCCAAACCCATCTATCTATATTTTTGCTCTAGTGTATGAAAGCCTTCATCTGCTTATCTACCCACAATTTCTGACATGCTTGTCTTATCATGCAGCAGACTCTTACCTCCTTCGGTCAGTCTACCTGCATTTGTATTTTAAGATAAAGTCCTATAATCACCACAGTATTTATTATGATTTTAACATTTTTGAGTAGAGTTTTTATTGTTGTTGCTGTTGTGCACACTCTGGCCCTAAGTGGCATAGGTTTTTAGTGGTCTGGATTAATTCTAGTTCATTCCCATAAGCTCTGTAAGTGCAACGTAACACACACATCACAAGCTTTTGGGGAATGCATATATGTACTATAGCAAATGCTTATGCTTCTAAATAGACATTTTCATCTAATCAAAATCATCTTTTCATAATGTCATATATTTGTAAAGGCTGTTACAACCTGTGGGCTGCTTCTGGATGCGGAGCCTGTCGGAGGATCTCATGATCCTGAGATCGAGCCTCACATTGGGCTCTGCACTGGGCATAAAGCCTGCTTAAGACTCTCTCTCTCTCCCTCTTCCTCAGCCTCCCCCCACCTTGCGCCATAATAGCAAATGATAGTCAGTTTTGTGGGTATAGAAATTTTAGCTCTAAAGAAACAATAGGCTGAGATTTTATTAGTAACTAAAATGTGATAAATGCTTTTTAAAAAAAATTATTTTTTTAATTCCAGTACAATTAACATAGAGTATTATATTAGTTTCAGGTATACAATATAGTGATTCAACAAGTGCTTTTTAAGCCAAGCATTCTGTTACTGAGGGCACAGGAAAAAAAAGTCTGTGTCCTGAAAAGCTTATGATATCATTAAAGGGATGACATGTATATGTGATAGTGGAAATTCTTGAATAATACAGGGTCATTATGTTTGCGTATACAATTGTGCCAGAGCTCGCTAGATTGGGTTCTGATCTCTAGTCTCTCAGGCAGCCTCCTCTATTACCAAAAAAGTTGTTAAAGTACTGTTAGGCTGTGAAGAATCTAGAACTTAATGTCTATAAATAGAGCCTTTATTTTTATGCTTTAAATTCAACAGCCTTCTCAATTGACAGACATTTGTCTCATCTTTCTCATTATCTTTTCTTGCTCATCAGAGTGAGAGAATATATGGTTTTGGCAACAAGTAGATTAGTAACCTGTAAGCAAATGGTAGTGGGAATAGACTTCGTTACAAAGCCTAAGAGAAGAAATTGACAGTACACTCTAGATGAGACATTTTAGTTGTATTCTCTGCAGATGGGTAAAACAGTTATTCTTGTTGCATGGAATGCAACCATATTCCTCCTGCTTCTTGTTAAAGAGATAATTAAAAGTGAATTTTTTAATATTCATAATGTTTAAGCAGACCACTTTCCATGAACTCCAGTGTCCAAGTACTCCAAGTACATTTCTAAATTAATTTATGGTTTCTGCTCTTACCCTTTATAGAGACCAGGTTCAACCTCTCACCCCCTCATGGTGGCTCTTCTCCGTGTTCTCCAGCCTGAGTGCTGGGCTCCAGCCTGAGAAAGGACTGCATATATTCTTTTTTTTTTTTTTTTTAAGATTTTATTTATTTATTTGACAGAGAGAGAGATCACAAGTAGGCAAAGAGGCAGGCAGAGAGAGGGGGAAGCAGGCTCCCTGCTGAGCAGAGAGCCGGATGCGGGGCTCGATCCCAGGACCCTGAGATCATGACCCTAGCCGAAGGCAGAGGCTTAACCCACTGAGCCACCCAGGCGCCCCAGGACTGCATATATTCTTGCTTTAAAGATGGCATTCCTCACTGATTAGCTTTTCTTTCACCAGACTTCTTGATTCATTCTTACTAAGCTCTGAGCCTACAAGTGATTTGTTTAAAAAAAAATTATTTAAGTATAGTTGACATAGTTGTTATATTAGTTTTAGGTGTACAACATGATGATTTGATAATTTTATATATAACTCAGTGGTCATCACAGTAAGTAGTCACCATGACACCATACACCATTGTTACCGTGCTATGGACTGTATCTCCTGTCCTGTACTTTTCATCGCCATGACATTTATTTTACAGCTGCAAGTCTGTACCTCTTTATCCCCTTTATCTGTTTCATCCATCCCCCCTGCCCCCACTAGGAACCATCAGTTTGTTTTCTGTATTTATGTTTCTGATTTTTTGTTTTTCATTGTTATGTTTTTTTAGATTCTGCATATAAGTGAGGTAATTATAAAGGGAATGTTTTGCATTTTATATACTTAAGCTAAGTCATCTATTTTGCTATGTTATTCTCAGTGCATAGTATTGAGTGGCTATGTCTGCTCTCTTTCTTTTGTCACATCTTTAATTCCACCTCATCCAAATTTCAAAAGAGCCCTTATTCCTAGATTACTTAATATTTTTAAAAATCTTAAAAAAAAAGGCAAATGTAGGAGTAAATCTTCATGATCTTAGGTTAAACAATAATTTCTTAGACAACATTAAGATATTAAAAGCATAATGAGAAAAATTGATTAAATGTACTTAATCAAAATGAAAATCTCTTTTGCTTCAAAAAAGATCAAGAAAGTGAAACAACAACCCATGAACTGGGGAAAAAAACTATTTGAAAATCCTGTATCCCATAAGGGACTGTTATTCAGGATACATAAAGAACATTTATAACTAAAGAATAAAATAATGGACAAAACATTTGAATAGACATTTTTCCAAAGGATATATAAAATGGCCCATAACTCATGAAAAGACGCTTAATATCATTAGTCATCAGGGAAATGCAAATTAAAGCTATAATGAATTACCACTTCCCACCCGCTAACATGCTACAATCAAAAGCACTGAAAATAAGAATTACTGACAAAGATTTGGAGAGATTGGAGCCCTCATACACTGCTTATGGGAATGGAAAATGGTGCAGCCACTTTGGAAACAGTTTGGCAGTCTCTTAAAAAAAAAATCAAACAAACTTATAATATGACTCAGTAATTTCACTAATAGTTATCTATCCCAGAGAAATAAAAACATATGTACATATAAAGATCAATGTTCATTGTAGCATTGTCACAATAATCAAAATGTGAAGACAACTAAAACATCAAACAAGAGACACCTGGGTGGCTCAGTTGGTTAAATGATGGCCTTCAGCTCAGGTCATGATCTCAGGATCCTGGGATCAAGCTCCACATCAGGCCCTCTGCTCAGCAGGGAGTCTGTTTCTCCCTCCCTTTCTCTGTTTGAAATAAATTAAAAAATAAAATCTTTTAAAAAAAGAGTCTAGTATTAAAAAAATAAAATAGAAAACATCAAACAACTGGCAAATGGAAAAACATATGTGGTAAATTTAAATAATGGAATATTAGTCAGCCATGAAAAGGAACAAAATGCTGATATATACTATACGACAGCAGCAACATGCTAAGTGGAAGGAATCCAGCCCAAAAGAACACACCATGATTTCATTTATCTGAAATTTCCAGAACAAGCAAGTATAGAGAGACAAAAAGAATATTAAAAGTAGTTGCCTAAATCTGGACAGAAAAGCATGGAAATAGGTAATAACTATAAATGGGCACAAGGTTTTTTCTTAGCATGATGGAAATGTTCTAAAATTATATTGTGAGAAAGTTGAATATAACTTTTTAAATATATTAAAGTCATTGAATTGCAAACAAGAAACACATGAGTTTTATGCTATATAAATTAGATCTGAATAAATCTGTTCAGAAAATAATGGTAAAGTTTATCTAAGAACAAAAACATTGATCCCTATGAACAGAGATACACCTAGCTTTAGCATAGTTATTTATTATAAGGGCAAAATTCCATAAGGAAGAGTATTGAAAATTCTTCTATGGATTAATTATCTGTATATTACTGAGATTCTTTAAAAAGTAATTTTTAAATAAAATTCGGTTAAAAACCAAAACACTTCTTTTTAAAAGATTTTATTTATTTACTTTTGTGTGTGTGTGTGAGAGAGCGAGAGAGAAAGAGCGAGCGAGCATGAGGGGGGTGTGAGGAGAAAGGGGAGAGGGAGAAGCAGACTGCAGGGAGCCCAATGCGGGACTCAATCCCAGAACCCTGGGTTCATGACCTGAGCCAGAGGCAGATGCCCAACTGACTGAGCCACCCAGGCACCCAAACCAAAACATAATATAAGGATGTTATACTAGATTTTTCATTTGTTTTTCTTACTGTATGATATGCAATTTGCTCTTTTGGAATTATACACGCTTTAAAAGTAGAAGTCTAGGCACCTGGGTGGCTCAGTGGGTTAAGCCTCAGTCTTTGGCTCAGGTCATGATCTCAGCGTCCTGGGATGGAGCCCCGCATTGGGCTTTCTGCTCAGCAGGGAGCCTGCTTCCTCCTCTCTCTCTCTCTCTGCCTGCCTCTCAGCCTACTTGTGATCTTTGTCTGTCAAATAAATAAAATCTTTAAAAAAAAAAAAAGTAGAAGTCTATCTAATGCTTTACTTGTTTTCATTTTTTTAAAGACAGAAGAATGTAGGTCACAATTTTGGATATTATTTTCTTTGTGTTCCGTGTCCCAACAAGTGTATGACATTATATGTCTCTTAATCTCACTTCTGCTATTAACAAGCAGAATGGCCTCAACTCTGTTTCATAAATTCTAATTTTTCCAACCCATAAAATGGCAATAATGAAAGTATAGGCCTCACCAGCTTACAGTGAACGTTAAATGACTTAATACACATAGGTCACCTTGAAGACTGCCTGGCACATAATAAGCACTCAGTAAACAAGTTGTCATTACTGTATTTTATTTAGTAAGATAGATGGCTTTATAAGCTCTTGTGAATGAGAACTCTGTGCATTTAATCATGGCATTCTGCTCATTTTTTTAATTCTGTGAAGAAAAAGGTGGATACATCGATCCTAACCAGACACAAGCTATGTTCTTTTAATGGACAGGACTGAGTGTGAAACAAATAATTTTGTCTAGAAACTTTTATCACATAATGTTTGAAAGGACCTGGTCCAATGAAAGCCTCGTGGTCTAGTTCCCTCCCTTCTTTGCCAAAGCACAATGAAGTTCATGGTGGCATCTACAGCTTTACAAATAAAGATGTTGAAAGCCAAAGTGGAAAAGGTGGTGGGAAGGTGAATGTGTTCTTAAGGAGCCCTACTATGTGTGGGGCAAAACACTGGACACTGTGACCCAGAATGCTCAGCATGTTAATTCTACGACCCACTTAAACCTATTTAGGGATGAAGAAACTGGGGTGTAGCAATGAGAATTTTTGCTCAGTCGCCAAGTAGATAGCAGCAGAACTCAGCCCCCAAAGCGTCTCCTGTTATTGCCACAACAATACTCTGTCTTTTCCAAATACCAACCACAATCAGATACATTGAACTAATCAACTCTTTACTGCTGGAGAGAAGTCTCAAGCCACCAATCCTTACTTCTGACTTGGAACATTTAATGTGACATCGGGGTACAGACTGTCTCTCTTTTTTCTTAATCTCAAATCTGTTCTTTCCTTCACCCGAGATTTATGTTTCATTTTAATGGGGTTCTTTGCGGCCCACATTTTCCTGTTTAAATTTTTCCTCTGACAAGTAATTGTGTATAAATGTAATAACAGGTATTAGTTGTGACAACTGCACTGAAATAATTTTTATGACAAAATTACTTCTAAATTATTTTTTTGGTAGTGCATGGGTTTGCAGCTGAGTGTTGTATAATTTATACATGCAGTTGGGTTATTCTGTCTGTGATTTAAAATAGAGAGGAATGGGAGACAGAAGAAAAAGATCAAGTAGATTAATTTAAAGAGGTTACACTGATATAACCGTAATAGTTTTTTTCCTCTGTGTAAAATACCACTTTAATCATGTTACTTCCCAGTTTAAAACCCTAATGCCCCCAATCCCGTTGAAGTGCCAACTCTTTATATGGTCGGCAGATTCACTGTGTACCTCCCCTGTCACAGAGCTTCTCTCAGCATCTCTGCGCACAACCTGTAGTCTGTCAAGTGTGCCTTGGACATTTCCACCTCTTCCATTTCATGCAGTTTCCTTCCATTCCAATACTCCATGTTTCTTCCTGACCACATGTGTCCAATACCCCTTCCAATCTCATCTTCACGAAGAGCCTTCCTGCCATTTCTCTCCTCTAAACTCTTACCTCCTTAAGATAGCCAGTGCTCATATTATATTACAGATTATTAGTGACCCTGTTATTTTAGAGAAAAGGAAAATGAAAATCAGAGAGGTTAGGTGATGTGGCATGACAAATTTCTGATTGAGCTCATTTAGAACAAGGCTTAGTTTAATGGAGCAAATAGGTATTGGAGTCCTACTATAGAGATTCATGATACTAAGAGCATATCTGGGATGCCATGTGAATAAGATAATCTTTATCCCTGAAAGATGATTTACATACTTTTGGAACAATTCATACTCTCCTTAAAATAAAAGAATAAAAGGTACTGTCTGATATTTTCTAGTTCTAGAAATGATTGTCAAGGGCATATTGCAGACTTCAGGAAGAGATTTCTACCAACACTAAGGAATGATTCCAGTAGTTTATTTGTCAACAAGCTTGGGAAGTTCACTTCTCTGAGAGCCCTTCCAAATGTGCATATGGGTTCATGTGATGGTTAAGATTATGTGTCAACTTGGCTAGTCCAGAGTATTCAGATATTTGGTCAAACATATCTGGATTTTGGTCTGAAAGTGTTTAAATAAGTAGACTCTGAGTAAAGCAGATAATCCTCCATAATATGAATGGGCCTCATCCAATCAGTTGAAGGACCTAACAGAAAAAGATTGATTCCCACCCCCCACCCCACCAAAAGAGGGTATCATGACTATAGTCTGCCTTTTGATTTGAACTGCGCATCGACTCTTTCCTTGGTCACCAGCTTGCTACAGATTTTGGGCTTGTCAGCCTCCACAATTGCATGAGGTAATTCCCTACATTTTTTTTTTCTACACACACACACACACACACACACACACACACACACACACCCCCCACACACACCCTATTGGTTCTGTTTCTTTTTTTTTTTTTCCATTTTATTTATTTTTTTTCAGCGTAACAGTATTCATTGTTTTTGCACAACACCCAGTGCTACATGCAAAATGTGCCCTCCCTATTACCCACCACCTGTTTCCCCCAACCTCCCACCCCTGACCCTTCAAAACCCTCAGGTTGTTTTTCTATTGGTTCTGTTTCTTTGGAGAACTCCGACTAATATGGCCAAGGTTCCTTTCAGCTCTATCTCCCTGAGATTTATGTATAAAATGGAATTTCTCCTGTGAATCTGTGGTTCGACCATATTTGTATAAAAATCTTTGCATTTATTATTTGTCATAAGTTTGCATCCTTGAAGTAGATGTACTGCTTCAGAGATGTGAACATTTTTAAGATACTTGGTACTTATTTGGATTATCTAAAATATCCTAGGGTTTTGTGGCATGTTCCCTGCATTTATAATTTTTGAACTAAATAGGATAGAAAAATAATTTTAGAATGTTTGTAATTTGCATAGTCTCATTTGTTTTTTTCTCTTTCTTCCCTATGAGGTCCTCCCCAAACTTCCCCAAACTTTCATCTTATGCCTTCAGATGGCAACAGTTCTAGTCTATGAATATCAATTTTTTTCCCCATAGGTCTTAATCTTCTTGCTTGTTGTGGAAAAGAAATCACTGTCTAAAGTCACTCATATGAGAAATTAGTAGCTTCTTAAATACTGCTGGAGCAAAAGGGAGTTTTCCAGCTACATCTGGAGGATAGTATATCCTTGTAAAAAGTTTACTTCAGTCCTCCTGGACATTATGCTTTTTTTTTTTTTTTTGAACACTGACCTAAATACATCCCTATTTATCAATGTCTTCTGCCATGTTTCTCTCTGATTCCCTAATTATAGGGCTTAGATTCCTTCCTTCTTTTAATTTTTTTCAGCAAATACATACTCGGTTCCTAGTCGGCACTGGAGATAAAGCATGGACAGAGTAGGCTTTTGTCTGTGCTATACAGTATGCACCTAGGAGGGAAAGGAGAATGTCACCACCAAATGCACAAAATGTTAAAAACTCAAGTTCAGAAATAAGAAAAAATATGAAAAGATAGAGAATATTTGGAATTACAGAGTCGGGGTAATGGCCTGTTTTTGTTCTCTTATATTACCCACCATTTCAGGTCTCCCAGGATTCTTTCGACCAGAGTAACTTCCCCAAGCCCCACCAGTCATGTTAAAAGACAAGGCCTAACGACATGCCAGGTGAGCATTTTGGATGTCAACCTTTCAATGGACGTATCACTACATTTTTTTTTTTTAAGATTTTATTTATTTATTTGACAGGTAGAGATCACAAGTAGGGAGAGAGGCAGGCAGACAGAGAGAGAGGAGGAAGCAGGCTCCCCGTCAAGCAGAGAGCCCAATGCGGGGCTTGATCCCAGGACTCTGGGATCATGACCTGAGCGAAAGGCAGAGGCTTTAACACACTGAGCTACCCAGGTGCCCCGTATCACTACATTTTGAGAGAGTTGTTTTAAATTATAAAAATAATTATGCTCAATTATAAAAACTTCAGAAAATAGAGAATCAACTAAAAAAAAGTAGTCAAACCATGGGAATACATACACACACAGGAAACACTTTATTATGATATACAGTGTCATTAAATACGTACATCTTAAAGCAGATGCTGAAAAAATTAGGCTCCTGTCCTGCATAATATTTTGAAACCTCTGTTACTTAAAATGATGTTGCAGTTTTGTTTTGTTTTCTGTCATGAAATATTTTTCTGGAACATGACATCGAGTGGCTGTAAAAGTACCCTGATGTACCTGACCCTGTACTATTTATTGTTGGGCATTTATGCTTTCTCCATTCGTTTACCTCATCATAGCATTTCTGATCATTTCTTTAAGATAAATTCATAGAGGTAAAATTGTTGGGTCACAGGGAATGCACATTTTTATCATTCTGGTTGTGTATGGCCAGATAGAGCCAATTATACCCCTGCCAGCAACGTAGGCAGATACTACAGGGGTTGTATTAAAAAACGAAAGCAAACCAAAGGCCAGCAGGTAAGATGAACAGGCCAATGGTGCCAGTGCAAAGCCCCCCAGGTCTTCCCCAGGGAGAATTGCTGCCTTTGGAGAAGGCTGTCTCTATTCAGGTCATAATGGGCTCTGCTGGTTGTCTTTAAGCCCATGTTCTGATGAAGCAGACTGGATGTCTAATGGGCTCTGTGTGGTAATTTACAAGCAAGATTTGGGCATTCTTCCAGTTCTGGCCAGTGTTAGTCAGCCAAATCACTTTCTTGGCGAAGAGCTGCCAAAGTCAGAGACTCTTCCCTTGAAGGTATCTGGTTTCTGTGTTACATGTACATGGAGCTGGGAAACCCTTCTTTCTTCTGCATTTTCTCTTTCGTTGCAGTCTGAAGAGATGTGATGCTTCCTGTTCTGTTCTCTCATGGAGGCTCTGGAATCCTTTCAGTCTTCCCCAAGGGGCAGGACATTTCTCTCCTTAACACTCTCCAATGGGTTCCTGTGCTATTTGGATTAAAATAAGAAGACCCCAGATTAGAAAAGGTGACCTCTCTGACTGGCTCAGTTTCTTCCAGCCCATAGACCGACCCCCTTTCTCTCTTACATGTTTCAAGCTAACCCAGACCCATTTTTATGTTGGTTTTGTGCAAATGCACAATTCTTGGCCCTGAGGCTGTCAGAGTCTGCTCTCCTCGGTGATACGATCTCCCACATACCTTCTTCTTCTTCTGATACCCCTGGGGTACCTCGCCAATTGCTTCATGTTTTTCTTCTTTTCTGTTCTACTTCACCACCTTGTGAGAGCCTGGCACTATTCTTTGCTTCCTGGAGTAGGGTCCACATCAAGGGTCAGGACTGTCTTTACTCTGTGCCGAAGCTGAGGTGAGAATTTTGAGAGAAAGAAATGGGAAGGGAGGGTGTAGTGTCCTGGAGTAGGGTCCACATCAAGGGTCAGGACTATCTTTACTCTGTGCCGAAGCTGAGGTGAGAATCTTGAGAGAAAGAAATAGGAAGGTAGGGTGGGGTGAGAATTGGGAACATGAGAGAAAATGACGGAGTTTTGGCTTTTCTCACTCATGTGTCTGAACTAGTTCATGTTGACTTTGTATTTAATGTATAACATGCCAGTTGTTTAGAATAGGGTTTAAAAATCTGAGTCCCCCTCCAATTTTGACTGCATTAGGAACTGGAGAGTATGTAATAGCCTTATTATGAAGAGGAAGTACTAAGGGAGCCAAAATTATAGTTACGGATTTTTGAAGAAAATCACTTGTGTATGTGTTTTGGGAAAAGCAAAATTTCAGAAAGATTTGGAAAAGATGATTACTAGTCAAAAGGTGGATGGTTTTTACAAACAAAATGGGAATAATGACTGGGTTTGGAGAGCTCGGGGAGAAACCTGGCGGGGCCACAGTAAACTGCACTGCCCCAACAGCACGAATGTGGGAATAGAGAAATGAGAGTGTCTGAAAGGAAATGCAGGTCTCACCAGAGGAGCCAAGAAGATTTCGTTTTTGTTTTCCCCAGAATTATCAGCATCAGCTGTGACTGATGATGAAGAACCACCTAATATCCCCCCCAAGGAATAGTTGGCAGCCTGCTCTTGGGGCCAGTCTCACATGGACTAACAGGACAGAGACATAATTTTGCCCTAATTCCTTAAAAGAACAGGAAAACACCAATGTAATCCAATCCATTTGTTTAACTCTAGAAAACCTTTCCCTGAAGTCTGTTTTTACACTGCCAAACTGAAAGGCACGTCTGAAGGAGTAATTAAAGGCTTTAAACATGAAAGAAAGAGAAGTTCTTACTGCAGTCTGGGGACTCAGTGAGGATAATGGGAACCAAGGGAAATTTAGATGGGGAAGCTCGATTCAGTGAGAAAGTATCTGTCAGTATTGTGCAAGATTAGTTTAAAGTTGATGCTGCTGAGAGCCAGTCAGCTCTGGTTTACCTAGGTTCAGTCTACGCTGAGCAAATAAGTCTTTTGAACAAGATTGCTAAACTGCCTCCTTGAGGGTTTGTGCTTGTCCCTATTGATTATAGATCGGTGTAGGTTACGCATTAAAAGTCCTTTCCCTAGAACGTCCACATTGAGCACAGTTAGGTAGAGTTACTGTTATGGCCTGAATATGTAAACTATGTATTTTAAAATTATTTTTTCTATCACGCTCATTTGGAAGTATGTGTGTGAAAATTCTGTAGACAACCTCAGCTGGACGTAGTCAACACTGAAGTCCTTCTTTGTCTTTCCTTCTACTTCACTGCTTGATTTATTTCCCTCATTTCTTCACCGGCCCCTCCTCTTCTCTGTAACCCACACACAAGGCTGTTTCTCAGCCTTTGTCCTTCTTGGGTGAACATACTCAGGCTCATGACTTTAGTATATATCTGGAACCCCGAGTTCCAGATTTATACCTCTAACTGCTTACCCAGCATCTCCATGTTTCTATAACTAATCTTTTCGGTATCCCATAAATCCCTCAAAGGTCACCTATTTTTAGAATCATTGAATGTAAACTGGATGAGCTTAGGGAATTTGTTTCTCTAAAAGGGCTAGGTGGGTGATAAAAAAAATGCTAAATATTTATTGAATGAATTAGTAAGAGATTGTCCTAATTTACTCCTAAATCTGTATTTTTTTAAATCTTAGTAAGCTGTACTGCTTTATAACTAGCAGAACAAGACAGAACACTTAAAGATAGTCTCACTTCCTCCTAGATCTCTCCTTCCTCATCAAATCAATCATTAAGTTCTCTTAATTCTTCATGAGAAAATCATTCTAATCCATTTCTTTCTATGGATTCTTGTCTTCCCTGACAAAAGAATTTTACTTTCTGCTATGGATTGAATTGTGCCTCCCCTACCACCAAATTTCTTTTTTTTTTTTTTTTAAGATTTTATTTATTTATTTGACAGAGAGAGTTCACAAGTAGGCAGAGAGGCAGGCAGAGAGAGAGAGAGAGAGAGAGAGAGAGGGAAGCAGGCTCCCTGCCGAGCAGAGAGCCCGATGCGGGACTCGATCCCAGGACCCTGAGATCATGACCTGAGCTGAAGGCAGCGGCTTAACCCACTGAGCCACCCAGGCGCCCTCTACCACCAAATTTCTATGTCAAAGCCCTGGTCTTAAGGACTTCAGAATGTGATTATATTGGGAGGAACTTTAAAGAGGTAATCAAATTAAAAGGAGGCCATGAGGGTGGGCCCTAATCCAATCTGACTGGTGTATAAAGGGGATATTAGGACACACACAGCGGACACCAGTGACGTGGTGCACAGAGGAAAGGCTTTGTGAGGACACAGCCAGAAAGTAGCCATCTGTGAGCCAAAGAGAGACACCTCAGGAGAAAACAAACCTTGCTAACAACCCGACCTTGGACTTCTGCCTCCAGAACTGTGAGAAAGTAAATTTCTGTTTTCTAAGCCACTCAGTTTGTGGTATATTGTTATTACAGCCCCAACAAACTAATACATCTCCCCTGAAAAATCCTCTAGTGTTCCCTAACAAAACACCCTGTCCCTTCTCTCTTTCTCCATTCTCCCCCGCATTTGGATATAGATATAAATATAGATACAGCTCCGCTCATCGTAGGTGGGTTACAAGGCAAATGCATAGAAACTGTAAATAGAAATCTGAAGGATAAAATGGGATCTCATCCATCCTTCTCTCCGATCTCCATGCCTCTCTATATATGATCTTTCTTAAACATCATAACTGTAAATAAGCACATGACCTCAGAGCTTCAAACACCTCTGGCTCATTATCTGAGAATAAGTTCAAGTGTCTTAGCATTGTATATGAAGACCTTTCCCTGTTGTGTTTTCCCACCTGTTCTTCCAAGTCCATCTGATCTACAGTCTGAGAGGGCCGAGCCGGAGGCCGATGGCCAGAGAGAGGCAGTGATGAGCCGTGAAGGCACAGGTGACCTTCCCAGATCCAGCTCCACTTTCCTAGGCCCTGCAAGCCACGTGCCAGGCACTGTTATGGGCATTTTATACACAGACTCTCCTTAAATACCACAAAACACAGATAGATGATGTGACCTGCTCACAGCAAATGAGTAGCAGAGCTGAGGTTTAAACCTGGTGAGGTCCAGCTGGCCCCTCGTGCCCACCTCTTTCCAGTATATGTCAGTGTTGTTGATTTGCTTAATGAAACATGTTTTGCTTGCTTATTAAGATAGCGCAGATTGGTTTCTATTACTTTTCGTAAGGTACAATGAAAACCTGAAGGAGCCTAGGTTAAGTGTCACATTGTCTAGGAGGGCAAAGGAGACGAAGTTGTGCAAACCGACCTCTTTTCTTGCCAACCCTTTCCACTTACCTTCATGATCATCCTTAGCAAATCATGCTGTAATTGTTTGCCTGTGGGTTTTTCTGCAACTATCTTCTTGTCCGGCATAGTAGAAATGAAAACAAGTAATGATGATTTTTCTTCTGCCCTATCATGTAATGCCTCTAAGGGAACTGGTACATTGTACGGCTAGCATACCCTCTCTGACCCACACTGTGGATGAATGGCTGCCTCAGGTAATTGATCAGAGCACATTGGCAATTCCATATTAATCATGATAATAAGTAAAAAAGTGAAGAGAATTATATGGCGGTGGGGGGCAAAGAGAAATTCTAAGGGTTTTGACTGGAGCCTCTGAGAATGCTGCTTTCTGCCTGGAAAACCAAAGCAATCATATCTGATAGATTCAGAGACTGGTTTAGGAAGTGCAATGTCAGGATTCCAGAGGACTAAGCATTTCTTTGATGGTATCTATCTCTCTCTCTTCCTCTCTCTTGTCTCATTTTTTTTTTTCCAGATTGTATCTCTAATGCTCTTAAAGACAAAAAGGGTGGTTTTTTCCATGATTGTGATGTGTGTTTAGGGCTTGTTTTGCAAATCTATTACGTAAAGGATTATTAACAACCTAACTTTCTGCTCATTCTAATTTTGTCATCACAATACAGGTTCACAAAGATGGGCTGGGATTTGAGAATTCCTGAAGCTCTAAATACTTTTGAAACATTGAGGTCCATTGCAGTTTCCATGCTACATCTTCTAATTACAAATAAAACAAAACAAAAAACCCAAAACAACAACAGCAACAAAAACATAAGGTTTATAGATTATTAGAAAGCAACTATTTTTACATGTGTAGAAAGAAAGATGATAGGAGGAAAATTGCTTCCTAGAGCTGGTAAAATTTTATGTTATCACCATTTCAAACTGAATAAACCATAGACTCATCCAGGATTTTGGTTTTTTTTTCCCTTTTTACTTTGTATTCCTTACAACTATTAAATCCATAAGAGCAGTAGTGGGTCTGAGTGCTGAAAACAAGTAATGCAACCTGGTGAATTCCAAATAATTGCCTCCATCTTTGTCTCTGAAAATGCATGGATATCTCACCTATGGGAACATAAGGAAAATATTAGACAAGGCAGATCTATGAATCCTCAGTATTTCATTTATTTGTACTAAATTTTTAGATTTTTAAAATTTGAGTATAGTTGACACACAAATTTACATTAGTTTCAGGAGTACAACTTAGTGATTTGACAGATTTATATATTATGCTATATTCATTACAAGTCTAGCTCCCCTGTGTCCTATTATATTGCTATTACAGTATCACTGACTATATTCCTATGCTCTGCTTTTTATTCCTGTGACTGACTCATTCCATAACTGGAAGCCTGTTTTTCCCTCTCTACTTTACCCATTTTTTACCCAACCCCCACTGTCTTCCCCTCTGCGATCATCACTTTGTTCTCTTTTGTTATAATTCTGATTCTGCTTTTTCTTTATATATTCATTTGTTTTTATATTTTATTTATAAGTTGAATTGTATGGTATTTTTCTTTCTCAGTCTGATGTATTTCATTTAGCATAATACCCTCAGGTTATTAGGTTCATCCATGTTGTCTCAAATGGCAAGAGTTCATCCTTTTTATGACTGTGTAATATTCCATTGTGTGTGTATTTATGTGTGTGTGTATTGTGTATATACACAGCATTTTCCGTATACATTTATCCTTTGATGTACACCTAGGCTGCTTTCATGTCTTGGCTACTGTAAATAATGCTGCAATAAACATGGTGTATACATTCTTTTTGAATTAGTGGTTTGTTTTCCCTGGGTAAATACCCAGTGGTGGAATTATTGGATCATATGACATTTATATTTTTAATTTTTTGAGGAAACTTCATTCTATGTTCCATAGTGGCTGTACCAATGTACATTCCCACCGACAGTGTAAGAGGGTTCCTTTTTCTTCATATCCTCACCAGCATGTGTTTCTTTGTGTTGTTGATTTTAGCCATTCTGACTGGCGTGAGGTGATATCTCATTGTGGTTGTGATTGCATATCCCTGATGATGAGTGATGTTGAGCATCTGTTCATGTATCTGTTGGCCATCTGTATATCTTGTATGGAAAAATGTCTATTCAGGTCTTCTGTCCATTTTGAATCAGGTTTTTTGGTCTTTTTTTGGTGTTGAGTTGGATAAGTTCCTTATGTATTTTGGATATTAACTCCTTATTGAATATATCATTTGCAAATATTTTCTTTTACTCAGTAGGTTGTCTTTCTGTTTTGTTGACGGTGTTCTTTGCTGTGCAGAAGCTTTTAATTGTGATGTAGTCTCAATAGTTTATTTTTGCTTTTGTTTCCTTTGTCTGAGGACATATATCTAGAAAATGGTGCTACAGCCAATGTCAGAGAAATTACTGCCTGTGCTTTCTTCTAGGATTTTTATGGTTTCAGGTCTCACATTAGGTCTTTAATCCACTTTGAGTTTATTTTTATGTATGGTGTTAGAAAATGGTCCAGTTACATTCTTTTCCACGTAGCCTTCCAGGTTTTCCAGCTCTGTTTATTGAAGAGACTTTTTCCCATTGTGTATTCATGCCTGCTTTCTCATAGATTCATTGACCATATAACCATGGGTTTATTTCCGAGGTCTTGATTTTGTTCTGTGGATCTATGTGTCTGTTTTTGTGCCTGTACCATATTGTTTTGGTCACTACAACTTGTAGTAAATCTTGAAGTCGGGAAGTGTGATACCGCCAGCTTTGCTCTTTGTCAACATTGCTTTGGCCTAAATCCTAAGTATTTAAAACAGAGGGTCTTATGGGAATACTACCTGCTATCTCTATTATTATGGCTCCAGAGGTAAATGCACACATTTGCTTATTATCCCACAAAAGCACAAGTTGCTTTTGTTTTTCATAGCAGATGTTTCTTCTCTAACAATTAGAAATATATCAAGAGCACTGCTACTGTGAATGATACTCCAGGACGGTGACTCATGGAGTAGAAGGATTTTCTGAAGTCTAAAATAGCATGAAAACAAATGCTTACAAATGTCCTCACTAAAGTTCTTACAAGACACGCAAAGAACCTCAGTACTCAGCATCTAACAGTTTCAAAAGCACGAAAGTTTTATTTTGGGCAACTGTGACTCTGTTATTCCTAGAAACCAAAGGGAGACCTCCTTGACCAGTTTGGCCACATTCCCAGAGACTAGGACTTCAGAGCCAGGCTCACCCTCCAAGAAATTCCCACCTGTGGGATAATTGGTTCTTTAGCTACTTGTGGAAAGTGACTGGCTTCAATTCTAGGAAAGGTACTGTTGATTTTTATATCTGTGCCCTTTCCGAGAAACAGCATGTGTTGCCAAAAACCTGGGCAAAGTCATGGCAATGAAACATTGGAGTCATCATGGATAAACATCCAGTCAGGGTTTGGTTAAAAGTAGGCCTGGCAAAATCAATCTACAGTGATGGAAATTAGACCAGCAAGTATACAAGGGGCTGGGAACTGACTGCCAATGGTATGAGTGAATTTTTGTGTTAATGGAAATGTTCTATACTCTGACTGGGGAGTTGGTTACATGGGTATATGTTTTGTTAAAACTCATCCAACTGTACACTAAAATGGATGAAATTTAACATAACTAAATAAAATTATATCTCAATAAAATCTTAAAAATGAAAACCAGGGTTGAGTGGGTGACTGGCTTTGGACGCAGGATCCTACGACAAAATGGGGAGACAAAGAGTGTCCTGAAAATGTCCCCTTTCTGAAGCCTATGAGCCTTTTCTTCCTCCTGGCCTTCCTCCTGGTATAGGGTTCCTTGGAGGATGCTTCAGACACCTCAGGCAGAACTCTGTGTCTAAAATTTCCCATTCTTTCCTCTTCCCACAATTCTCTCCTTGTTTTCCCATTTTTTTCATCTTTTGGTCTGTCCACTCATCATTGTATCTCTAGCACCAAGGTGCTTTACAAATATGTGTTTAATGAATGTCTGGGTAAGTAAATGAAAGAAGGAAAGAAGGGAGGAGAGAAGAGAAAGGAAAATTAGACAACTTATGCCAAGACATCTGTGTCTCTTAACAAACTATTTAATTTTTCTTCTCAGTGTTTTCTCTCCTTGTCTTCCTTATTCTTTTTCACTAAAAACCAATTTCTAGGGGGAGAATTAGCTCAAAGGAAGGTATTTATTCTTCTAGACAATTGAGAAGAAACTTGAGATGAAAACTGTTGGGTTGATTAACTGCTTAAAATGGAGTAAGTGAGTAGATGACTGGAAAGGAGGTTGGGGATGGGAGGGTTTGCCCAAGCCACTCAGTCTGTGCCCTGCTTTATCCTGCCTGTGACCAGAATGGAGCATCACAACCCTGTGAAGAACATGGGCCATGAAGTCAGTTAGACATGGGTTCAAATTTCAGCTTTGTCACTGACAAGCCACATGACATTTGACACGATGCTTAATTTCACTAACCGTGTTTCCTCATCCACGGTAGGTGGTAAATATGACCTCTCTCACTAGATTATAAGGACTACATGAATAACAAACATGCTTGAAATTGTTTTTTGTTGTTGTTGTTTGTTTTTTTTACCCTTTCCTGATCCCCAGACACTCCCTCCTAGCCCAATCAGGCATGCCAGCAGGACCCCTGAGAGGGAGGGGTGCCTGCAAGGGTGGGTGGTTACAGGATAGTATGTGACAGGGTGAACAAATGGTGGTGTGGTCAGGGTATAATGACAGGAATGAAGGAGCATTCCGGTATATCATAATATCCAGCTTTAAACTGTAATATTCTATTCTGAGATAATAATTACATGATAAATATATCCTGTAGATGTTCTCCATGAGGACAAGGATTTATATCTCTTTTGTTCCCTGCCCTACTGCCAGGGAATGAAGATACAGAAGAGGCACACAAGTCTTTGTTGTGTGAAAGAATGTATAAACCAAAATGTGTTGCTTTTTAAGCAAGATCAGAAGAAATGCGCAAATCCCTTCTCTTTAAATGACTTAGGATCTGGATTACCACTCTTACTTTTCAAGATGAATTTTTAAAAAATCTTTGCTCTGAGAGTAATACAATTGTCTGCAAAGTTGCCTGGGAATGATATAAAGAAGGAAAGTTTTTGAATGTTAGTATAACTTCTCTGTGTATCCAGCTCACAAAATAGAATTTTTTTAAAATTATAAACTAATAAACAATCTGTGGGAGTAATTGCAAAAGAATAGAGAAGAAGATAAAATCGTACCACCCAGAGATGCAGTTTTAAGAAGTTTATGTGTTTTCCTTCCAGTTTTTTTAAGCACAATATCAATATACACCTGTGTATAGTTTTAGAGTTGAAATTATGTTATGGATGAATTTTCTATTCTGATTTTATTATATCATAAGCTCTCCATCTTTAATGATCGTTCATTTTTTTTTAAAGATTTTATTTATTTATTTATTTGACAGACAGAGATCACAAGTAGGCAGAGAGGCAGGCGGGGAGTGGGGGGGGGGGAGCAGGCTCCCTGCAGAGCAGAGAGCCCGATGTGGGGCTCCATCCCAGAACCCTGGGATCATGAACTGAGCCGAAGGCAGAGACTTCAACCCACTGAGCCACCCAGGAACCCCTCATTTTTCATATTTTTAAAAAATTGTTGCGTGGCCTATAGAATGTATCGCAACATTTATGAGAAATGAACCTAGAGCAGGATCTAGAACCAGAGCAGATGCCATCAATAATGGTTGATTGAAAAGATGAAGCACATGCACCCCGGTTGTAATGACGTCATGCTCTTTGTGACGCTGAAAAGTAGTACTTCTGGGAGTCAGACTAAGTAGATACAAAGCACATCTGGGGTCCTGGAGTTGAGAGGAAAAGAAAACACTTAAGAGGAAGAAGACTGACAGGGAAAGCCAGAAAATCAATGCTTAATGCCCTGTCAGTCCAAAATATTTTTGGTGTTGAGAGTTCTGTCCATTATTAAGAAATCAAGGTAGTGATGTATTTTTATGAGTTCTGGCATCCTTTCTATCTACACACTTGAGCAATCTAGGAGGAAGGGATTTCCAAGTGAACATGAAGGTTCTCTAAGATGGATTATCTTTACTGGGATGATAACTAATATTTACTGAGTGCTTGCTGTGTCCCTAGATCTGTTCTGTGTTCTTTCCACCTGTTAACGCATTTAATTCTCCACACAATTCCACTAAATAATTTCTATTATTATCCTACTATTCTCATATTACAGAAAGAGAAGAGGAGACACAGAGAAGTTATATAAATTGTCCTCAGAAAGTAAGGTTGAAGTCTAGGAGTTCAGAATACATGCATATATGTAGTTATTTATGTATATTTGTCTGTACAATTCATAGACTACATATATACATGATTCATCTATTACACGTGTGTGTGTGTGGTTTCTCCCCTGGTGTTTTTCCTAGCCTGGTAGAACCTTGCCTATATTCCCCTCCAACTGTGGTCCAGTCCTTTTGTCCTCTGTTTACAAAAATTGGAGAGCTGTCCTGGTTGTAGCTTTCTCGGCTCTCATATTTATTACAGTGCACCGGAAGTGTGTTTTTCTTCACACTGTTCTATTAACATTTCTGTTTAAGAGCACTAATAGCACTAATAGCCTGGGTGACACAGTTGGTTAAGCATCTGACTCTTGGTTTTGGCTCAGCTCACGATCTTGGAGTCATGAGGTTGAGGCCACATCAATTTCACACTCAGTGTGGAGTCTGCTTGAGATTCTTTCTCTCCCTCTCTCTACCCTCCCCCTACCCACTCACATTCTCTCTATGTATAAATAAATAATCTTTTAAAAAATAGAGAGAACTAATAACCCTTCCATTTGTCATGGAGAGTTTTCAGACATTGGACCTCTTTGTAGCTTTCAAGTGTCAGCAACTTCCTCCCAGATATTTTCTACCCCTTAGTGTCTATATTACTGAGTATCCTTGTTTGTTTTATATTTTTATGGTGTTTATCTGTTTAATGTGTTCTTCCACTTTGGACCCTTCCAGATTTTTATTTATATCCCAGCATTTTTCTTACTCTGCATATTTTCTTTGTCAAATATCATCATTTTTGAACGGTTCATCTCTCATCTTGATGTGATGATTCTCTAGCCTGTAGATTTCCAAAACTGGATACAACTCTATCCAGATTTATTTAGGTTTTCTTATATCAATTGAATGCCCCCTGAACATCTGATAGGCACCTTAAATTTAACATGTATGAAGCTCGACTCATCATCTTTTTCTCAAGACCGGCTCATCCTTCCACACTCTACCTCAATTAACAATACCATGTTCTATGCACTGCTAACTAGAATGTTAGTATTATTCCTAGAAGAGATTTTCATTGGTCCCATTTGGACTGTACTTTCACTCCTTGGCTGAGTTACTGTGGTGCGGGTATGCGGTAAGAAGGTGGGAGGGGTTAACAGATTTGATCCATCATGTAGTAGCCACTGTTGGTGATGGGGGTGGGTGGCTATGGGGGCGAGATCCATTCCCTGAATGAAGAAGCTGCCTTTTATCGGGAGAATCAGAGAAAGGGGGTGCTGCACGGACAAAAAATAATAAATGGCCACTCCAAATCTTTTTCTTCCTCTAGTTCCTCACTTGCATTTCTCTTTTATAAATTATCCTCCTAAATTACTATTTTGATCCCTTTTCTTCTCTACCTGACTTTAAATTCTGTACTCTCCAAATCCATTTTCAACACAGAGATCTCATTTTATGTAAAGAGGTAATAAAGTAAATGAGAGAGTGTGTGTGTGTGTGTGTGTGTGTGTATGCCCATGTGTGTATAACCATTATCCATTTATATCAAACCCATTATCCATCTATATCAGTCCATCTATATCAAACCCAAGAAGGTTTCATTCTTCTCCAGGTTAAAGTCCAACTTTCTTTCTATAGCCTCCATGACTCCAAGACCCGTACCTGGCAATCCAATGTCAAGTCTTTTCAGTTTTGGTCCCATATGTCACCCTACAATAATGCCAAAGAGCTTTTATTTTTGATGAATGCATTAAATCTTTCCTTTGCTTCTCTGATCAAATTTCTTCCTTCTGCTTACTATGCCTGTTTTTATATTTCCTCTGCCTGACTCCTGCTCAGCCCTTAAAGCTCAGCTCCTGTTACCTCCTAGATATCTCTGTGACAGGCATCCCTCATAACTTGTGCATGTTTATATTATTGCAAACAAGTGATTTTTTTTCAAAGATTTTATTCGAGAGAGAACATGAAGGAGATCAGAGGGAGAGGGAGAAGCAGAGCTGCTCAGTGAGCAGCGAGCCCAATGTGGGGCTCAATCCCAGAACCCTGATACCATGACCTGAGCTGAAGGCAGATGCTTTTCTGATCAAGCCACCCAGGTGCCCCTCAGATGATTATGTTTTTATCACTGCCCTCTCTAACAATAATGCAGGCTTCCTGAGGGCAGGAACTTTGAGTTAAATTACCTTGGTAGTCCCCATATTAAAAAAATTACTTCATGGCGATTCACAGACCTGTACCCCTGGGGATAAAAATACATTGTATGTTTATAAAAAAATAAAAATTAAATTAAAAAAATTACTTCATGAGTGGGAAACAGTTTAGAAATACTAAGAAAATGAAATTAAGTATGAAAATACCAGAAATGCAATCAGTTATATGATTCATTATTACTGAGATACCTGGCAGATTCTACTCTAACACATTTACAAACCACATTTTTGACGTACTGAAAATAATATTACTATTTTCTTAATTACATCTATTATATTTGACATTCAATTAAAAATTCTTTTATCAAATGGTTTGTTTTGAAAATTGGGTACTCTGATTATTTGAGCATTTTGAATAAGTGAAAGTTCGCCCGAATCACAGCTTATTCTGTATTTTCAAAAAGAACACATTGACCAAATGAGATGTTTTCTTTGATTTGGTAATTTGCATTATCCCAGCAATATCATAAATAGTATTTTAATTGAAACAATACTGTACTTGGAAAAGATATTGGATAGTATATCAGATCTCTTGTAAACAAAAGGGAAATCTTGGAATTCTTTTAAAATAAATCATTTTACCAGTTTATATTCATAAAATTTATTCCTTAACCTTGTGTGACGGAATTGACTACTGTTTTTTCCCTTTCTCTTATGATATATATCTGACTTTTCTTCTCTTTTTTTCATGGTACCCTTTCTCCATCTTCTTGGCTGCTCCATTCATTTATTCAACAATTATTTACTGAGTCCTTTCACAGAGCTGGTCTCCATCTCAGAGCCTCTGTCCAGGAGTCACTTTCTCCCTACAGGTCCTTGTTTACTCCCTTGGGGCCAATATTGTATCCAACAGAGAGACCTTTCATCTGAGCTCCAAAGCCATACATCCATTTGCCTGTCATGCATCTTTACTTGGATTTCTAACTGCTGTCTCTGACTCTACATACCTAAATTGAACTCCTCCCTCCCCCTCTCCCCACCACACACAGTTTCCTCCTCTTTTTAGTGAACGTACACTGCACACAAAATATGCAAGTCAAAGCACTGAGAGTCATTCTTATCTCTTCTCTCTCTCCCCCCATACTGTCAATCACCAAGTCCCATTGATCTTGCTTACTTGATCCCTCAGCAATCCATCCATCCACTTACTTCTTTTTCCATTGTCACAAGTCTAAATCCCCATCATCATCTTTCTGTACTACTCTAATTCACTTGTAAATAGTCCCTAGCTTCTACTTTTGCTTTTCTCCAATCTATTATTCACTCTGTTGAACCAGTGATCCTTTAAAAAAAACATTGATCTGATTATGTTACTCCCATGCTTAAAACTCTAAATGATTTCCCATTACTTCTAGGACAAGTTCCAAAATATATTTCAAATGGGCTACAAAAACTAGCTTTCCTCTCCACACTTATCATTATTTCCCTTCTGGATCCATCTCTGCACATCAATCATGAAACCTTCCTTTTGTTTCTCAAAGAATGCTCTTTTCTACCTCTGGGCCTTTTCACATGCTTTTCTCGTGTTTCTGTTTATATTAAAGCAAAAATAAATTAGCTGCATAGTTAGAAAAATCTCACAGTACAAAAATCTATAAAATAAAAACAAATCTTTCCTCTTACTCCCCCTCCCGCCACTCTTACCAAAGCATCGAATGTCATTAGCCTCTTGTATGTTTTTCTAATATGTGTGTGTGTGTACGTGTGTGTGTTTAGAAGAAAGGGGAAGAAATGGGTTTACTCTGTATTCTGTAATGATTAAAGTACAAAATCTGGAAACTGCCTGAATTCAGATTCCATCACTGTCATAAAGTAGGTGTGGGATCTGGGTCAAGTACTTATCCACTCCGTGTCTAAGTTTGTTCATGTGTAAAGTGGGAAAGTAATGGGATCTACCTATAGGTTGTATGCAATTATGATCTCTCCAATACTATATCTCTCCATATATATTTTCTCTTCTTGTTCAGTGTTTATCCCTCATTTCTTTCTCTTGTAGATTTGCTTTTGCTCGTATTTCTGGAACAATATACATAATGGATGTGCATAATGGAGGTATTAGTGAGCATTCTGGTCTTGTTTGTGCATTTAATTGTAATGCTCTTCTAGTGCTTCACCATTAAGCTTATTGATGCTGACTGATGCTGACTTTTGGGTTGAGAGAGGTACTATACATTAATAACTATTATTATATTTTAAGTATCTATTTTTATTCTACCAAAGATGTTTATGAAAAATTGATCTTGAATCTTATCAAATGAGGTTTGGACCACTTGAAAGGATCATATATTTCCCCTCTGGATCTATTACTATGATGTAATTTAACAATTTCTAGAATTTCTAGCTTATGTACCATTTTCAGATATTTCAGTCATATCCCACTCATCTATCTTCCTCCCTCCTTCTTTCTTTCTTGTTTTATTTATTTGACAGAGAGAATGAAAGCCAGAGAACATAAGCAGGGCGAAGGGCAGAGGGAGAGGGAGAAGCAGGCTCCCTGCTGAGCAAGAAGGCTGAGGCGGGACTCAATCCCAAGACCCTGGGATAATGACCTGAGCTAAAGGCAGACACTTAATAGACTGAGCCACCCAGGAACTCCCATCTTTATTTCTTAATCCTGCTTTATCTTTTATTTGGTTATACTATTCTAGAAAATAAAATTTATTTGAGGTCTAAAAAACATCACTTTTAATATTTAATTAATATTTAGTCAGCTTTCTGAGTGTTGTCTATCTCCCCTACAGTTTCTTCTTCCTCTATTTTTCTTCTTCCTGGGAAAAAATGATACCAAGTATGATGAGAGATTTTAAATGATATACGATCAGCTATTAAAGCATGTTATTTACACAAATGGGTGTAAGTCTAGAAGTTATAAGTTGAGGGGCATTAAGTGAATTTACTTGAGTATTGTAAGGCTGCAGCCTTTGTTGATACTAATGTACTAAGTACTGATAAGGGCAATTCTGGTTGTAGAGCGGAGGAGAGAGATGGTGCTGGTAGTGGGGAATTTGTACAATACCACCCTTTGAAAAATCATTTTAATAGACACACTGGACTTTGGAGTTTGAAGTCCTAAGTAATTTTTTGGCCTCAAATGATATTACTAATTTTGTCACATATCTTCCCCATAAAATTTCATCTGAGATGACTTTTTGACCTTTCAAAAAATCACATTTACTCTTTTCTTATTTATTTGAGACATACAGAGAGCATGAACAGGGGCCAGGGAGAGGGAGAAGCAGACTCCCCACTGAGCAGACAGCCCAATGCAGGATTCCGTCCCAGTACGCCATGATCTGACCTGAGCCAAAGGCAGATGCTTAACCGCCTGAGCCGTCCCATATTTACTCTTTTAAGATAGAGTATTTGACTCTTCTGAGGAAATGTATAGAAATGTGTTGTAGGCTCTGAATGCAGTTAAAAAATGGTGGCTCTAACAACACTACTGAAATAAGTACTTAGCCTCCTGGGGTGATTGTTTTGAATAAGAAAACACTCAGGGCTGCCTGGGTGGCTCAATGGGTTAAAGCCTCTGCCTTTGGCTCAGGTCATGATCCCAGGGTCCTGGGATCGAGTCCCGCATGGGGCCCTCTGCTCAGTAGGGAGCCTGCTTCCCCCTCTCTCTGCCTGCCTCTCTGCCTACCTGTGATCTATCTCTCTATCAAATAAATAAATAAAATCTTAAAAAAAAAAAGAAAACACTCAATTAGATGTCTCCATAAGAACTACTAGTTGTCCTTTATATCCATTTTTCCTTTTCATTTGGTAGGAGAGTCTCAGATTTATAGATGGATACCTGGCCACATGGAATAAAGGCACATGTCCTTGCCTCCAAACAAGATGAGGCCATGTCACTTAGTTTTGATGAACTCAGTGTAAGTGGAAGTGTAACATGGCAGCCTTGAATCTTTATTAGTGGACAGTCATCAAGTATCCTTGGTCCTTTCTTCTTTGTCCCTTTTGCCTTCCTACAGGCTGGAATGCTACAAAATTGCTGGACCTAAAGTCGCTATTTTAGTCCATGAGGTGGCTTTGGGATTGTAGGCCATGTAAGTGGTAGAATAACAAGATAGAGTTCAGGAACTTAAAAATTTTAAGTACAAGAGATTGCTTGCTTTCACCTTCTACATAAGAGAAATAAGCTTATCTCTTCTGTAAGTAACTATCACTTGGGGTCTCAGTCACTCAAAAGGAACTCCATCCTATATGATATGTGTGCATAAATTCTATTGTAGCTGTTCAAAATATTTTAGGGGGTCAATATGTGCTTTAACACGACAGTAAATAAGAAATATATTTTAAAATTCAACAAGCTTAGTTGCACTTTACAGTCTCATTAGTGTATTATCATTTGAATATTAATTTTTAAGAAAATTTACAAATCAGGAAAGTATTTGAGAGCCTGAGGTTGGCTGGCCGTGGGAGTATGGTGAAGAGAACTACATTCCAGATAAGAGAAGAGGGCCTGAGTCCTCATGAAATTCCAGTGTCGCTCAGACCTCACCTATGACTTCAGCCCAAGTATTTGGTGCCACCGAGTTACAGGTACTATTTTAGGGTCTGATTATAATGTCATGATTGAAACCAAGTCCTAATTCTCATGGAACTTTCATTCTAGTGTGTGGACATAGATGATCAATAAGTAACCATATAAGTACATAATAGATGAGAGGTGATAGGTGTTATGAAGAAAGCTAAAGGAGGATTAAGACGCACAGTGCAATTGAGTGTGTGTTGGAGGGTAGGGGTGGCAACTCAGAGATCTTCCCCCAGCCTGTATAAGGTACATATTTAACAACCATATACTTGGGTCCATTGCTTTTAATATGTTCCAACTCCTGTTCCTTTACACGTAAGCACACACTTTCATGCCAGTGACCACCTCATTCTTGTCCCAAGAGTGTTCTAAAGAATCATAAACTTGGACTGTCCATAGGGCTTGGATTCTAAGATGAGAAAGATGACGGCCCATATATTTTTTTTTTTTTTTGGCCTGTTTCAAGTTACTTTTAAGTTCAAGCATACAGTTTGACAGTAACATTTAATTAGAAGAGCCCAATCTATGTTCAAATTTCACTTTTCACATATTTTCCCCGGAGATGATACTTTTACTTCTTGTTACTTGTCTCAACCTACAACCTATATTTAAAGAATCTTTTAACATTGGGAAAGTAGTCCTGTAAAAACAGAGCATGGAATTCAAGGTGGGGAAAGAAGTACATGTGTCTACGGGTCATACCTTCCCACTCACTACCCAAATGTCACTGGGCAAGCCACCAAGCTCATTTCTGCATCTGCAAAATGAAACAAAATTCACAAGCTTCTACAGTTTAATGAGATTCTCCCTGTGAAGAATGTGAAAAACTATAAAACCCTGGACCTTGTGAGTTATCATTGTATTCACTGTCCTCCACAGACCAGGGCATTTTAGGCCATTGAGATTCCCCCTGAAGCTCATGTGAAGACTGTAGGCTGAGAAGAGAGCAGCTTCTGGTAGGCTGAGTTTGAGTAAGCACATCTTTGTTGAAACTTGTTACTTTAATTTACTACAATCATTACTCCCTGCCAGTAAGGGCATATTCCCAGTGTTCTATGAACAGTTGCAAATTAAAGGGAAATTTGCTAGGGATAAGCTCATCACAGCATTTCATCTCTAAATATATATCACATTTGTTTAAAAAAAATGAAAGAAAGCCTCTAAACACAAAATTAGAAGCTGATGCCAAGCCAGTAGAAACACTGTGACATCTATGAGAAACAAGGCTGATAATTCTTAGAACAGAGGGAACTTTCAGAAATCAGTAGGAAAGAAATAAACATCCTGAGAAAGATGAGAATGTATCTGAATACACAACTTAAATAAAAGGTTAGCCTACAGAGAGATGAGAAATATTCATTACCAGTGGTTATTGAAGAAAAGAGACTTAAAAAAAAAAAACAACAACAAGATGCCATTTTTTTTCTGCTGGCAAAGATTTTATAAACATTTAAAAAATGAATCTTTCATTTTTTTTAGAGAAAGGAGAAATGGAAATTCTCATACACTGTTGGTGGTAGGTATACAAATTAGTACAGCTAGAAAAAATGTGGTAATATAAATAAAAAGTCATGAAAATATGCACAAGATCGAAAGGTCTTGAAAAGGGAATTCTGTTGTTTAATTTCATTTAATTTATCGCCATTAATTTATTTATTAATTTATCTAATTAGAAATAATAAAGATGCACACAACATTTAGTGTATTTTAATATCCATCAGTGTATTATTTAGAGTCGGAAATTGTAGAAACAACTTAAATAAGTAAAAGCAGGGGAGTGATTACATAAATGAAGTAGTGAATAGTAAGACCATTGACTGGTCTTGAATTGTTTAATGAATTTCAATATTATTTAATGAAAACCATGTTAGAATGTTATGCACAACATTACTCACTAAATGAATACATGTAGAGACACATTCCAAAAACAATGGGAGGTAAATACAGTGTTTTCCTTTGGTTTGGATTGTGAATATTCCAAATTATCTGCAGCAGATATGTGTTATTTTAGAGTTGTACATTAATCCCCAGGGACATAATTTCTTTCTTTTAAAAATTATTAAAGACTGGAATCCTAAATTAGGGTGGAAAATTCGACTTAGCTGTGCAAGACTATCATGTTCTGTTTTCCAATTGATTTCCCTTTTCTGTTGAACCCATATGCCCACCAACTGGCCCATATAAGTTTGCTGGTGAGCATTTAAAGGTGAAACATTTCCAATTAAATGCAGGTAATTAATTAGACTCCCTCGATTGTATATATGGACCATATCTTCTTCATTCTTCATTCATTTGTTGAAGGGCATCTTGGTTCTTTCCACAGTTTGGCAACTGTGGCCATTGCTGCTATGAACATTGGTGTACAGATGGCCCTTCTTTTCACTACATCTGTACCTTTGGGTTAAGTTCCCGTAGTGCAATTGCAGGGTCATACCAGACTTTTGTATCAACATGGGTGAGACTAGAAGAGATTATGCTGCATTAAGTAAGTCAAGGAGAGAGAGTCAATTGTCATATGGTTTCACTTACTTGTGGAGCATAAGAAATAACATGGAGGACATGGGGAGATGGAGAGGAGAAGTGAGATGGGGGAAATCAAGGCAAACCATGAGAGACTATGGACTTTGAGAAACAAACTGAGGATTTTGAAAAGGAGGGGAATGGGGGATTGGGTGAGCCTGATGGTGGGTATTAAGGAGGGCACGTATTGCATGGAGCGCTGGGTATGATGCATAAACAATGGATTTGGAACACACACACACAAAATTAAATTAAAAAAAATAAATGCAGATAAACTTCTCCTGATTTAAGAAGTCATTTTTAGATCAATATTATGCAGACTCAAAGATCAAACCATTGCTCCCTCTTCAAGGAGTCTCCCCTACCCCTCAGCCTTCTCCCAAATGTTTTCAGAATGCAGAATGAGGATAATGCTAGCTAGGAGGAAAGGATCTGCTGCAGGTTGGCCCAAGAATGTGTTGTCTTATTCTGCTGGTTTTTGGGTATTGCCTCTGTTTTAAAACATAAGTTTTATTATTATTTAGACAAGGTGAGGCCAACAGATCAGGAGACAATTGTCATTGAAAAGGCTGTTACTCACCATAACCAAGAAGAGGGAGCACTCCACACCACACAGGGAACCACTCCAGGCAGCACCGGGCTCAGCCACGAGGCATAGGGAACAAGGGAAAACTGTGAGCCAGAGGTTTGATTGTGGTTTCTACGTGAAGAAATGGGCAGGGTAAGCAGGCTTTGGACTGGCTAGTTTGGGGGGTTATTTCAACCGGCTCTGGGTGCTAGGGGCTGTCCCTCTGCCTTTGGTACCTGGTCCCAAGGTGATTAGGGTCAGGGATAGTGACCTGGGTGTGAGAGCTCCATAAAGGAGATGGTTGGAGGCATAGCTTTGGCACTGGCTGGGGTGCATATGAAAGACTCCCTTGCAGGACTGTCAAGCCCTTTAGTATCTCTAGAAATTGGCTGGCCCTGGGAGGGGCAGTCTCTCCCAGGTCAGCAAGAACGCAGGTGTCAGAAACACGTGCTTACTACAGACTCCCTATTCCCCTCCCTAATGTTACTTTTTCCCTGCTGGCCTCCAAACAGCTGACATCCACTATCAACCTCCTGAGGACTCTGCTCTCCATTCAGTGACAGGGTCCTCGCTCCTGCTTGTTTCTTGTCTTGATTTGCCTCTTTTGGCCTCTAGTCCTCTGACCACTCTCACTTCCCCTTGCATGGGCATGTGGCATATGAGGAATTTTCTGCAAGCTCCACACATCCTCAGAAAACTGGGGCCTGAACTCTGCCTCTCTCAGCCTGAAAACTCATAATTTTTGGCATTTTGCTATAGTCCATGGCACACTAGAGGCCTTCCTGGCCCAAAGTCCCTAAGGCAAGATGACACCCAGATCTCTGCTTTGGAAGTTCTCTTCAGCTGCATTCTGAGGGACAGACAGGTGAATATGACTTCCTGCCTTTCTTCCTCTCCTCCTCCCCTTCCTTTCCCAATCCATGCTTCCCAGCTTATCTTCTCCTCATACACAAGGAGAACTTTCCTCCTTCTTGTTTAGGAAAACTCAATGTACATGACATCTTTATTTCTTCCTACTCTGTAGCTTATAAAAGCAACTCTGATGGCGTGACCTGAGCCTGGCTTTTTATCACTGGGGCTTGAGAAGACCAAGAACTAGGCTATGCTCATGAATAACAACACAATGGTTTGGCACATTAAACTATTACTCTTGCTATAATTACCCCTTAGTAAATGTGACATTCCCACAGCATTAGGCTCATCTGTATACCTCCTCCCTTCAGAAGGAGATCCTCTTAAACTCTGCTACTCTCATCTCCTCAGGCGTGTCTGGGTAAATTTGGCACTGTGCAAATTCTCACCTTTCTTGACCGATAGTTGTTACTCTTTCCCTAGGATGCTCATCTCCTTCTAGTCCTAATCCTTCCCAGTTACCTCTTTGGCCACTAGAAAGCTTAAGCAAAACTATAAGCACAGGTTCCCCTAAAATGGGATAATACTTGGGTTAAGTCCACAATACTGGGGATGGAGGAAGTCAGCAGCTGACTCTGATGAAAGGCAGCAGGATAATCCCGGCCCAAAGCTCCCACCATGCTCCCAACCTTGCCCAAGTCATTGTGCAATCTCCGGCCCTACGACACGTGATTCAAGGACAGAGGGACTAGTCCAGCAGGGGAAGCATTTTTGTCTCCTGTGATTGTTCTAGCAGGTGGTAATTCCATACAATTCATTGTGGGTTTTCTTTCTGGCTCAGCTACATTCTCCTCTAAGTGTGCCCCAGGCCACTGAGCTGCTGCTACTGAAATTGGAATTCCTCTATAAAAAGAGTTCTTTAAAAATCCAGAGTCTGAGACAGGGGATTAAAAAATGCTCTTCCAAGCCCTGACCTCTCTTCCATCTACTGGTTACCCGACATCTGTTTCTGCATGTGGTGGCTCTCAGAGAATCTTGACTCTCAGCTCAAAATGATGTGACTTCTGAATTTGGGTCCAGTTTAGGTGTGTCTATATTTTGATCTCTACATGTTGTGATTTCGATACTTGTATATTAATGTGTAAATATAACATACTATTGTTTTCTGGAATTCTAAAAAATATTTTGATTAGTATAGACACATATATAACAACATCTAGTGAAACTGCAGAACATCAAAGCTGAAGGAAAAAAATAAACAATGGCTGTCAGAAAAGACTGAGTCCGTCTGAAAGAACAATAAGCTTAAACCTTAGAATCTTTCCACAGTTAGCTATCATTCCGGAGTAAAACTGAAATGCAGATATAGAAAGACGAAGAGAATTTACCATTCACAACACTTACTGAAATATCTAGTAAAGGGTATAACTCAATAACAAGAAAAAATGCATCCTGATGGAATGATTGGAATGCAAGTAGCAATGAAAAGAACAGAAAATTTTGAATATGTTAGCAAAAAAATACAATTCTGTATGTTTTTTAAAATATAAAACTAAAGAATAGTCAAAGAATAGTTTGTAAATTAGCCAATGAGCTATTGGCTACCATATGCATTTTTTTTAACTGATTTGGATTTTGACTTAATTTTTTTACTGTGTTTTTAGTTATACAGAATTTCTGCACTTTTGTATAGTAAATCTATCTATCTTCTCCTTCATAGTTCTTTTTTTTTAGAGATTGTTATCTTGTTTAAAAATTTCATTCATACCCTAGTCACAAAATATTTATGTAAATTTTAAAAACTTCATCATTTCTTCTATTTACAAAAGTTAAGAGGCACATAAACATATCAACGTAGGAAATAAGAGTATAGTTAGGTACTGAAATAGAGTACAGGGGACATGTTAGATAGAAAAATCATAATTTTTAAAGAGTATGAAGCTAAAAGGAGAAGAAATGACACAAAACCTTGGAGCTCCTAATGAAGATTTTAAATTTACCTTGAGATTTGATTGTGAAGGCACCAATTAATTCTTCTGCTGTACTGAGAGGGTGCTGGTCCTCCAGAGGGAACAATCCCATCGGCAGTCCTATCACTCTGGTATTTTTAATTAGAGCTTGAGAACATCAACTATAACAAGACATTGTAGTTTTGTTTTTTTTTTTCCCCAGATATCTTAGATTGAATTTTTAAGCGCGACAAGACAGTTTGAACATGTAATGGAATTACTGAGTTGGAAAAACTCCCAATTTGATGACATTTGATTGAAGCAAAAGGTTAATTTTATTAAAGGCTTAGGTAGCTATCTAACAACAACAAAAACAAAAACCCCAAGCCCAAAACACCCAAACGAAAAATGTTCTTTTTATCTTCAGACCCATATGACACCTTTTCCAGTGTGGACTATAGGCCACTTTCATGGATATATGTATATATGGAACTACAGTAAATTTAAGTACAAGTAAATTTAAGTACAGTAAATTTAAGTACAAGAGAATATTTCCCAGATTCTCATGAGTCTTCTGGTGTATGTTTACACTGTCAGAAAAAACACAGCCTTTGAAGCCAGATGGTCCTAGATTAGGGTTGCCAGATTTAGCACATAAAAATGCAGGATGCCTAGTTATATCTGAATTTCAAATAAATAATGGATAATTTTTTAAATCCAATTCAATAGGTAATGGATTAGATCTCAGCACCACTTTTCCTGCTGTTTGACTTTGAGAAATTACCCAGTCTCTCAAAATTCGGTCTTCACATTTGCCCACTGGGAAGAGTAATAGCCAAATAGTCATTTTTAGGTTGTTGTTAGTCTTGACATATATGCAAAAGACCTGAACAATATCTAAAATGTGATAGGTGCTCAAGAAATGTTAGAGTCTGTCCCTCTTCCAAGAGTCTATCTAGCCATGTAGAAATAGCTGCAATTATAAATTTATATTCCTTTATGTCAAGAAGCACATAAATCATTAATGACTAAACTAATGAATTTGGATGTTGCCAGCCAAGATGCTAAACCATTGTTTAATTAATTAATTCATTAATGCTCATGTTGCCCATGTTATCTCACAACTAGCATTAATGGTCATCTGGTCTTGAGGGGCACCTGGGTGGCTCAGTCAGTTAAGAGAATGACTCTTAGTTTCAGCTCAGGTCATGATCTCATGGTCATGAGATCCAGCCCTCTGTCAGGCTCTGCACTTACCAGAGAGTCTGCTTCCCCGCTACCTCTCTCTCTCCCTCTGCCTCTCCTTCTGCTTGTGCATGCTCTCTCACTCTCTCTCTCTCTCAAATAAATAAATAAATCTTAAGAAAAAGTAATAGTCTTCTGGTCTTGACATCTGGAAGGGTGTATGGAGACTTGATAAGAATATTTGAATGTCAAATTTAAAATGTCTAAAGTAGAAATTTTGATTGACTCATCCCCATCTAATCATCTTCTAGATTGTCCAATTTGAGTAAAAGGTACAAACATTTATCCAGTGCTCAAGCTAAAACCTAGGTGGTATTTGGTCTGATCCCAATCAAAATACAACTGTGTTTTTCAACACAGATGCAAAGAATCTAAAAAAACACAAGATAATTTTGAAAAAGAACAGAGCATACCTCATATCTAAATATTGGTTTCTAATAGTATTCCTTAGTAAAAAGAATCAGAGTTCCCTAGATAAATGGTTAGTTCTTGAACCAGGCCAGCAAATATATTAGATGACCCTACAGCATCTATAGGACCAAAATATAAAAAGTTAAAAAAAAAAGAAAAAAGAAAAGAAAAAAGAAAGTAAGCCTCAAACACCAAAAAATAAAAACAAAAACAACTCTATGTGACTGGGTATTTGTCAGAGTGACATAGAAGCCAACAGAAAGAACTCCTAATAGACAAAACTGGAAAGATTGAACAACAAGGTAAATAGTGTGGTATTGGATTATAGCCTAAAGTATAAAATAAATATTTATAAGTTCATCCTAATGTAAATAAATAATTGAATAAATGAATAATGAAGGATAAGAGACAGAGCTCCCTCGCAGAACAATTTCAAATAATTTATGTAAATACTCTGCCCTCGAGGAGGTAACATAACTCCCCACTCCTTAACTGTGGACTACATACAATGACTTCCTTCCAAAGAATATAATATGGCAATGTGGGAAAAGAAAAAATTTTATGGTGGTGGGACCTAACAAAAATTACTTCAACAAGGTGATCAGGGTCATTATCAGTGATGATAAATTATGTTAGAACTGTATGCCCTTGATCTAATGTGATGAAAATGTCACATTATCTCTGTGTCTTCCTTCCCCAAACCCACAGCTCCACTATACATGAGAAAATAAAAACCCAGATAGATTCCAATACAAGAGTGTCCTACAAAAATTTTCCTTAATACTCCTTGAAATTATTAAGGTCATTAAAAATAAAAAGTCTAAGAAACTATTACAATTAATGGCATATAAGGGGGCATGACAAGTAAATGTAATGTGGCATCTTGGAACAGAAAAAAAATTAGTTTAAAGAAACATTAAGTAGAACTACTAGGTAAAGAATAAAGAATAGACTTTAGTTAATAATAGTGTATTAATACTGGTTCAATAATTGTGACATAGGTACTATGCAAACAGAAGTGTTAATAATAGAGATAACTAGGTACAGAATATATGGGAACTCTCTGCACTACCTTTATCAGTTTTTCTGTAATCTAAAACTACAGTACACCAAAAAAATCTATTTAAAAAATAAGAACACAGTTGAAGACATACACTGTCTGATTTCACGGTTTATCGTAACTGCAATAAACGAGACAGTATACAATTAGAATAGACATGGTAAACAATGGAACAAGTTTATGGAGTCTATAAATAGACTCACAGGGAAAAGATAGTTTTTTCAGAAATGGTGCCAGAACAACGAGATTGCCATATAAGAAAAAATAATCTCAGTTATTACTTCATATAATACACAGAATTAACTAGAAATAGATCATAGTTATAAATAAAAGTTAGAACTGTATAACTTCTAAAGAGAAAATGTAGAATATGTTTGATACCTTGAAGTAAGCAAAATTTTTAGGACAAAAACACCAGCTCTATAAATCAGTATTAATTGAACTTTACCAAAATTAAAAACTTCAAAAAAATCATTAGAACATGAAAGGCAAGACATGGATGGGGAGAAAATATTCACTGTATGTGCATTTGTATCTCACAAAGAACTGGTAATAGGAAGGCAAAAAAAGAACAATTTTTAAATGGGGGAAAGTGAACAGACACTTGTAAAACATGGTATATGAATAATGGCCAACGAAGACATGAAAAATAGGCAACATTATTAGTTGTCACAAAAATGCAAATTAGACATATGTTGGCTAAAGTTTGAAAAGACTGACAATACTAAAGGTTGACAAGGCATTCCTGTACATTATTGAATGACAATATCAAATGGTACAACCACTTTGGGAAACTGTTTACTCGTTCCTCATGAAGTGAAACATATGACCTAAGCAATTTGATTCCTAGATTATTTAAAAGAAGTTTCAAAATATTTCATAAAAAGACTTGTACATGAATATTCCTGGAATCTTTATTTGAAATAGCCAAACACTGGAAAGAACAAAAATGCCCATCAACTAGCGAACGGATTGCAAATTGTGTTCTGTCTATAATGGAATAGTATTCTGCAATGAAAAAATAAACTCCCCATCCACATAACAATATCGTGGAAACTTAAAAACATTTCAACTAAGTGAAGAAGTCAGACACAAAGAGTATATACTTGTCTGATTCCACTTAAATAAAATCCTAGAACAGACAAAATGAAATGACAGTGATGGAGAGCAGATGAATGGTTGCCTGGGAGCTGGGAGAATCAGGTATTAGGTATGGGACTGGGGGAAATTAAAAAGTTATATTGGAAACTCTTAGGTGGTGGAAATATTCTGTATCCTCATTGGGGTGATACTTACACAATTATATTTATTTGTCAAAAATCACTGAACCATATATTTATAGCTGGTGTATTAGATGTAAATTATATGTCAAAAAGGTGATTTAGAAAGAAAAGTCTTTATACCATATATTTAAGTATATAGTTATGGATTCAAATCACAGCTCTGTTGCCTACAGTCTGCATGACTTCGGTCTTGTCACTTTGCATTTTCACACCTCGGTATCTCTAGGTGGGACCAGCACATGTACTCATCTCATTGTACTGTTACGAGGGGCTAAAGGACTAAATAAACGTATGTGGAGTGATTAGAAGCTGCCTGGTGCATCGTAAGCTCTAAACAAGGAACAGCTGCTCTTTTTACTCTTCATTTTCTCAACCTCCTTCTTCAGTAATGATGGTGATAAACCCTATGACTTTTACCCCCAAAGTATACACCCCTTTCTTCTTTTTTTTACTCCTCGTGCAAATAGCCGTTTCATTTATCTCGTCGTGTTAACGTTGGTCTCCTTTTTCTGCAGGGTGGTTTTTAAAAATATGAATGAGCTCATACTACATTCTTGCAAAAATCCTTCTGTGGTTTTCCTTGGCACCTCAAATAAAGTTCCAAACTTCTTGACACCGATGAGGCCCATCCCGAGAGCCTGTCCTTGTACCTTCCATCTCCTCCCTCTTCACTAGGCTCCAGCTATACTGGACACTTCTTTTTTTCTATTCTTGGAACTCACTACATTCCTTCACGCCTGGGGCCTCACACCAGCTGTTCCCTCAGCCTGGAATGCTCTTCAAGCAGATCTTTGAATGACTGACTCTGATTTTTTCAGTTCTCAGCTTGAAATGCCACCTCTTCAGAGAATATTTTCCAGACAACACAAATTGAAAGGAGTTGCTCACGTGCCGGCACCATCTGCCATATTACCTTCCTGCATATTGTTCATTTTGAAGCAATCACAGAGAAAAGGTGGACGTCTGATACAAAGACATTTTTCCCTAAACCACTTGAGAGTAAGATGCTGACATCATGCCCCAGTCACTCTCTACTCTTTTAGTGGGTGTTTCCTATAAACTTGGACATTCTCCTAGACAGCCACAATGCAATGGACAAAGTCAGAAAATTAACATGAATACACTGCTGCCATTTCATTGTTTTGCTTTATTCACATTGTCCTGATATTGTCTTTCATAACAGAAGGATCCACTTCAAAATCAGGTTGCATTTGGTTGTCCTTAGTTCCTTCAAACTGGAAGGGTCCCTCAGCCTTTCCTTGACTTTCACGACCGTATTACGGACCGGTTTTCTTGGAGAAGGTCTTTCAGTTTGGATTTGTCTGGTATTTCCCTATGATTAGATTCAGTTGTGCATCACCAGCAAAAATATCGCAGAAATTATATTACCATATCCCTCTCCCTGCTTCCTCCCAGGTGGTTTGACTCTGCCTTTTGCAAGTGATGTTCACTTTGATCACGATTACAGTGCTGTCTGCCAGGCTTCTCCACTATAAAGGTATTCACTTCCCTTTGTAGTTTGTAAGCATTTTGTGAGGAGGTACTTTGAAACTGTAGCTATCATTTCCTTGTCAGGCTTACCTTTTTCCCCCAGTTATTTACTTATATCTATATGAACTGACGGTTCCTATTTGATTCAATATGTTTTAACCCATTGCTCTCAGTATCTGTTTTGATACCCAAACCATCCCAAATTTGACTAGTGGGAGCCTCTCCAGGTTGACTTTTTCCTTTTGACATATTTCAATCGTTGTTCAGTGCTTTCTTCTTTTTGGACATGAAAAGATGCTGTGTGCTCATTTGTACTTTCCCTGCCCTAGCCCTGGACTCAGCCGTTTTTTCAAGAAGTTCTGTTTCCTTTCAGTGAAAAAATAGTATTTCTGGGCTCTAGGTGTGCTCATTGCTATTGGAATTTGGTGCTTATGCCTTCTCAGAAAAAAATACATAGAATATATATATATGTATATATATATATACATACACACACATACCACACACACATATTTATACATATAATATATTCATATATATTATATATAACACATATAATATATACATATATATTATATATAACATATATAATATATACATATAATAGATTATATATAATTGTATATATAAAATACATATTATTATATGATAAATATCTGTTGTATATTTAAATAAATGTATTTCTACATATATATGCTTATTTCTGTATTTTCTGCACATATACTGAGTTATAGCTTTTCCAATCCAATCTGATTAGAATTTATCCTAGTTTTCCTATTTTTTTGAATTTAAAACTCCCTTTCCAGCAGCTAGAAATCTGACTTCCATTATTTTAGTGTGTTTTCTCATATGACGAATCCCTGTGCACAGTCAATCTCTAGCCTCCTCCATGCTGCCTCCTCTGCGGCAATGTTCTCACGCTGCCAGGTTCTAGGGATCTGCACCAGGTAGCTAGACCACCCTTCCCACTGCCACCCCCCCCCCCCCCGTCCCATCTAATAGCTGTAGGATTGACATGTCCAGGAAGGGAAGAGAAAGAAAGAAGTAAAGGAAGGGGAGGCCCATTTAATGTTCTTCATGGAAGTTAGCACAATATAATTTACCCTTGATCGTATGTCTCTCCTAACTAGAACTCTACAAAAGCAGGCACCTTTTCTGCCTGGTGACTAAAAAGTCCGAGCTCTTGGGAGGCAAGCAGTGGATATTTAGTTCCTCTGCAATGCACACATCCAGGATTAAAAGAAAGCATGACACTTACTTTTCTTTGAATTTGTAAGACTTGGGTCTCTGTAACAATGCAGATAGCAATCGGCTTCATTGCACATTTCATATTCAGACAGGTTGTTTAAGACTTGTAGAGGCATAGTTTTAAATTCTCACACTGTAATTATGTCAGCTTTGGACTTACTGCCACCAAGGTAAAAAGTACTTCTCCTTCTTGGCATTTAATGATAATAACTTATTATTTAAACTTTTAAGAGCATCTTACCTATAACTATGCCACTCCCCCAACCCCTGAAGAGTATTCAGGTGAATAGGTTTATAAGTCAGTCAGTGTAATGTTCCAAAGTTCATTCCATTGAAGATTGGACTTAAGTGCTATAGTTTACGTATTTTTCTTCATCCATGTGACATACACATTGTCATTTGGGTAGGATTGTAGCAAAGAGAAACTGATTTAAATATGAATTATCTCTGCCTGTCAAGGAGATCAGTAATTCATTACATGAAGAGGTTGGTTTATGTATCTTCCTGTTTCCTGGTAGAATATCTTCCAGAGAGACACACTTGATTTGGAGACGTTCTGCATGCTACAGCAAGCGCCATGTGATATGTTAGTTGCTAAGGTAACTGTATTTTCCTGAAAATACCAAACTAAACAGAAGCCTGAATCATCAGGGTGCAATTTGCCGCTATTACATTTGTTGAAATTTTCCTTAGCATTCACAGAAACACATAATGCTTAGATCATTTGGGTCCTCTCTCTGACCTCTCCTACACAGGCTGTGACATTCGGAATCATAATCACAGAACAGTCAATTACACAAAGAGGTCAAAATATTTCCTGAATTAGAACTCATGTAAATTCTCAGGTTCCACTAGTTAGGGAATAAAGGATCATTTCATCTGGATTGGACATATCTTTCAATCTCTGTGCATATGGATTTGCTAAGCAAAATTGCAGAAGAAATTAGATTGTAAGACATCTAAGAGGTTAAACTGCCTCTCAGAACTGTAACCTATTTTGTAAATAAACTGGCATATAGTAATGATAGAATCTTTCTTTTTGAGTCAGAACTTCAAAACAAGCTCTTTAAACTATCTTTTTAAAATAGTAACTATATGATTGGTAGCTATACATATGTATTAATTCATTTGAAAGTAATAAATCTGAAAGTCTTTTTTTCCCAGTAATTCGTCTGAAAGTCTTTATTTTTTCTTGTAGTTCATACATTTCCTAATTTAGACTCTTCATTCCACCCATTTGCAGGTTTGTTTTAATACATCTTTGATTCAGTGAAGCAATTTAATATGATTTATAGCCTTTGTAACAGTATTCATGAAATTGATGAAAACACACATTGTTGACTCATTTCTGTTAAATAATTCATACCTTAAAATTCTTAATTTCTCTCTTGTAGCATTTTTTACTCCCTATGCAGTTTTTATCAAGAATTTCAACTTACTTTTTTTCAGTTTTTTAAAATTTTATTTTATTCTTTTTTCAGTGTTCCAAAATTCATTGTTTATGCAACACACCCAGTGCTCCATGCAATACATGCCCTCCATAATACCCACTACCAGGCTCACCCAACTGCCCACCACCCTCCCCTCCAAAGACCCTCAGTTTAACCACAAAAATACATTTTTTAAATAGACTTAGGTTTAAGAGAGAGCACAATAACATTTGTTTTAAAACATGTATTTTTTCAGGAACATTCTCACACCTGACCCAATGACAAAGTAATCTACCCAAATCAGAGGTTTCCACTGTCTCTAGAATCAAATGGTTCTGAGCTCAATGGTTCTGAATTCAAATGCAATTTTGCCATTTGTCAAAGTATTCATTTCCTTATCAGTACTTTGGAGATGATCAGTACCTCTTAGGATTGTTGGGGATTCAATCAGATGATCTCTGTAAGAAAATCAACATGGTGCTTGACATAAGTGCTTAAGTAAAAGTAAGTGTTACCTACTATCATTTCTATTATTATTAAGTCATTTCATTTCGAAATTTATTTGAAATTTTTTCATATGTTGAGTATATTTGAGCCTAATTCCATCAAGTGGTATTTTTAGCTTCTGAGAGATGTAAAACTTTTTATCAGAGCACTTGGTGAGGCATCTTTTGGTGAAGGTCAATACCAGTGTCAAAAGGAAATGAGGGTTTCAACCAAGTTCTTTTTTATTTTTATTTATTTTTTTTTTAACCAAGTTATTTTTTAAGAGTTAAGCTTGGCCCCTCCTTTAAATGACAAAGCCTTCTACTTTAAATTCATTTATCAAATATTCCCAAGTCTTTGTCAAAAAGGAATATTTGAATATAGGTTGACATTTGATGACTCACACTGTTCCCTACAAACTTCAAGCGATGCGCCGCAACCCAGCATTGCCCTTGGGGATTTCTGAAATACATGGGCAAGTTTACCCTGGACAACTGTGATTTTCTGTTTGGTGTTTTTTTGGAGTCTTTCCTCACTGTCAGCTTCTATGCCTTTAGCAGTTCTGACTCTGTCTCATCTGCAACAGAGTGATTTGGAAAGAGACCATGTTCCCAAATGAAACAAAATGCCCAAGCAAGCGAAACATGTGATAAGCTCATGTACAATAGTAAACCACTTGGACCCAGAATAGCTGCTCTCTGCTCCCTATAGGGATTCTGTGCCAGAAGGTTAAAGTTTGGAATGATTCTATTAACAGTCTAAAAGAGACACTTTACAATTAAATACAGACATCTTGGGTAACTTGAATATACAGATAGGATATTGATGAGTATGCCATTTAGTGGGGAGGCTGCAAATGCTTGTCGATTCTGCTCTCAGTGGCTGGGAATGAAAGTGAGTCATATGTGTTGCATAATTAGTTTCTCTTGTGAGTCACACCAGTTCTCCAGAAAGAGCTTCACCTGCTTTCCTTTAGATAGTAATCTAATTATTATTTTAATTACATTTACACTTTGACTTAGATTATTTCAGCACTTTGACTTAGATTATGTAGTCTAATGCAGAAATTAGTTAATTTGAAGCCCCTTTAAAATTTTCTCTTGATAAAGGAGCTTCTCTTATGGTTTATTGAGTAGATTCTTTGTCAGTTGAAATCATTACCTATAGAAGTTGGTTGTATTTCAACTCAGGAACTCTTTTTTTCTTTTTGGATGTGCAATTTTATGTTAAGTCTCATATTTTCACTGTTTTGTTAATAAAAATTTGAGGATATACTATCCTTGACTTATATGTTACTCAAGTATATTGTGTACCTATTTTATCACATCTGTTATTTTTGACAACCAAGATGTTATTTAGTTGATTCAATATTTCTATTTATTTCAATGTACTCAGAGTCTAATTAGTTAATTAATGAAACAAGCATCCATTATGGTCTTCCTGGTAATCATTTTTACATCGTTGGTAGCTAGCAGAATGGCTGGAATACATTAGATGCTCCATGTATGTTCATCAGTAAATAAAAAATAAATGAATGTTGATACCAGGCCTAGTATTAACTTGGTTGTGACATTGTGAAGAACTCAATGGAGCAACTTTTGTTGCTGTTATTGTGGAGATGTATTTTTGCTAATCCACTGGTTTATTCACTTGTTTTTTTTTTTTGTTTGTTTGTTTGTTTGTTTTGGTTTTTTTTTTTTTGGTAATTTGTTGAAGTTTTACAGGATATGATTATGTCAGTAGGGAGGAATGCAGAAAGGGCCTAGGTCCATCTGGCTCCCCCATTGTATGTTTAGTACCTCACTTGGTATCAGTTAAATGTTAGATGCTCCATAAGTATTTCTTGACTTACTGGATGGATTGATTCAGAATGCTCATAATGCAGTGATGAACCAAGAAGAGGAATTCTAATTTATTTGCTTCTGGTGAGAGCTATGGGGGTAACATTCCACTGACTGCTTATGTTCCCATGGCAAGTTCATCATCTTTGTGAATTCTATGTGGGAAGACAAAGACCAAATATGACTGTCTTTAATATTGTAAGATGACTACGAAATATTCCTTAACTATATCAGGCTACTTCAAATGTATGGAAGCAAAGCATATCCTCACCTACAACTCCAGTCATTAAGACCATATCAATCCATGGCTTAGAACACATCTTCTGTCCAAAATTCTAGTAACTTCTGCTAGTCTCTTGTGTATTTAATGTATTCCATTGCTAAGAATATCATTTTTTTGATAACCGTGTTCTTTGTTCATGTACGAAAACTCTTGTCTTAAATACCATTCAGGTGTTATCCATGATGTGTCAATTTTATAGTTTATATGTCTGATGGCAAACTTATGCACTTTCAAGTTACAGAAGTCCTCAGTGTCTTTCTTACTTGTTTATTCAAAAACCAGCTGGCAAAGTGTGTAGACTTGTAAAATAATAGATTTCAAAATAAACCATTCCCTTATTGCTTACTATTTCTTATCCCAGCTCAAAATTTTAGGACTAACATCTGGTTCCGGTCTAACAGGTTCGTGGTTTCTTCTTTATAACCATGTTGCTTAAAACTATTGTTAGATGATCACTAGGAAAAGTGGAGAGAAAATATGTACAAATAACACATCTATAGAGTATATGAGGGTAGGACAGACTACCATCAATAATACAGATACTAGGGGTGCCTGGGTGACTCAGTTGGTTAAGTGTCTGCTTTTGGCTCAGGTCATGATCCAGGAGTCCTGGGATCAAGCCCTGTGTAGGGCTCCCTGCTGATTATCTTGGTGGGTCCAGTGTAATCACAAGTGTCCTTATAAGAAAGAGAAAAAAGGGAGATTTGACACAGAGACGTGGTGTGAAGACAGAGCAGGGACAGGTTTGAAGATGGTGGTCTTGGAGACTGGACCACTGCAGACACAAGCCAGGGAGTATTGGCAGCCTTTCCTTGAAGAAGACCAAAGAGGCAAGAAGTGGATTATTCCCTAGAGTTTCCAGAAGGAGCACACCCCTGCCAATACCTCAGTTTCAGTCCAGTGATACTGATGTTTGATTCTGGCCTTCTGACCTTTTGAGATAAGAAAATGTTGCCTTAATTCACCAAGTTTGTGGTAATTTGTAACTTAGAATCAGAAACAAATACAGTGACTAAAGCTGTATCAGTTTAAGAGGGGGGGAAAAAGCCATAAACCTGGATCTTCACTTACTATAAATCGTAGGGGAGATATTTATACTTACTAACCCACTACTATGTGCCAGGCATGTAGACATTTTAGTCACATAATTTTAATCTTCACAACTCCATAGTTTTTGCTGGACCAGCATCCACATTTTTAGTTTGAATGTTTGTACTGGGGTAAACTTTAACTTATAGACAATATTATTTGGACTTTTTAATGCAGTAGTTTGAATTTAAATGCAAAGCCATGTGTAAGTAGTATGAGATTGCCTACTAATAACAGCATTTGCCACTGAGGGCCTATGTTTTCCAGTCTTTTGTTCTTATTCAAAGTAGCTATACTTACCGAGTTTCTTGTTATTTTGGCCTGTAAACTTAGATTGTCCTAAGGCGATCATCTACTCTGTCTGTAATAAATTTAGGGAAAATCGAAGAGATACATCTTAACCTTTGTAAGAAGAAATTATTTTCATTTGCCGTCATGTGACCAATTGCAGCTAATCTGTAAGTGCTCAGAAAAAAGAAGAATTGGTAAGAAGCCATCACCCAAAAGAGTAACCCCACCAACACTGGGAGTTTGGAGAGGATGAGGTAAGAAACGAAGGCTGGTAGATAACATGCATTTTCATCACCTCCTAGCCCAACCAGGCTGCAGTGCTGCTCTAACGGTCCTCCTGAGAACATCCCCAGGGGCAGTTGCCATTCATAGACTTCTCAGGCCAGGGGACTAACAGTGATGGACCCAAGGGTACCCAGTGGGCAAAGAAAGATCAGAACTTATTTGGTTTTCCTGTTCTCTGCTGCTGCTAGCTGTCATCAACCTCAGACTACAGGCTCGCCATCTCCCTGTTCCACCAACACACACCCATTCCAATAACTTTCCTTCTCCCAGTGGTTCTCTCCCATATTTGTCTGTTATGCCTTGGAATCTTTATTTCCTTTGTACAGTGAGACACACAGAAGAGAAGGTTCTACGGTCATCTCTCCAGGGCAGAGATTAGCCAGGAACATCATGGACAACCAGCTGTTTCATTACTGTTAAACCTGTGGGGCCCACTGTCAGAAGTTTTGTTTCTTATTGAGGAGCTGAGCTGAGTAGCTTCATAAGAACCAGCAGCATTCAAGAGTCATCTGACCACTTATTTGTCATCTGTGTATAACCTGAGATTCCTCCCTTTTTCTCCCTACTGATTCTGGAAACCTGGAAGATAGCATTGTCTCTTGTGTGTTTTTCCCCTTTAACGCACATCTGGTATGCTAGCATTTTTTGTGCAAATGCCAAATTGGTTAGAGGAAAAGGAACTTTCCTTTAGTTACACCTTCAAAGCTCAGAAGTTAGTCTTAACCAGACTGAAGCACCTGGACAAGAAAATGGGTACAATATCCAAGTCAAGCCAGATAGACTGTCATAAGAATGTGAATGAACCTGGGTAGAATCTCATAAAGTCTGAAAAACAAAAACAAAAACAAAGACAAAGCAGTGGAACTGAATGATTTCAAAAATGGTGTTCCAAATTGTCTCAGTTCCAGTCTTCAATTTTAGCATTTAGAGTTTTAAATTTAGCTGTTGTATTTTGTTAAAGTTAGGCAAAATCTATTTGTCTTGCTTATCAGCAAAAGCCTTAATCAAGTCACCCAACTTGAGGCTTATTAGGAAAAAAATAAATAAGATAATGTGTGCAAAGCATTGAGCATGGTGCCTGGCACAAGCATTTGATGAATGTAAACTGATATTCTTAGGGGTGGTGGTGAAGATCAAATCAGAATGATGTATCCGGGTGCTTTGTGAAAGTTATAAATGCCAGTTATTGAAAGTTTGCCATTCTTACTTGAGAGGGAATATTCAGTGTATTCAAATGATAAATTCTTGTTACTTGAATTCGTATTATTTTCAAGATTCAGTCTTGTACTGTTCACTCCATTACATTAGAACTTATTGTACTTGTTCTTTCTCTTTAGATAAACAATGGTAATGTGTTCAAATTAATCCAGTTGGAATTAATTAAATTAGCCTATTGGAAAAATAGCATATTCCAGGTGCATTTCTGAAGAATCCATCTCAACATTAAACATTTCCTTAAGAAATTAATAAAATCAGCTGCTGGCTGGTCTCATCTGACCATCTGGGTTTCCACACCAAGTGTTGCTGATGAGTTGCTCTATCTGTTGAATTTTTAAGTTCAGGTAGAGATAGCATTTTGTTCTTTATCATTCATGCTTCATTTCACAGTCACTCATGAGGGAGAATTCAAGCAGGGCACGTTTTGCATGGAGCACTGGGTGTTGTGCAAAAAGAATGAATACTGTTACGCTGAAAAAATAAATAAAATGGAAAAAAAAATAAAAAAAATAAATAAATAAATTAGGCATGAGTTAAAAAAAAAAAAAGAAAAAGAAAAATTAGCCAGGGCATAATTCCTGGGTATGGCTATATACTTTCATTATAAAATAGGTTTAGACCTTAAAAGTTAAATATTTCTAGATGAACTTAATTAAAAACAGATACAACCGTTAAATAGAAGAGATGGAGTTCCAGGTCTGAACCTCTCGGTATAATCAGTGGATGGCTAAAACCTTCTCTTTCTTGCCTAGATACAGCAGGTGTATCCCCTTCAATAAACATATTAGCAAATATTTTATTAGTTTTCTTGTGCTCCACCATTAAAATTTCTGTTATAGAAGAAAAAACAAAAAAAAAGTTAGGAATTCTGGAGTCGTAAGATTTAGTCGAAGGTCCAACTTCACTATCTATTAAATACAATATCTAATATTCCTCAGGTGACAAATTAAGGAGACTAATGATCCTGCCTACCACTCAAGGAGATGCTGGGATCAAATTGTGTCTGGGAGAATGCTTGATAAATACCTAGAGATTATTTGTTATAATCATCTTGAGATATGGGAATTGAGGAGTTTATACATTAAGTAAGAAGGAGTTACAAATATAAGGTAACATTTTACCATCAAGTGAAAACTGATGTATGGACTCCTTCTGGAAATATTCACAACCTGGACCAGAGTTTCATGGAGTTAGGGAAAGTTTAACTGCTGTTTTGCCTGTCTCAGTTAAGTATCACCTTGGAATCTTATCTCATATTCTTTCTCTCTCTCAAACCTGTATTTGATCCATCAGAAAATCCTGTTGGTTTTATTTTCAACACAACCCTCAAGTCTGTCCATGTTCCCCTATTTTCGCTGTCAGGATCCTGGTCCTAGTTTCCATCATATAACACCTGGCAATGTGCAAGAGCTCCCTAACTGTTCCTCTGCATTTACATTTGTATGTCAATTGATGATCCTCACAATGGCTATTGATCCTTAAAAACACAAATCTTATCGTATCACTCTCCTGTTCCCAATTTTCTGATAGCTGCCCACACACTTAGGATAAAGTGAAAATGCTTAGCGAGGGCTGACAGCTCCCTTGTACCTGTCCAGCATCTGCCTTTGCAGCCTCCTTTTCGCTCCTCCTGCCTCAGTCCCTGGGCTCCTGTATCCTCGCTAGACTCAGGTTCCTGAAATCTCAGTCTTTGAGCTCACTATTCTTTCCAACTGGAATGTAGAATTCTACCTCATACCAAATACAAAAACACAGATACAAAAAACAATTCCAGGCAAATTGTGAAAAGCAAAACAGTTTGCCAAAGGGAAAACAATAAAGAGTCCAGAAATACCTTCATCACTTTGGGTAAGAAAAATTTATGAAAGAAGACACGAGCAAAAAATACTAAAGGGAAAGATTATTAATTGGAGCACAGTGAAAGAGAGAACTTGCCTCCCTCAGTAGATACCATTAGGAGAGTGCAAAGAGTACATACCTGAACTACACACTTGTGTGCAGAACTATATATGTTTTATTTTACACACTTGCACACACATAAAGGGTATGAACTTGGAGGAGTGACTTGAACCATCATCAGTGGAGGGAGAAGTTAGAGGGTGCAGAACACGTAAGTCTACCTAAAGCAGAGGGGAGGAGGGCATGCTAGAGGTCGCAGACGTGGTTGCAGTGCAGAGAAAGAGGTAAGGTGCCCCCAGATTGGGCCCCATTTCTGTAGGGTCTGGAACTGAGCCCAAAGACACACTGCTATTTGGCTTATGTGTGGCAGGTTATTTTGAAATAACTCAAACTCTCTATATTCATTATTCTCTTCCACACATACTTCTTTCTGTAAAAGTACATACAAAAAGTTGATCATCTTTGGACACAGTTTTACCTTTTTTTTCTGCAGGATTGAATAGAACAAAAGGACATTCTCATGAGATTGGATTAAAATACTAGATGATAATCCCACAATGCTGCTTTTCCATACTGATTAATTAGTTCAAGTTTTATAATCTTCAGTAGCTATTAGAACATCTAGTAGTTTAAGCATGAAATTAACAATGAAAACAATCCTTGCCTTTCTGGTAAGCTTCGGCTGAGAAGATCTCACTATTTCATCCCCATCGAAACTTTAATATAATACCAACATGAATAAAAATGTTCTACCAAATATGGTTACCTTTCCCTAAAGTCAAGAATTTCAGTTTGTCGCTCCTAGAAATAAACTCATTATAGTCTCTAAATATCTTGACTGTGCTTTAAAACAAAAGCAACCCGCTGTAAATATTTAGCCAGTAATTATTAAATAGATCAGCCCAGCTTGAGTGTTCCAGCTGGAGGAGGAGAACAGATTTCTTGCTGCTCATGTTACTGTATAAACCATCCTTTAAATAAGGCTGAGAATAATGGGCCTGATTATTTCTGCTCCTGGGATTCATTACATTCTCACAACACACTTGCCAGCTGAAGTCCACATACAGTCAGAGCTCGAGACAGTCTGCAGTTACAGTTTTCAAGTTATTTCCAATACCTGAAGTTTTGTTTGTAGACCTAAATAAAGAGGGATATTCCTTTTGCAAAGTAAAAAATATAGATAGATAGATAGATAGATAGATAGATAGATAGATACAGGTGTTGGGTGACTAGATATGTGGAGTGGTCTACTTCTAGTATAAATCTAGCTCCTTGGCCAGGGATAGGGCTTCTGTGCAAAACTTTTCCTTGCCTTGATTTCTAATCACAATCTATATATTTCTCCATGTTCAAAAATAATATTCATGTGCAAACATGCATACTGTCCTCTAAATAATTTTATCTCTGCAAAGTACTTTTTATTTATTTTTTAAAAAGATTTTATTTATTTATTTGACAGAGAGAGATCACAAGTAGGCAGAGAGGCAGGCAGAGAGAGAGGGGGAAAGCAGGCTCCAAGCTGAGCAGAGAGCCCAATGCGGGACTCGATCCCAGGACCCTGAGATCATGACCTGAGCTAAAGGCAGAGGCTTAACCCACTGAGCCACCCAGGTGCCCCAAAGTACTTTTTAATATCATTGCTATTTGTAAGTTTTTCCTAAAAAAAAAGAAGTTATCAGAAGTCTAATACTAAAGGTATTTTACCCATCTGCCCATAAGAATACCCACCTCAGAAACTCTTTAAAGTATAAAGGACCATAAAATAATGAGGCTATAGGGTACAATTTATTGTTATCATTGTGCTTCTTATACGAATTTACAATTTTGAAGTATATGTATCTTATGGATTTTAAATAATTATTTTCATAATTTTCTTTATTTCTTAAAACTAACCAAATATAGTAGTTACTGCATTGATTGACTTTTTTCTTGATGTTGATGTTTAATAATTAAGCTGACTTTGTTCCATTCTGCTTTCCAAGAACTGTCCTCATTATCCAAACTTAAGAAATGAAATTTTAATTGGGGCCATTTAATTTAACCACTCTTCCCTCCCATAGTTCATATGACTGACCCCAAGAGACAGAAGTCAGATCTTCCAAACACTGGATCGTATTGTAAACATGTTTCCAGGGGACTGGAATTTTACTTTATTTATTTAAAAACGAATGAAAAACTGATACACTGTCTCATAAAACTAACTTCTTAACAAAAGGGAAGGAGAATCTTTCTGTTCCCACAGCCACAGTATAAACTGCTATTCATCTGATTGCTTTATCCTGGCCTCGGTAAAAAGAGAATGTATAAGTGGCCAAGTACAACTCCTCACTTCAGCATAGAAATAACTCAAAAAGAAGTAAACACACAGTACATGTGATGCATCTCCACGTTCAAAACACTTCTACAGCCGTGATATTTTTAACATGCAGCACGTGGCCATGTCCTTACCTGGCCAGCATCACATGTGGACAAGACTTGCCTGTGAAGAGCCATCTTGGCAGTAGGAAGAATGCAGTAAGAGAAGAGGATGGGGTATGCTGAAAGTGTTGAAAGGGTGATATTTCCATACTATCCCCAAAGGATTTCATTAAAGAGGCTGAGTTTGTTTGGGGATCCGTGGAGGTCAAATCTTCTCCCCTTGTTTTGGCTGAGCATGAACACAGACTTCCAGGCTCCTCTGACTCACAAGGGAACTTAGTCTGTGTTAGGAAGACAAGAATTCCAAGAGCAGCAAAGAGCTGCCTATCAGAAGCTTTGAGACCTAGTACATGTGTGACATCACTTGTCAAATATGGAAATTAACAAGGAGACAAAGAGGTCTTTTGCATACTCTTGCCTTTCCGTACTTTATATTTGCCTTATCCAACTCTTCCTCCAGACGGTAAGCTCTTTGACAGAGGGATTGTAAAGTCCCAAAACTTCTCATAAGGCCAGTTATAAGCATTTAGTAATTATTTAATAGCTATTATTTAATTATAGTTATTATTTAATAGTTAATGAAATTTTAAAGAAAAGTGAACATAATGTTAAGATAAATATTATATTAATATAAATAGATCAAGGAAAAAGGCAGTTGCTATTTAAGACATAAATACATAAAACCCATAATCCATAAATACATAAAATACAATAAATACATAAAATACATAAATACATGTAATACAAATCCATAAATACATAAAAACAGAAAAATAGTCATTTTTCTATTTTAATAATTTGTATATTCAATAATAATAATTTCAAAAATGTATTTTTCACATATATGGTTATAAGATACTTTTCTGTATCTTATATTTACCTTAATATTTAATAATACTTTTTCTATATTTAATAATTTAGCAAACTTGAAAATATAAAATATAAAATAAAATATTTGAACTATTTTAATAAAAGCTTTTCAACCCCAAATTATTATTTATCCTCTATGAAAAGGAATTTAGCAATATTTTTAAAATTACATGTTTGTTACTCTTTTAAAAAAAAATCCATCTTATAATTTAACATGCAACTAAATGTAATGTAAATAGAAAATGTTAATTTGATTTTTTTCTACTCAGTCTTCAAAATGGTTTTCAAACTTCAAAAAAATGTTTTCTTTTTTTTTTCATTTTATTTATTTTTTCAGCATAACAGTATTCATTGTTTTTGCACAACACCCAGTGCTCCATGCAAAACATGCCCTCCCCATTACCCACCACCTGTTCCCCCAACCTCCCACCCCTGACCCTTCAAAACCCTCAGGTTGTTTTTCAGAGTCCATAGTCTCTTATGGTTCGCCTCCCCTTCAAATTTTTTTTTTTTAATAAACATATAATGTATTTTTATCCCCAGGGGTACAGGTCTTTGAATCGCGAGGTTTACACACTTCACAGCACTCACGATAGCACATACCCTCCCCAATGCCCATAGCCCCCCTCCCCCTCTCCCAATCCCACCTCCCCCCAGCAACCCCCAGTTTGTTTTGTGAGATTAAGAGTCATTTATGGTTTGTCTCCCTCCCAATCCCATCTTGTTTCATTTATTCTTCTCCTATCCCCCTAACCCCCCATGTTGCTTCTCCATGTCCTCATATCAGGGAGATCATATGATAGTTGTCTTTCTCCGATTGACTTATTTCACTAAGCATGATACGCTCTAGTTCCATCCACGTCGTCGCAAATGGCAAGATTTCATTTCTTTTGATGGCTGCATAGTATTCCATTGTGTATATATACCACTTCTTCTTTATCCACTCATCTGTTGATGGACATCTAGGTTCTTTCCATAGTTTGGCTATTGTAGACATTGCTGCTATAAACATTCGGGTACATGTGCCCCTTCGGATCACTATGTTTGTATCTTTAGGGTAAATACCCAGTAGTGCAGTTGCTGGGTCATAGGGTAGTTCTATTTTCAACATTTTGAGGAACCTCCATGCTGTTTTCCAGAGTGGTTGCACCAGCTTGCATTCCCACCAACAGTGGAGGAGGGTTCCCCTTTCTCCACATCCTCGCCAGCATCTGTCATTTCCTGACTTGTTAATTTTAGCCATTCTGACTGGTGTGAGGTGATATCTCATTGTGGTTTTGATTTGTATTTCCCTGATGCCGAGTGACGTGGAGCACTTTTTCATGTGTCTGTTGGCCATCTGGATGTCTTCTTTGCAGAAATGTCTGTTCATGTCCTCTGCCCATTTCTTGATTGGATTGTTTGTTCTTTGGGTGTTCAGTTTGCTAAGTTCCTTATAGATTTTGGATACTAGCCCTTTACCTGATATGTCGTTTGCAAATATCTTCTCCCATTCTGTCAGTTGTCTTTTGGTTTTGTGAACTGTTTCCTTTGCTGTGCAAAAGCTTTTGATCTTGATGAAATCCCAATAGTTCATTTTTGCGCTTGCTTCCCTTGCCTTTGCCGTTGTTCCTAGGAAGATGTTGCTACGGCTGAGGTCGAAGAGGTTGCTGCCTGCATTCTCCTCAAGGATTTTGATGGATTCCTTTCTCACATTGAGGTCCTTCATCCATTTGGAGTCTATTTTCATGTGGTGTAAGGAAGTGGTCCAATTTCATTTTTCTGCATGTGGCTGTCCAATTTTCCCAGCACCATTTATTGAAGAGGCTGTCTTTTTTCCATTGGACATTCTTTCCTGCTTTGTCGAAGATTAGTTGACCATAGAGTTGAGGGTCGATTTCTGGGCTCTCTATTCTGTTCCACTGATCTATGTGTCTGTTTTTGTGCCAGTACCATGCTGTCTTGATGATGAAAGCTTTGTAATAGAGCTTGAAGTCCGGAATTGTGATGCCACCCACTTTGGCTTTCTTTTTCAATATTCCTTTGGCTATTCGAGGTCTTTTCTGGTTCCATATAAATTTTAGGATTATTTGTTCCATTTCTTTGAAAAAAATGGATGGTATTTTGATAGGGATTGCATTAAATGTGTAGATTGCTTTAGGTAGCATAGACATTTTCACAATATTTATTCTTCCAATCCAGGAGCATGGAACATTTTTCCATTTCTTTGTGTCTTCCTCAATTTCTTTCATGAGTACTTTATAATTTTCTGTGTATAGATTCTTAGCCTCTTTGGTTAGGTTTATTTCTAGATATCTTATAGTTTTGGGTACAATTGTAAATGGGATTGACTCCTTAATTTCTCTTTCTTCTGTCTTGTTGTTGGTGTAAAGAAATGCAACTGATTTCTGTGCATTGATGTTATATCCCGACACTTTACTGAATTCCTCTACAAGTTCTAGCAGTTTTGGAGTGGAGTCTTTTGGGTTTTCCACATATAGTATATAATCTGCGAAGAGTGATAGTTTGACTTCTTCTTTACCAATTTGGATGCCTTTAATTTCTTTTTGTTGTCTGATTGCTGAGGCTAGGACTTCTAGTACTATGTTGAATAGCAGTGGTGATAATGGACATCCCTGCTGTGTTCCTGACCTTAGCGGAAAAGCTTTCAGTTTTTCTCCATTGAGAATGATATTTGTGGTGGGTTTTTCATAGATGGCTTTGATAATATTGAGGTATGTGCCCTCTATCCCTACACTTTGAAGAGTTTTGATCAGGAAGGGATGCTGTACTTTGTCAAATGCTTTTTCAGCATCTATTGAGAGTATCATATGGTTCTTGTTCTTTCTTTTATTAATGTGTTCTATCACATTGATTGATTTGCGGATGTTGAACCAACCCAGCAGCCCTGGAATAAATCCCACTTGATCGTGGTGAATAATCCTATTAATGTACTGTTGAATCCTATTGGCTAGTATTTTGGTGAGAATTTTTGCGTCTGTGTTCATCAAGGATATTGGTCTGTAGTTCTCTTTTTTGGTGGGATCTTTGTCTGGTTTTGGGATCAAGGTGATGCTGGCCTCATAAAATGAGTTTGGAAGTTTTCCTTCCATTTCTATTTTTTGGAACAGTTTCAGGAGAATAGGAATTAGTTCTTCTTTAAATGTTTGGTAGAATTCCCCTGGGAAGCCATCTGGCCCTGGGCTTTTGTTTGTTTGGAGATTTTTGATGACTGTTTCAATCTCCTTACTGGTTATGGGCCTGTTCAGGTTTTCTATTTCTTCCTGGTTCAGTTGTGGTAGTTTATATGTCTCTAGGAATGCATCCATTTCTTCCAGATTGTCAAATTTGTTGGCGTAGAGTTGCTCATAGTATGTTCTTATAATTGTCTGTATTTCTTTGGTGTTGTGATCTCTCCTCTTTCATTCATGATTTTATTTATTTGTGTCCTTTCTCTTTTCTTTTTGATGAGTCTGGCCAGTGGTTTATCAATCTTATTGATTCTTCCAAAGAACCAGCTCCTAGTTTCATTGATTTGTTCTATTGTTTTTTTGGTTTCTATTTCATTGATTTCTGCTCTGATCTTTATGATTTCTCTTCTCCTGCTGGGTTTAGGGTTTCTTTCTTGTTCTTTCTCCAGCTCCTTTACGTGTAGGGTTAGGTTGTGTACTTGAGACCTTTCTTGTTTCTTGAGAAAGGCTTGTACCGCTATATATTTTCCTCTCAGGACTGCCTTTGCTGTGTCCCACAGGTTTTGAACTGTTGTGTTTTCATTATCATTTGTTTCCATGAATTTTTTCAATTCTTCTTTAATTTCCTGGTTAACCCATTCATTCTTTAGAAGGATGCTGTTTAGTCTCCATGTATTTGGGTTCTTTCCAGCTTTCCTCTTGTGATTGAGTTCTAGCTTCAGAGCATTGTGGTCTGAAAATATGCAGGGAATGATCCTAATCTTTTGATACCGGTTGAGACCTGATTTGTGACCCAGGATGTGATCTATTCTGGAGAAGGTTCCATGTGCACTAGAGAAGAATGTGTATTCTGTTGCTTTGGGATGAAATGTTCTGAATAGATCTGTGATGTCCATCTGGTCCAGTGTGTCCTTTAAGGCCTTTATTTCCTTGTTGATCTTTTGCTTGGATGATCTGCCCATTTCAGTGAGGGGAGTGTTAAAGTCCCCTACTATTATTGTATTATTATTGATGTGTTTCTTTGATTTTGTTATTAATTGGTTGATAAAGTTGGCTGCTCCCACGTTAGGGGCATAGATATTGAAAATGGTTAGATCTTCTTGTTGGACAGACCCTTTGAGTAGGATATAGTGTCCTTCCTCATCTCTTATTATAGTCTTTGGCTTAAAATCTAATTGATCTGATATAAGGATTGCCACCCCAGCTTTCTTCTGATGTCCATTAGCATGGTAAATTGTTTTCCACCCCCTCACTTTAAATCTGGAGGTGTCTTCGCGTCTAAAATGAGTTTCTTGTAGGCAACATACTGATGGGTTTTGTTTTTTTATCCATTCTGATACCCTGTGTCTTTTGATTGGGGCATTTAGCCCATTAACATTCAGGGTAACTATTGAGAGATATGAATTTAGTGGCATTGTATTGCCTGTAAGGTGACTGTTACTGTATATTGTCTCTGTTCCTTTCTGATCTACTACTTTTAGGCTCTCTCTTTGCTTAGAGGACTCCTTTCAATATTTCCTGTAGAATGGTTTGGTGTTTGCAAATTCTTTCAGTTTTTGTTTGTCCTGGAAGCTTTTTATCTCTCCTTCTATTTTCAATGATAGCCTAGCTGGATAAAGTATTCTTGGCTGCATGTTTTTCTTGTTTAGGCCTCTAAATATATTATGCCAGTTCTTTCTGGCCTGCCAGGTCTCTGTGGATAAGTCTGCTGGCAATCTAATATTTTTACCATTGTATGTTATAGACTTCTTGTCCAGGCTGCTTTCAGGATTTTCTCTTTTTTGCTAAGACTTGTAAATTTTACTATTAGGTGACGGGGTGTGGACCTATTTTGTTGATTTGAGGGGGGTTCTCTGCATCTCCTGGATTTTGATGCTTGTTCCCTTTGCCATATTAGGGAAATTCTCTCCAATGATTCTTTCCAATAGACCTTCTGCTCCCCTCTCTGTTTCTTCTTCTTCTGGAATCCCAATTATTCTAATGTTGTTTCGTCTTATGGTGTCACTTATCTCTCGAATTCTCCCCTCATGGTCCAGTAGCTGTTTGTCCCTCTTTTGTTCGGCTTCTTTATTCTCTGTCATTTGGTCTTCTATATCACTAATTCTTTCTTCTGCCTCTTTGATCCTAGCAGTGAGAGCCTCCATTTTTGATTGCACCTCATTAATAGCTTTTTTTATTTCAACTTGGTTAGATTTTAGTTCTTTAATTTCTCCAGAAAGGGCTTGAATATCTCCAGAGAGGGTTTCTCTAATATCTTCCATGCCTTTTTCGAGCCCAGCTAGAATGTTCAGAATCGTCATTCTGAACTCTTGATCTGACATATTACCAATGTCTGTGTTGATTAGGTCCCTAGCCTTCGGTACTGTCTCTTGTTCTTTTGTTTGTGGTGATTTTTTCTGCCTTGTCATTTTGTCCAGATAAGAGGATATGAAGGAGCAAATAAACTACTAAAAGGGTGGCAAAGACCCCAGAAAAATGCACTGTAACCAAATCAGAAGAGACCCCTAATTGTGGGGGGGAGAAAGGGGATAAAAACAGGTTCTGAAAAAAAAATTAAAAAATAAAACAAAGAAAAAATATAAAAAAGAAAGAAAAAATATATATATTTAGATAAACTAGTCAAAAAACGTTAAAAAAGAAACGGGTAAAAGTTTTAAAAAATTTAGAAAAAGAAAAAAGAAAAAAAAATTGAAAAAAGAAAAAAAAATTGAAGTAGCCGCAAGACTAAAGAATCATGGGGAGAAAGCCATGAGTTCCGTGCTTTGCTTTCTCCTCCTCTGGAATTCCGCTGCTGTCTTAGGAATTGAACCTACTTTCCTTGATAGATGAACTTCGTCCTGCCTGGATATTTTGTTGATCTTCTGGGGGAGGGGCCTGTTGTAGTGACTCTCAAGTGTCTTTGCCCAAGGTGGGATTGCACCGCCCTTACCGGCGGTCGGACTAAGTAATCGGCTCGGGTTCGCTTTTGGGAGCTTCTGTTCCCTGAACGCTTTCCGTAGAGTTCCGGAGGACGGGAATGAAAATGGCGGCCTCCTAGTCTCCGGCCCAGAGGAGCCGAGAGCCTGGGGCCCCACTCCTCAGTGCGCCCCCAGAGGACAGCACCCGATCACTCCCGTATCCCCAGCCTCTAGCCGCGCTCAGAGCTCACCCAGCCCGCGACCAGTTCAAGGTAACCCCGAGCTGAGAGTTCAGTCCTCGGCTCTGTCTCTGCAGCCAGCTTCTCTGTTCTAATACCTGGGAGCTCTCTGACACTCTGACACCCCCGATCCTTCTGTGAACCTGGGGGACTTGGGGCCACGCTGACCCCGCGTGGGCTTCACCCTGGTTTAGCCTCTGGAGCAATGTGCCTCAGTGGAACAGACTTTTAAAAGTCCTGATTTTGTGCTCCGTTCCTCCGCCGCTTGCCAGGAGCCGGCCCCTCCCCCCGCGGTCTATCTTCCCCTCGTTTTAGATTCACTTCTCCGCCAGTTCTACCTTTCAGAAAGTGGTTGATTTTCTGTTTCTAGAGTTGCTGTTCTTCTTCTCTTCACTCTCCCGTTGGATTTGTAGGTGTTTGCAATGTTTATATAAGCTATCAAGCTGATCTCCTGCTACCTGATGTAGTCTCAGGCTGCTACTTCTCCGCCATCTTGACTCCTCCCCCAAAAAATGTTTTCTTTTAATTTGTGTCTTCATTTGTATTCATTTGCTCAGTCAAAGAGCATTATTTATTTTTAATTGAAGCTTACTTGACATGCAACGTTATATTAGTTTCAGGTACAACATAGTAATTTAATAATTCTATTTGACTGCCATGAGATGATGTCCATTATGGTTTTGATTTGCATTTCCCTCATATTTAGTGATGGTTACAATCTTTTCATGTGTCCCTTGGCCATCTGTTATGTCTTCCTTGGAAAAATATCTATTCAGGGGCATCTGGGTGGCTCAGTTGGTTAAGCAACTGCCTTCAGCTCAGGTCATGATCCTGGGGTCCCAGCATAGAGTCCTGCATCAGGCTCCCTGTTCAGCAGGGAGTGTGCTCCTCCCCTGCTGACACACCCCATTCTCATGTTCACTCTCTCTCTCATTCTCTCTCTCTCTCTCAAATAAATAAATAAAATCTTAGAAAGATGTCTATTCAGGTCCTTGGCCCATTTTTAGTTAGATTATTTGGGGTGTTTCTTTGTTTTTTGGTGTTGAGTCGTATGGGTTCTGTATATATTTTGAATAATTAACTCCTTATCAAAAATATTTTCTCCCTTATGGTAGGTTGTCTTTTCATTTTGCTGATGGTTTCCTTCACTGTGCAAAAGCTTTTTAGTTTGATATAGTCAACAATAATTTCTGTTTGCTTTTGTTTTTCTTTCCCTAGGAGACATATCCAGAAAAATGCTATTAAGGCTAATGTCCAAGAGTTTATTGGCTATGTTTTCTTTTAGGAGTTTCATGGTTTGGGGTCTTATATTTAGGTATTTAATCCATTTATTTTTGTGTATGGTATAGGAATGTGGTCTAGTTTTATTCTTTTGCATGTTGCTGTCCAGTTTATATTACTGTGTCAATAGAAAGTACAGAATTTGGACTATACAAAAAATTTTTTACAGTAATACCTGTTGTTGGTGAAAGTGCAATGAAAGATATCATTAGGTATTAATAACAGCATTTTAAATGGCAGAGCCATTTGGAGAGCAATATGATAATTAGAATAAAGAACAATTAAATTGTTCATTGGTTTAATCCCGTATTTGCTTATTGAACCTGAGGCAATAATATAAGATTTGGAGGAAAGAAACTTCAAAAATATATTCATTGTGGGGCACCTAGAGGCTCAGAGGTTAACCAGCTGACTCTTGATTTCATCTCAGGTCATGATCTCAGGGTCCTGGGATGGATCTCTACGTCAGGCTCTACACTCAGTGGGGAGTTTGCTTGAGGATTCTTTCTCTCTTTTCCTTTCCCTCTGCCCCTCATGCTTGAGCATGCACTCTCTCCCTTTCTAAAATAAATTATATATATACATGAATATATATATATTCGTAAAAGATCAGGAAATATAAGCAACTTAAACGTCCATCTATGGGAATATAAGTCACTTATAGCACATCAAAATAGTTAAATATTAGGCAGCATTTGAAGATAAGAAATATGAAATATGTATAGCAATAGAGAATGTCTGTATGCTACTATAAGTAAGAAAAGCAGAGGTCAAAGCTGTGACCCCATTGAGAGAGCAATGATGCGAATAAAAACCTTGCTTAATGCCAGAGTCAGTGTTTGTGCAGAGAGAAAAGTTTTATTATGTAAGTTTCTATGGCTGTGAGAAAAATACTTCTTTCATTAGAATTATGTGCATGTTGCTATAAAGTCGATTAAAACAGCATGTACACCTTCAAGAAAAAGAAGGGAAACTTCCAGTGCTTTCTTCATCACGTCGAAGAGTTGTTATGGAAATAACAGTAGAATGGGCACGGGGTAGATGTCAGGAACTTAAGCCCCACCTGTGATCTTGGGCAAACCTCCCTGCACCTCAGTTCACAGCTCTGAAAAGTAAGATGGTTTGACAAGGCATCCCCTACGGCATAGCTACTCTCTCTTTCCAATTAGGTTTGTAGGTAGTCCCCACGATTCTTTTTTGGCAGCACCACTATATTCTTTTGTTTCTGTAGGAAAGTATAATGTGTAGGCAAAAATGTTTATTGTGCCGTCAAACAATTATGATCTACGAATCTTGAGAACATCATCTAGAAAAATAGCATCCTAACAGAAGGAGTGAATGTTGTCAATAAGGGCCACAAAACAAGTTGGAGACCGGGTGCATCTGGCAGACAAATGTGCATCTGGTGCATTAATCATAAAACCACTCTGCAAATACCCAGAGTCAGGTTGAGTAGGTGTGTTTACTTGTTCTCATTCTTTCATGAAGCAAAGACACTGATGCTGAATTGAATTTATCCTGGAGCAAGGGGATTAGTGCATCTCGGTACTGCCTAATGGATCTATAGGAAATACACCTTTCACCACTAAGAACGTTTACCTTAATTAGGACATATATTTACTTAGTTAAGTTGATTATCAGATTCAGAATAACAGTGTTCTCTGACTAAGCTAATAGCATTACAGCCTAAAAGTATTTTCTTTTTAGTTGTAACATACAATTTATAGTTCTTTCTTCTCTTTCTTCTTTGAAATATGTGACAATTGGTTTGATTCACTTTTTCATTGTCTGAACATACACAAAAATATTGTTGATAATTCAGAAATATGTGTATATATATATGTGATGTGTACGTATACATATATATGCATGTTTTATATATACCTGAGATAAGATAATTTTTAAAGGAACTAAAGAGGTTAGGAATGAAATATTTAAAGAGCACCTTTACCAAACTTCCATTTTCTGTTATTTTCATTTTAAATGAAGTCAAAATTGATCACTGTCTTTAGCCAAATAAATTTAGATGAAATATAACCATCCTTTAAAGTCTGTCTCCTAAATGAAAGGTGAACAACAAAAAGTCTTTTCATCAATTTTAGGTACAGATGTGCTAGAGAACAATTCTTGGATTAGCATGATTAGGGTCTTTCATTACAAGTCAGTTGATTAATGTCTCCTAAATTTCCATTTTAACCTAAAACCTTTCCAAAATTGTAATTCTTAAATGGAACCCTAATGAACATACTCAATGTCCTTTCTGAATAACCCTTATCAAGTAATTTTGACAACACTATATTTAGATACTACTTTGTAATTCTACATTGAATTACTTGGAAAAAATTAGTCCTTTCTTTTTCATAAGGAAACTTCTATAATGGTTGTCATTCTTAAAACCATTATTCTCTGATTTTGTAGCTTAATTATGATGGTTAATTTAAATTCTCAATTATACATAGTGCATTATAGTTTTCTTAAAGAAATTTCTAATAATTTCTATTCTTAATCCATTATGATGCATTCATTTTTCACCAAATATTTACTGAGCACTTACTATACACATCAGCATGTACTTTCATTTACAAATGAATGTTATTGTTATGTAATTTGCATTGCATATATTTTTGTATAAGATGCAATTCTATTACCATAAAATTAACCATTTTAAAGTATAAATTCAATTGATTTGATTTATTTACAAGACTTGTACAACAGTTACCACTATCTAATTCCAGAATATTACCACCTTGAAAAGAAATCCTGAACCCCTTAGCAGTCACTTCTTATCCCCCCCCCCCCAGTTCTTGGCAATCAATATCTCCTTTATATTTTTATGGATTTTTCCCATTCTGGATATTTCATATACATCTAATTATACAATATATAGCATTTTATGTTTGGTTTCTTTCACTTAGATAAACTTAGATAAACACTGAGCATAGTGTTTTCAAAGTTCATTCATGTGGTAGCATATATCAGTAATTTATTCCTTTGTATGGCTGAACAGTATCCCTGTATATCAATATATCACCTTTTGTTTATCCATTCATCAGTTATGGACATCTGAGTTGTTTCCCTTTTTTAGCTACTGTGAATAATGCTGCTATGAACATTCATGTTTAAGCTTTTAGGAAAACGTATGTTTTCAATTCTTGGATATGTATTTGGGTGTGGAATTGCTAAGACATATGGTAATTCTATGTTTAACCATTTGAAGAACTGCTTGATCATTTTCTTTCTTTCCTTTTTTTTTTCTTTTTTTTTTTTTTTAAGTAGGCTTCATGTCCAAGGTAGAGCCCAATGCCTAATGCAGGGCTTGAACTCATGATCCTGAGATTAAGACCTGAGCTGAGATCAAGAGTTAGATACTTAACTAAATGAGTCACTGAGGCACCTCTGCTGGCCTGTCTTCTTCCTTCCTTCCTTCCTTCCTTCCTTCCGTTCTTTCTCTCTTTCTTCTTTCTTTCTTTCCTTCAGCTCAGGTCATGATCTCAGGGTACTGGGATGGAGCCCTGCATTGGGCTCTCTGCTCAGCAGGGAGCCTGCTTCCTCCTCTCTCTCTGCCTGCCTCTCTGCCTACTTGTGATCTCTGTCTGTCAAATAAATAAATAAAATCTTTAAAAAAAAAGATATTCCTAAGCATTAATATTTTTTGATGCTGTTATAAATAAAATCATTTCCTTCATTTCACTTTTGGATTAGTCATTGCTAATATATTAAAATACAATTGATTTTTTTGTATTGATCTTATATCCTGCAACCTTGCTGAACTCATTTATTACCTCTAATAGCTTGTTGTTACTGACGATGCTTAATATATTCTGTATAGTAGATCATGATTACTGTTACTGCAACTAGAAATTTTACTTCTTTCTTTCCTATCTGGATATCTTTTATTTTTTCTTCTTGCCAATTATCCCGGCCAGAACCTCCAGTACTATGTTGAATAAAAATGATGAGAGTGAACATCCCTTGTTCCATTTCTAATCTTAGGAAGGAAAGCATTCCATCTTTCACCACTAAATATGTTTTCTAAGCCTCCTTTATCAGGCTGAGGAAGTTTCCTTCTACTTCTAGTCTTTAATCATGAAGTGGTATGCACGAGTTGCAAGTTGTCAGTATAAGAGTTGTCTTATGAAAGAGTTCTCTGTTACAATTAAATAGTGATATATATAATTATGTTATTCTACTGCTTAATACTTACCGAAGTTTCCCAGGTGCTTCCAGAATAAACAGAAAACTGCTTAATACCAGGTTCTTCCCACTCAAACTCTAGCCTGTCTATTTGCCTCACTTGCCACATTCACTCTAGGATCCACAGTCCGGTAATAAGGAGACCTGTACTCTTGCCCCAAAGGATCATGTGTCTCGCTCAACTCTCTGGTTCTGCATAAACTGCTACTTTGCCTAAAGCACAGACTTTTTTCCTTTCCTGTAAAACTCCGTTTTCCTTCATGTGTGTCCATTTTTTCTTCATTAGACATTCATCCTATAGCTTCCCAGAGCATGCTTACTCTGTTTGCATAATTTCAACTGTACTCAAATAGTATGTACAGTTGTTTAACTTCCAGTAGACTAGAGATTTTCTGATGTGATACTTCCTTTTATTCCCATTATCTGGCATGCTAGATAGTGCAGTGTAGGTTCCTAAGCTAAATAAATAATTCTTAGTTCCAATATCATGAGAACTAGTATTTGGACAGCAAGAAAACTATAGCTTACTAATAGAGATGGCTTTTTTTTTTTTTTTTAAACCAGCCATGGGCCCATAGCAAGGTAATTCATACTTTCGGCATTTATGGATAACTTAGTGGCCTTTGAAACACATCCAAACCCCATTTGGATACAGTTTCGAAGATCTATCCTAATTTCATATATTAAGGCAAGATATTTCAAAAATTAACATTAATGGTAACATAAATTATAAAATAACATCAATGAAAGGGAAGATAACCATGTGTAATCTTGCCGTAAGATACCTGTAAATCTTAAAGATAGAGAGCTTAAAGCTAGACCATGTTCCATATTATCATTGCTATTTTTATCTTAAACTAGAACTTCTAAGTCACAATGCCAATATATTAGAGAAGACAACATGTGTTTGATGAATTGATGAAATCGCTCTATATAGTTAGATCATAAGGAATTCTAATCCAGTTGCTCATCACAGACTGCTTTTCAGCATAATTAGATGTTAGGACACAAATACATACCACTGACAAAGGTATAAGATGGAAATAGAGACAATAGAGCCCTCATCCAATTTTCATGTTGGATTGCAACAGTAGGTAAAATTATAAAATAGACCTAATAAAAATCATACCTCTCTTTCTGTAGCAAGTGCAAAAAATCATCTAGTGTGGAGAAAAAAATATATATATTTATGTGGAACATTAATTTTTTTGAAGAAATCTTAATACATATACTCAAGAGTAAAATTTGTTATGCTTCCTCCCTGAAGTGATAGATTCAGGTTATCCAAGACAGTTATGGTATATGATAGTGATTAGGGTTTGGGCTCTGGAGTCAGGTTACCTGCATTAGAATTCTGGCTTCACCATTTTTTCCTTTGTGACTTTTATCTATGTCATTTTTAAAAGTAGGGATAATAATTTCTACTTCAAAAGCAGGGTTTTGCTTCTTTGTTTACCTCAAATTAGGTAAAAAACACAATATGCTGAGGATAATGCTGGCACATCACATGTGTTCAATAGCAGATTACTAAGCAGAGAGGAAATGGGGAAGAAATCCCTGCACCTTTCCTCTCAGTTTCCGGGTGTCCTGCCTGTACTTTCCAAAGGCCAAAGTCCATCACAAACCAGCTGTGAGTCTTAGGGGTCATCTTGAAATTCTGCCTCCCATGAGGCCCAGCATGTGTTGTTCATTCTTACCATATTTTAGCCATCTGGTCATTGCCTTATTGTTAATGCATTTCTTTCCTTTTCTTAGTTGTGAATTCCTTGAGTTTAGAGATAATGTATTCTTCATAACTGAATCTCAGTAAAACTTTAATAAATAGTATTGAATTGAATAAGTCCTGTAAAGACAGAAGAATTTAGAGGAAGAAGAGAAAGGGTTTGAGGTGTAGCAATATTTGATACGGATAATAAAATATGGTTCCTTTCTTTTTCCTTTAAGGTAATTTTCTATTTTTTCCATACCTATGTATTTTAAGTTGAAAAAAAAAACAAATGCTACATGAATATTCTCTCTTTGTAAAAAAGCATTCAAGAAATACATAAACATGTAAAAGAAGTAATAAAATTTCCTCTTACCAGACTCCAAATCCCATTCTCCTAATCAAAAAATAGCTAATTTTAATAAATTGGTATGAATTTTACCTAAACTTTTCCATAGAGAAATACATATGTGTTTATGTATGATATGGGTGTGTAAGTATTTAATTATATAGTAGGTTCCTATCTTACATAATTTGGTTCACAGTTTCTATTGCAATGTTCTGTTTCTTGATTCTTTCACTAGAAAAAATATCTTGGAGATCTTTCCATCATGTAAGTAATGCTGCAATGAACATTTTATACATGAATTTTCATACACTTTGGAAAAAATTTCTATAAAGTACTCAGAAATGGAACTGCTGGCCATAAAATTGTGCACATTGCAAATAATAACATAATGGGAAGAATTCTACAATAACTTTTGTGCTTAAAATTTTCTCTCATGTCAACTGTACTTCAATCAAAAGCATTTAAGAAGATCTCTTGAAATATATTCTAGAAACTCCTATCATTTTTTTAATAAAATGCTGAAGTAAATGAAAGTTTTAAGTGACCAAATATCTGTCTTGGAGAATAACTGAGATTCCAATTAAATAAAGGTACAAAGAGAGATTTATTGTTGGTAAATTGTCTTTTTTTAAATGTTACCTGTTTATCACCTTATTCCCCCCAAAGGACTTAATGCCCATGTTGAGTTTCTAAATGGATGAAGATGGATACAAAGTAAAAGACAACATTTACCTCAAACAAACATGTGCATAAACAACCCAAGAACCATGTGACATTTTCAGAACATGAAGTTGAACTGCCTTTTCAAAACTGATTATTTAGAAGAGAACAGAAGGACATCTGAGCTAAAAATATGATTGTCTAGCTTGGATTCCCCAGAAGTAGAGACTGAGACCAAGCTTTAAGTATCGTATGTCCTCCCTCTTGAGTTACCTATTATATATGATGTGGAATAGTCCCTTGGTTCTGTATTCTCCTTTTATCTTTCAGTATCACAAAGCTTTTAAGGGAAAATGATTATAGTGCCCATTCCTGTGAGCAATGTCATTTTTACAAATATTTCTTTTTTTTTTATGTTATGAATGAATTTGGTTTTATTTTTTTTCTTTACAAATACTTCTTAATTAGCTTACATGTATCAATTTAGAGACCAGTTTTATTAGTCCTAATAAACTTTCTGGATTTTAAGCAAGGAAGCTGAAAAATACCACCACCCCCCTTTTTTTTCTCTTTCCTCTAATGGCTGGTTAACAAATGGTGTTATTTCAAGACCATGACCTTTTAAAAAATAATGTTAAAACATAAGCCAGTGCTCAGTCAAAACTTTATTTTTTTGTAACAAAATTATTTTGTTTCTTCACGAAAATTTTCTTTCTTCCTCACAATGTGTTTAGGTAGTATTTTTCTCAAGAACTGTGAATAGGTCTATGAATTCTACAATAAATTATTTCATTGAAATGGGATTAAACAGTATGGAAGAAATATATTACTGTCCTATGGAGAAGTCAGGCATTCAAAATGACTGGCAAAAGTCTGTTTTTACTTGAAGAGTACAGAGGTGCACTCTGAGAAATAAGTTATTCACTGTGGTAGTCACTGCAGGAAAAAACTATTAACTGTAACTAATCTTGCTTTTCCTGTGGAACAATGCAAACTTCAACTTTTGCATTCAAAGGAACTGGCAAAAAGCCTCAAATGTGTGGGTTTTACTTTGGCTGGAAACCTTCTTACAGTCTACAGTTACTGTAGGACACAACGTCAATAGATAACAAATGACTTCAAAGAGTGATACAAATTTGACCAAAACTACCCAAGTTTGTACCATCAACAGTCCCATATATGTTGAGATTATGAGTAAGAGGCATGATGTGATTTCTTCTACTCCTAGTTAGAACACAAAACCCAGGTCTCAGCTATAACCTCTTCATATGTACAGATGCTAGGTCTTTGTCCAGCATTGACTCAAATGAAATGATATGATCGAGATATGTACAAACACATTTATTTTCCTTTTTTGCAGACTTTTTAATTTTTGCCAAATTTGAAACGATGTGTCTACAACTACTTTTTAATGATTTTGTTTATTTATTTGACAGAGAGAGAGAGCAAGCTGGAAGCATGGGGAGGGCAGAGGCAGAAGGAGAGAGAGAGGCAGGTTCCCTGTGGGGCAAGGAGCCTGATGCAGGAATCAAACCCAGGACCCTGGGATAATGACCTGAGCCAAAGGCAGACCTTTAACTGACTGAGCCACCTAGGCATCCCTGTTTACAACTGTTGATTACTAGAATTTAGTTGTAGTTGTTTATTTACTTGGGTAGAAAAACAGATCAAGGAAACTTTGTAGGAGAAAAACTCTTAAGATATGCATGTGGGGGAAAAATGTATAAATATATTACTTCTGTGCCCAAATCAAATATACCCCAAGTATAAGGAGCTAGAATGTGAAGCTCACCAAAAGGAATATTACTTTTAAAACCTAAGCTGTAAACTCTGAGAACATGTTCCAGCAATTCTCAGAAGGCATTCTACACAGGGTTAGCAATTAAGGCCCTGACAATTTTCTTCTTTTGACAAGTTACACGTTGAGAAGGAAAGCATCTCCTGGTGAGCTTATCTGTGAACCTATGTTCTATTTTTTTTTTTTAAATAAATGGCATCTCAAAGAAAGCATTATTTTTTGTTTGATGGACCATATTGGATACTTACTAAATGTTTGTTGTCATTACATGAAAATTTTCTTTATTTCCCAAATTTTTCTTAGAGAATACAGCCTTAATAATCTTGCATTCATTTTGGGGGGGGGGGTCGGGTAAATAATTAGACATGTACCATCGTGCATTTCCCTTTTAACTGTGTTTACTAGGAAGGTCCATATTTACTTTTGTACTTACCTCTATGTTTCCTTTATCCTAATTGTCATACAATCGTTTTACACAACCTGCGTCTACCATTACTCTGATCTACCATTTTACTATTCTGATGGCCATATTTCAGTCTATATTTTACTGCAAATACCATTTTTTAAAACTGGATCATCTAGAACTATGGAGAGTTAAAGAAGATGGTGGGGGGAATTGAGAGTGAAGCCAGAAATACACACAAGCCTTTATTTGATTCCTTTTAAAAAGTTTTTGATCCTAAGATAATCATTAAACCTAATATTGAAAGTTGCCTATTGGGTATGGTATTCCAACACCAGACTGGGCATTATTCCCTGTGTAAATGCATGCAAATACTTGGATTTTCTTTGAGTCTCTGCTAACTTGACAGTAAAATAAAACGCAATGCATTTGCTTAGAAACTAAATGTGATCATGTTTATAACATGCTTAAAACATAATGGTCACTGAAGGTTGAATGTTGCCCGGATTAATTTATTGCTTGTTTGGTTTTGACTCCCTGAGCTAACAAGTCATAGGTACATATTAACATCTATTAAATCTGCTCCTGTCTAATTCTTTTGACTTTCAAGTTCTAACAATAATTGGGTAGTTTAAGTAAGTGTGACACCTGCCTCTCTTTTTGTTGGAATTTCAGTATTCATCCCATCTACCATTGGTATTTAGTCTTGAACTTTCCTCTGTAGGCCATTGCTTAGTTTTTGACTCTCATTTTGCTTCCCCAAATTATTTTCTTATGGCCAAGAGGAAACAAATATCCTTCGTTAACATGTAGAATTTTCTCCTCTGTCTCCTGCCTTGTTTTAGTTAAGGTTGATACCAGTGATCTCTACTAACATCTTTTTCTTGGTAAAAGAAAGAACAATTGTCAGCTTAGCCTTGAACTGGCTATAACCTTTTCCTCTGTTAAGAGCCCGACATATGTTCTTATTGGCTCCTATGTAGACCTCATTTCTAAGTTTCCTTATAAATTTAGTTTCCTCCAACATCATTGGAATTATTTTCAAGTCATTTAAAAGACTTTTGAATAAGCAAAAAAAACAAACAAACAAACAAACAAAAAAAAAAACAACAACAAAAAGGCAGAATCTTTCACTTAATCTTGGAAGATACCAAAATTTCTGACTGGTTCCACAGCCTGTACCAACTTTTAAAAAATGTTTATGGCCATTTCTTATCATACATGTATAGGATAAAATCAATCTGTAAAATATACATTTGAGCATTCAAGTAGTCAGATCACAGATTTATTTCCTAACAGTCTATTTCCTAACAACTTCCTAACAACAATTTCCTAACAAATCACAGATTTATTTCCTAACAACTTTGACTTTGTGGTGTGCTTCCTAAAAAAACACTTTATTTTTACCTCCTTGAGCATAGTTTCAACTGAAACTGTAAAAAATAGATTTTCTTTTCTATGTGCATATCATCTTAATGTTCCTTTAGTGAACTCTTTGCTTATGGCTGCATATTACTGAAATAGTGCAAACAGGGCTCCCTAAAGCAGCCTTGAGATTTATAGACATTGAACTGCTGGTGTAAATTTAGTTGTAAATAAATAGTTATAAATTTAGTTGTTATAAATTCACTTCAAATTCATTTTCCCCAACAACATCTCACTAAGTAATAATTTCATGGATCTTTCTGAAGGAGGACTTGCCTCAGAAATATAGGCTTTTTATTAGGAAGTCTTTAAATGAATAGGTAATTATCGCATTTGGAAACCTCTTACATGAGGATCCGGTACCCTCCCCTGATGCTGGGAGCCTTTTCTTCCTTCATGCTTCACTTCCTCTGCAACCCAGTATCTACCTTATCAACAAGCTATGTGGTCTTTTCCTTCACCGCACACCCTGGGCATGGCTGCTTCTCACTGTCCTCAGCCAGGCTGTCACCTTTCCTTCTGGATGTGATTAAAATGCCTCGCAACTGACCTCTGTGCATCTTCCCTACCTCCCTTCTACAATGTAGGCTTAACAAAGCAGCAAAGCAAGCCCTGAAAACAATTTGTCAGATCATGTCACTTTTCTGCCAAAACCCTCCTATGGCCTCCGAGCTCTTTCTGAGTAAAATCAAAGTCCCAGTAATAGGCGATAAGACTTCCCTCATTTGGGCTCTCCACGACCTCTCCAACCTCTTCCCCTGCCGTTCTCCCCTTTGCTCTCTGATAGCTGTGTGCATTGGCCTCCTTCCTGTTGGATGAATGCCCTAAAGCCTCCAGTTCTTGTCCTCGCTTCTCTTTTTCCTAAAATCCATTCTCATGGGCCACCTGGGTGGCCCAATTCCTTAAGCAACTGCCTTCGCCTCAGGTCATGATCCCGGGGTCCTGGAATTGAGTCCCACATTGGGCTCCCTGTTCATCAGGGAGCCTGCTTCTCCCTCTGACTCTCTCCCGTCTCATGCTTTCTCTCTCTCTCTCATTCTCTCTCTCAAGTGAATAAATAAAATCTTTAAAAAAATATTCTCCTGCACAAACCCATAGCTCTCTCACTTGCTTCTTACACTTCGCTGCTTAAATTTCATCTTATCAGTGATGCTGTCTGAGGCCACTCTATGAAAAGTAAAATAGCAAATCAACCAGTCCTCCTATCCAGCACGCTCTTTCCCCTTACCCTGCATTATCTTTCTCCAAGGTATCATCACTATTTGACCTACCGTATTAATAGATGATCGTTTCTCTCTCTTCTCTAGAATGAAATCTCCATAGTGACAGGATTTTGTTTTGTTCCTTGCTGTTTCCCCAGCGCCAAGAACAATGCCGGGAAGTAAATTTGAGTGCTGCAGAGTGTGTGTTAAGTGAATGAGCAGGTCCACGTATAGGTCCCTACCCTGCTGCACAGCATATTCCTTTCTGGACCTGAAGACAATCCATTAATTTTGCAACTTACTTTTCCTCCAATCTCTGCAGAAGACAGGACTCTGGTTTTCCCAACTTCTTCACTGATTTTCTGCCTCAAAGATTTTTCTCAGTTTACTAATCAACCACGAATAGCAGGTAGGCAATGTGCTAAGATGCAGAGGATAACATTTTACTCCTTCTCTTGAGTTGGATTGGACAGGATGTTAAGACAGGTGGATAAGCCTATTGAAAGGTAACTGTGGAACACCTGCCCTGTGTTACTTTTGCAAAAATGTGATTTGGTATTATTCATTCGATTTCATATCTGGTTACCTAGTCCGGTAAATATTATCTTAGCTGTATTTCTGTCTTTCAGTCATACAAGGATGGATAGACAAAGTTTGAGATCCTGAAGTCAGTGTAAGATGCGTGGTCGCCTAATAATTTTGCCCATCAGCACACAAGTATTATGCACTCTCCTGCACTGATTTCCTTTAAATATTTGTTCAGCCAAACTAAAGGTTGAGGCTGGGTTCCATATAGGAAAGAAAACTAAGACAGCTGTTGGGAGGCTCGGTCTCTAATTCACTGTAGTGTGTAATTCTATCAGTCTCCCAACTGTACTCAAGGTGGAAAAATAAATGTCCAGCTTTTACTTTTGCCTAGCTTCTTAGTAGTACCTTTTGGGATCTCACCTGTCCTCTCCCAAGAAGTTTAACAAAATGGTCCTTTAAAAAAAAAAAAAAGTTTTATTTATTTGTTTGAGACACAGAGAGAGAGCATGGGTGGGGAGAGGGGCAGAGGGAGAGGCAGAAGCAGACTCCCCACTGACCGGGGAGCTTGTCAGGGCTCCATGAGAGCCTCCATGGGGGTCCCCGGTGGTTCAACACTGGGCTCTACAGAGGCTCGATCCCAGTACCTGAGATCATGACCTGAGTGAAAGCAGATACTTACCCCAGTGAGCCACCAGGTACCCCCAAAATAGTCCTTTCAACAACATATTATATTCACACAGAGTGGAGTTCTATAAATATGCCTTCCCCAACAGGGGACAGTGTTCTGTGCCCTTATAGATCAGTGCCCTGGTCGAGAAGCCAACTGATTCGCCCGTTAATCTGGTCTGGCCAAGATCTTAAAGCTCTACCTGCTACTATTTAGGAAAGGAGAAGAATATTGGTGTTCTTGGCTGAAATATTTCTTAGTGGTATTTCAATTGAATGAAATCTTTAATTTTGCTAATTAAATAAGTCCTTCAAACTAACAATGATTTTTATTATTACTATGGACATAACTCAAACTTCAAAACAGAAATGAAAAAAACCATATTCTACCCCAAACCTAAAAGAACATTTGAAGCGAAATAAAATTGTTTAAGGATTGGTTAGATAATAAGTGAATTGGTCAGACTTCGTTGTGAATTGTTTTGTTTTGCATTTCAGTTGCTTTCCTGTGAGGGTTCTTCATGTCCTCTGGGATGGCTGTGAGGAGTTTTATTCAGTCCTATGGGCCATCGGGAGGGGAGGAAGATTGTGTCTATCCTACGGAGAGGTCAGTAGTGGGGGATAAGAGCACAGAGGCTAAGGCAGCCATGACAGCTGAGGCTGGTGCCCTGCTGAATCCTGCAGGAGCAGGTGAGGACAGTGAGGCAGCCAAGGTCCAAACTCATTTAGAAGTTCAGCAAGCTTAGTACCTGCATCGTTCCATTTCAACACCCCCAAATCTGAGCTGTGGAGACAGATAGTGGAAGGGTAGCTATCTCTGTTTCAAAGCAATAGGTTTATGTCTATTTATGCCTTTCTTGTAATGAGCAGGGACTGGATTTGATAAAATTGTCTATTTCATCTCTTTATGCCTTAACTGAAGGCAAAGAGAGAAGAAAAGGAAGAGGTTACTTAAACACCTGTTCATTCCATGTAATTGTGTCCAGCACTGATTAGGTCCCAGATGGAGTCTGGATTCCTCCAATCACCCTACAACACCTCAGGGGTCCTTGGTACAAACACCGAGTGCTGTTTCTCTCTTTGCACTTAAGTATTCCACATTCTAAAATTAAATTATTTTTGCTAGGATAACCCAGAAGTCAGCTGTGTCCATACTTAAATCTCTTGGCTTCCCCAGGGCAGTAAGATGCCTTAAGATTTTAATAAATTTGCCCCAAACCCTTCTCTTTGAAAGGTAGGAAAACCAGCATCCCACCGGACATTTGGGACTACTTAAAGGCTTTAACCTTTTGCTTCCACTGAATTCTACCCTTTCACTTTACGTTTTGTCACCTTTACCATGCTTAATAATTATCCCAATGAAAAGTACCCCAGTTCCGAAGGTCTCATGGTACTACCAAGACAAGACAATAACATTATACCACTCCACTTCATTTTTGGGTCAACTGATTGATTTTTCTCTTCGTGACTTGTAGTTTCATGCTTCCTTGCATGCCTCCTATTTTTTTTTTTTTAACTGTGTTCTGGACGTTGTGAATTTAACCTTCCTGTGTCTGAATATTTTTGAATTCCTATAAATATTCTTCATTTTTATTCTTCACGTGGTGATATTGAAAGTTTGATTCATTTGGGCATTGCTTATAAGCTTTGTTAGTTGGGACGAGAACTAAGATTAATATTTTCCCAACAATGAGACAAGCATTTTTAGAACTTTAGCCAATACCCTGAATTATGAGATTTTTTTCTACCTTGACTGTCAGATAGAGGTCCTATTCCTGGTCCTGTGTGGTCTCTTTCTTGTGGTTCTTTCTCTGCATTCCCATTTATGTGCTGATCGCTATCTGTTGAACCCTTCATGGAAACCCTCTGCAGATTTTTGAAATGTTCATTCTCTGAAACTCTCACTCTCCAAAGATCTAGTATCCTGCCTTGTAAACTCTAGTTGTCTTGGCTTCCTTTGGACTCCATGTTCCATCTCCTCCATGGAGGAGGACCACTCGTTCTGCCTGGATTTTCTCTTCTCTGCCCCAGTCATGAAGCTAGGGCAATTGTAAGGCTCACCTTGTTTGTTCCCAACTCTGAGGGATCACTGTCTTTTGTTGTGTGATGTGCAGTCTTTTGTGCCATTGTTTCATCCATTTTTCATCTTAAGTTGTTATAGGCAGAAGAGTAAATCCAATTCCTCTTATTCTATCTTGACTAGAGGTAGAAGTCCTTTGAGTCTTCATTTTGAAATTAATTTTACGAAACAACTACTCATTCCCTTATTCACACCCTCTTCACATTTGGGAGAACCCAGCTCATGTGTCACCTTTCCTGGCTAACTTTTCCTGAACCTCCCCTTAACCACCCCCCACCTCACCTCTAATGCAATTTATTGTTTCCTCTCTGATTTGGCATTACTTTATTCTTATATCCCTTTTAACAGTTGTCACACACTCATGTATTATTTTTCAAATATATGTAGATCCTATACTGTTTTAATAATTAAAATGCTAATAAACCATTTTTTCTAATATACTATTTTTTAACTATATGAAATTAACAAATTTTACCACAGCGAGTAAAAAAATAAAAAAGATATGTAAAAATAACAGATCAAACAGATGCATTTACTTCCTGGATTCCTGCCAAAAAACAAAAACGAGATGCTAATAAGCATTGACACAGTAACTAAGGCACTGCTACACTGACAGAAAGACACATAGATTAATGGAAAACCCAGAAAGCGATCCACACAAATAGACTCAATTAATTATTTATTTTTATTTTATTTTTTTAAGAGAGAGAGATCACAAATAGGCAGAGAGGCAGGCAGAGAGAGAGAGAGAGAGGGAAGCAGACTCCCTGCTGAGCAGAGAGCCCGACGTGGGACTTGATCCCAGGACCCTGAGATCATGACCTGAGCCAAAGGCAGCGGCTTAACCCACTGAGCTACCCAGGTGCCCCAACTCAATTAATTTTTGACAAAGGAGCAAAAGCAATTCAATTATTTCCTAATGGACAGCCATTAGGAAATAAAGTAGTAACCTTGACTTAACATTTCCCACAAAATTTAACTCAGAATGGATCATGAGCTTTAATGTAAAACACAAAACTCTATAACTTCTAGAAAAGAGCATAGGAAGAAAAACTACACTATTTTTGGGGGACTAGCAAAGAGTTCTCAGACTTGACACCAAAAGCATGATCCATAGATGGAAAAAACATATACAAGACCTCTTCGAAATGGAAAACTTGTGCTCTGCAGAAGATTCTGCTATGAGGATGAAGAGAAAAACTTCATACTGGAAAAAATATTTGTAAATCACTTAGTCAACAAAGACTTTGTATCTATAATATACAAAGAGCTCTCCACATTCAACATAAAAAAATCCAAAACCCAAAAACCAAGAAACAGGCACTTATCATGATGAGTACTGAGTAATGCACATAATTCCTGAATCATATTGTACACCTGAAACTAACTGTAACACTGCATGTTAATTATACTTCAATTAAAAATAACAAAAACAAGCAATTCAGTTGGCAAAAGGACACACAGAGACATTTCATCAAAGAGAATATACAGAAGACAAACACACAAAAACATATTTGGCATTATTAACAATTAGAGAAATGCACGTTAAAAGCATAATGAATTGTCACACACTTATCACAATGGCTAAAATGAAAAAAAGTGGCAACGCCAAATGCTGGTGAGAATTCAGAGAAATTTAATTGCTCACATATTGCTCGTATGAAGATACAATAGTACAGCCATTTTGTAAAATAGTTTGACAGTTTCCTTTAAGCCTAATAATGGAGTTACCATATGACACAGCAACTGCACTCTCGGTCACTTATCACAGAGAAGGAAGAATACATTTTCACACAGGAATTTGTACACAAATATTCATAGCAGCTTTACTGATAATTGCTAAAATCTGGAAACTACTTAAATGTTCTGTGAATGGATGAATGCTTAAGTAGATTGTGGTTACATTCATAATACAAAATACTACTCAGCAATAAAAAGAAATGAACTATTAATACATGCAACACCTCAGATGAACCTCAAGGAAATTATGCTAAGTGAAAAAAGCCAGTCTCCAAAGGATACATACTGCATGCTTCCATTTATATAACACTTGTGAAATAACATAATTATGGAGATGGATAGCACGTTAGCGTTATGTTTTAGGAGCAGGAAGGGATGGATGTGGCCATAAGAGGTAGCAAGAAAGAGTCTTGTAATGGTACAGTGACATTTTGATTGTGGTAAATGTTATGCAAGCCTATATATGTGATAACTTGCATAGACACACAAATGCATGTATAAGAGTTTATTCTGAATAAGCTCCATGATTTGTGCCAATGTTAATTTCCTGGTTTAGATATTGCATTATAGTTAACACTGTAAGATGTTAACAGTGGGGGAGGGGGGCTGCATAGGGCTTCCCTGTACATTTCTTTGCAACCTCCTATTAATCTACAATTATTTCAAAGTTAGAAAGGATATCGACATAAAAGAACATACAAGAACAAACTGTAGATGATGGCAACAGAATTTTGAAAACTTGAAAAGGTGACTGAAGAGGATCTGACATGGTGTTCACAATTGAGCTGAAACCTAAGCTCACAGAACAATGACCCAGTGTTTTCTTCAGATCCACCCTTTCTCCCACCCCAGATCTCAGCAACTCACCACACCATATACCTCCCAAAATAGCAGGCCATATAGTTCTAAAAATTGAAGAAGCGAGTGGAGGTCTGCTTAAGAAACTGGCAGACTCCGGAATTCTCCCTCCCTCTGTATAGTAGGGCAAAATCCCAGCAGAACTTGGAGACATTTAATAGAGGGTCTTCAAACATTTTGGGAATAGAAGTATCATAGCAAACAGAGGAATTTTAAAAAATTGAGGTATTTTGGGGTATTCAGTGTAATCCAGAATTTGGTTCTCTCAACCAACCTTACTCTTCCTTTTTCCCATCTATGACGAAGCAGTGGCCAGCCTTTACATTATTTTCATTTTATGTCTTTGTTTGGACTGCTATCATGGAATACCACAGACTGGGTAACTTATAAATGACCGAATTCGTTTCTCATAATACTGGAGGCCGGAAGTCCAAGATGTCGCCATTATTGGGTTCTGGGGAAGCTCTCTTTAGGGTTGCAGACTGCCAGCTTCTCACTGCGTCCTTATGGGATGGAAAGGTGAAGGATGTCTGGCCTCTTTTATAAGGGCGTTAATTGCATTCGTGAAGGCTCCACCCTCATGGCCTAATACCTCCCTGAGGCTCTACCTCCTAATACCATTGTATTGGGCATTGGGATTCAATATAAGCATTTTGGAGGAAACATTCAGTCCATGATAATAAATAAATAGTATTCACTGCTGAAATAGTTGTGTGTGTTTATTAGGTTTTCATTCTTATATGACTTTCTATATTAAAGGTAATTACTACTGAATTATATTTAAAACTATTTGCCTTTTGATGTAGTTACCACTGATTATTTTTTGCAAATGCTTTAGCACATCTGTCAAACACTAGGGGGTACTTTTCCAAAGGCTCAACTATTTCACATCATCTCTCAATCCCCTGGCATTTCATTTTTATTTTGTTTGCTTATTTTAACAGTTGATCTGTCTTTTACAAATATATTTTTCTTGCTTTAATATAAACTAATAGTTTTTTGGCTTAACGCATAATAGTCATGCCAAAATTTCACTTTCTCTTTTTCTCTGATGAGGACATTGTTCCCTGAATCCCTTCTTTCTCTGTCCTGCTTTACTATCTCATTTTTTATGAATGATAAACCTTAGTAGCCACCGGGAAAAGGAGGTAGGAGAGACAAGTTTTTAAATTATTGCATATCAGAAAATGCCTTTATCCAATTCTCACGTGACTGATAGCTTTACTGGATATAAAATTAGAGGCTGAAAGTATTTTTATCAGAATTTTTAATGTTCTTATTCTTCTGTCTTTTGGATTCTAGTGTTACTAGTCTGATGAATATTTATTTTTTGAGTGTTTCAAATTCTATGGTTTAATCCTAGATGTTATGAAACTCCATAATACTATGCCTTTGTGTGGTTATTTTATGTCATGAATTTTACTGAACGTTCAATGTGCTCTTTCAGCTAAAAGTCTGAGAGATATTTTTTGCTTTATTTATTTGGCCATTTCTTTTCCTTTTTTCTTCTTTCTCTATAATTTCTGCTAGTTGGATGTTGAACCACCTAAAATAATCCTCTAATTTTCTAGTCTCTTAATTATTATTTCCATCTATGTTCTTTTGGCTACTTTATTGATTTTCTTGACTTGTAATTATACTATAATTTAATTTCCAATTTCTTTTTCTCTGCTTGCCTTTTAAGATAGTTTTCTGTTCTTATTTTATGGAGGTGATATAGTTTAATCTACTTACCTGTTTTAAGTAGGACCTATTTTTAGAAACATTTTTTTTTTTTTTTTTTTGGTCACGGGAAAGAATTTCTTAGGTATATTATTCCCTCAGTAAACATATATATGCTCAAAGTGCAAAAAAGCTTGTATGAAGTTCTGAGTGGTAGGAGAGAGGCCTGGGGCAGGGGACAGGATTCAACTAGTTGACTACACTTAGAGTAAACTCTTACATGTCTTTGGGCTTTTTATAAACGTCTAGAGGTGTTTTATCTCAGGCTTTTCAATTTTTTTTTCACAGACTATCTTTCAGTTTTCTGCCAGGCAAACATAAACATAGCAACAATTATTCAGAAAACAGAGCAGAGGGAAAGAAAACAGAGCAGAGGGAAGGGGCTCTGGGTAGAGTGGGGGATGTTTGCAGACCAGTTTTATCATTCTGTTTTCCCCCTTAAACCTTTATGTGTCTAGGGGCGCCTGGGTGGCTCAGTGGGTTAAAGCCTCTGCCTTCGGCTCAGGTCATGATCTCAGGGTCCTGGGATCGAGACCTGCATGGGCTCTCTGCTCCGCAGGGAGCCTGCTTCCTCCTCTCTCTCTGCCTGCCTCTCTCTCTGCCTGCTTGTGATTTCTCTCTGTCAAATAAATAAAAAAAAATTTAAAAAAACAAACAAACAAACAAAAAAACCTTTATGTGTCTATACCCCCTGATTCCTGAGAAAACTTCTCCAGAGACTAAACGTTGTTTTTTGTTTTCTTTTTATTGTGCTTTTTTTGGAGGAGTTAAAAGACCTCAGTCTCTGAGTGGTCAGTCTTTCTACTCTCCACACTTGCTTTTCCACCTAGAGACTCGGGGGATTTATGAGGTAAAGGAGCCCATTTTCCATCAGAACCCCCTTGTGTGGTCAATTAGCTTTTGACACTCTTTGTTCTGCTATGTCCATTATCCCTCCTCCACCTTATTCTACTTTCCAAAAATTTAAAGATTTTTCTAAAGTCATATTTTGTTTTTCTCTTTTATCTCATTAGCTAAAATATTTTTCATTTTTAAGCCATTTTTTTGTGGTGTTTGGGAGGAAGAGGAGATAATCACAGTCTAATCTTCACATTTAACCTAAAGACGGCAAATGCACTTTTAAATATTACTAGATGTATGTTAACTCCTTATCATTCTGTGTTTTCTTAACCTAAGAGACTAAATGAACATAAATGTTGTCTAGGTATCTGAGGAAAAAGTCCTCGTGTTGAACAAGTTAAAAAAATTCCTAGTTATGTGCATGTTCTGGGTGAGGGGTCACTAGAGAGGAATCCAGAAATCTTTGGTAGAATCTCCATTGTGAAGGAGCTAAACTGGCAAGCTACAGGCTCCTGCTGTTGCCAAGCCATTTCCTGTAGTTTCCATGAGCCAGAATTTCAGAGCGGGCATTAGTCAGCTGTTGCTTGTAGATCCATAAATGGGTGTCATCTATGCAGCGTACTGTCCTTCTGTAGTCCATACTTTAAAATAAAGTCATACTCCTAACTGCCACAAACAGTAAGTAGACTTCGTTCAGTTGTAGCTGGATGTTTGTAATAAGAATTTGTCACTTTTAAAATTTTCTCTCCCTCTCTCTCTCTCAGGGCAGAAGAAGCAAACACTGAACTAAATTGCCTGTAGCATAAATTGCGGGATCTTTTTGAGCAAATAGGAATTTATTTAGACTCCTTCACTTAATGTAGCATAAAAGAGCAAAGCTAATGAAATGCAGGAAATGATTTTCATCATGAGTGAACTTGTTAGCCTTTATCTGTTTCCTAGTTGAATAAGAAATGTAGGTCATTAGGTATTTTGCTTTTGAAAGCAAAATAAGGTATCAATCTTTATATTTTCTGTGTTCTCCTAGGAGAACTTTTTTTCTTTCCTGAAAGAAAAAATAATATCTATGATTCATTATTTGCATAATGATTAATAAGGAGCATAAGGTTTATTTATGTCTACATTTGTGGCCCAAGAGAAAAGTCTGTTAGAAAGTGATCTAGGGGCGCCTGGGTGGCTCAGTGGGTTAAAGCCTCTGCCTTCGGCTCAGGTCATGATCCCAGGACTCTGCATCGGGCTCTCTGCTCGGCGGAGAGCCTGCTTCCTCCTCTCTCTCTGCCTGCCTCTCTGCCTACTTGTGATTTCTCTCTGTCTACTAAATAAAATATTTTTTAAAAAAAGTGATCTAGTAAAACTGCTTACAAAGAACTCAAGTTCTGGTGGATAGTGTTTATCCGGTTTGAATGGATTCGCTTAAAAACCAATAAAAATTACACAATATTTATTTCATCCATCAAGCCAAGAGATAGAGGGCCAACCTAGGGAAACAATGAAGCCATGTACAAATGACAGCAAAATGTTTTAAATGGGAAATGTAAGGGAACAAGTTTATGCTCTCATAAACTGATGTTTCAGCTAGAGGCCTGTCACCCACAGAGGGAGACCTACTGCTTAGCACAAGGAAATCTAAGGGCCTCCATCCTCAGCTCAGCCTCTGGCAGACTCTAAGGTCGCCACCCATGGTAGGCATTTCTCCTCTCTTCTGTGCTCAGAAAATCTTGACTTTCCAGGCTGAAATTCCTTGATACTAAGAAAACTGAATTTCTCATCTAAGGTGGGCATGATACCTCAAGATAGGGGGAATTTTTCTGGAGTGTTTCCAGGAAAGAATTTTTCTCCCTGATAAGAAAGAAGTAGTCTAAGAGAAAAAGTTTTGTTTTTGTTTTGTTTTGTTTTTTTCCTGTGCCATTCAGCCCCTTGATGCCAGCATTTAACACACAGTTGGGACGACATGGTCGGAGCCGCAGCAGCCATGTTGGGATGGCCTAGAGACTGGCCTTTAGCTTTGATATAATGAAGCTTCTGGATCAAGGTTGGTAAGGGCTTACCACAAAACTTCTTCTCAGAAAACTAAATTCCTAAGTATTTAAGCCACTGGTGTTGATGTTCATGTTATTTGTAGCCTTTAGCAATCCCAACTGATATGCCTATCGTCCCTTCTTTGCTGCTTGCTCTGTTACTCTTGTCACCACTCTGCACTTTAGTCATATAGAAGAACTTGCATTTTCCAAGGTATACCTTGCTGTCTCTTGTTTCTCTGCCTGGGTCTATCTGAATGGACTCTCCCTTCTTTTACCCTTTGGACTTCTATTTACCTTTCATTTAATGATGTTTTACTTGATGAACTTTCTACCATGAAAACTTTGTCTGTCCCCAGTATCCTCTCCTCATTCTTTGTTTACCCACTACAGTCTAAGAAGAATATTCTTCTTTATTGTTCTATATGTTCAGGCCACACTGATTTCTTTCTGTTGTTCAAACACACTGCGCTCCTCCCTACCTTAGACCTACTCTAGAGGGTATCTTATATTCCTACCCTTGCTGTTTCTTTGCAGCAATGTCCTGCCCAAATATTTTTGCATGATGAGTAGCTTTTTGCCCTTCAGGTTTTACTGACATTCTCTAAAATAAACCTTAAATTCAAACAGGACAAGATAGGGTCCCTCTTGTTCAACATGGCATCTTCAACATATCTGACCTAGCCTTGAGTTTAGTAGGTTCCCAATAAATATTTGAAAGTGAATGAACTTAATCCTGTATTTTAAATGGGAAGTTCTTTCATGCCAGATATGATATCTTATTCCTCTATGCAGATTACAGAATCCAGCTAAGTATACTTACATCCTGTGGGTGAAAAACATGAATCCTCTCAAATGCCAAATGAAAGGAGAGAGAGATGATTGGCATAGAGGTTTTACCAACTTTAATTTTTCTCTTTGGTGACGAGCACATGCTTATTTCCAGGAAAGAATTCGCTTCTCACGGAAGAATGGCAACAACCCTTGTGAGATCAATTTTTGTGCAGTAGATTGATATCTCTTTAAACTCAGGGCTTAACTTTTAGCAAACCTGAGAGTACGCTTATTAAATTTAAGCATTCCTAGAAATAATTTGTTCCCAGAACCTACAAATTGGAAACCTGAGAGGTCAAGCCATTGATTGCTTTGTATTTTAATGGAAGGATCTATGAACATATTGCTCTCCCAAATATTTCTCTCCATAATAGAGATGGGTACACCACTAAAAGTTTCATGATCAATCATTTTAGTGAGATTTTGGAGTGAAAACTAAAAATTTGGTTTCAGTTAAAAGTAAATCGAACTCTCTTTACAAAGTTATCAATATTCAAAATGTCTGTGTGTTAAACTACAAAGATTCAAACAATACAAATCAAACCCCAGGAACAAAGAAGGGGGTGGGAAACCCTACCCATTTGCAGAAACAGACAAACTGTGAAACAGGAAGCAGGTCTGAGAACTCTTTAGTATTTTCATCTTTGTATAACATCCTCTAAATTCAATGATCTTTCCTCATGTTAGTCATCCTGGATCTATCTCTTACCAAATGCTTATAAAGATATTAGAGCAAAAAGGCCATTGTTAAGAAAATTTCCTTCTCTTTTTTCCCCCTTTAAAATGTCCGTTTAAAACATTATGTGGTAACCACTAAAATAATCTACTTCAAAACACATACATGTTTCAAGATAAAACTTGAATCAAATGCAATTTCCATTTGTTGGAAAGTTGAGATTTATACTGGTGAAATGTTTAGACAAAAATCCTTAATATTTTTAAGTACTAATGCATATGTTGCAGTAAACGTTCTAGAAGACTGAGAAATGAAAAGCTATTTCAGGGTAATCTCATGAATAAGGTTGGGTTTTTGAGGCCTTAGAATAGTAAGAGCTTAGGGCGCCTGGGTGGCTCAGTGGGTTTAGCCTCTGCCTTTGGCTCAGGTCATGATCTCCGGTTCCTGGGATCAAATCCCACATCGGGCTCTCTGCTCGGCAGCGAGCCTGCTTCCTCCACTCTCTCTCTTTGCCTGCCTCTCTGCCTACTTGTGATCTCTCTCTGTCAAATAAATAAATAAAATCTTAAAAAAAATATGGAGACTCTCCAAACACAACCTTAAAAAAAAAAAAGAATAGTAAGAGTTGAGTAATCAGGTGAGAACAACTAGGTGAGTACTATGGGCAGTAGAAATGTTGTGACAGTGGGAAAGCTCACAGCCTGAAACTGATGAAAAATGATTACATGTTCAAATAGAGCACTGTGGAAGAGAAGGGGATCTTTTTCCACCACTGGTGTAGAATATGGAAATGCTGTTATGATTTCAATGTCACCTTTGTTGACAGTGGTGAATCGGGTCATTAGAGGAGCATGTTCATGGCCTGTTTGTTGAGACGCTTGGGATCTGGCTAGTAAGACCAGATTGGAAGACCAGACTTCACAGGGTCATTTCATATTTACTGTCTCATTGTCTTTTTTTTCTTTTTTTTTGTCTTTAAATGTATACAGATCTAGCAGTTTTTGGATTGTTTTCTTGGAGAAAAGTAACTTTGGGGATTCATTTGATGATTTACTTCATGTGTAGGACAAGACGGCCTATTTAAGTCCTTTCTATGCACTTCCAAATTCTTTGCCTTTTGAAGGGAAAGTGAAGTCTCTCATCTTACAAGTTCAGTGGTGCTACCTACCCTCTAAGTTGCTGGAGGAAAACTGTACAAGAAACAAAAACACATTTCTTCAGATCACATCAGCCAGGTCAAGGGCATTAGAAGGTAATTAACTTGGATCTGTTACCGCATTTAGTACATGGATTCTTTTAGCTCATTACTAAGTATTACATTGTGTAAAAATGGGGAGGGGAATGTCCAAAATTCAATCTGGAGAAAAATATTAAAAATAAAACAGAAATATATGCAAGCAAATGAAAAGGGATTTGTAGTTGATGAAAATCTGGACTAATTGTGCTGGGCCACATTTTCTGGTTCTAGAGATTTGTAACTTGGAGGCCATGACAGATCATTCAAGAAACCTGAGAGTAAGAAAAAATAGAATTATGAATCATATTTTCATTGGCATCCTAAATTAATCTTTCATGTTTTATTTATATTATAAATAATACTCATATTCGTGGAAATGCATTTTCTATATGAAGTGCCAAGTAAAGAAATTAATTTTCCAAGTATTTATAAATATATGATTATGTTCCATAAAGTTAGATCACTTTCAAAAATAAATGACACTTATTTTCTTATAGGATATTTTATTAACTAAGCATCCTATGTTTCCACTGGCCAGGCAAGATAAATTTGAATAAATTGATAAATTTTGTATGAGAATCTTGTACTTATTAACACACATGGTTCCTGGGGGGGTGGGTGTATATTGAGTTTACTTTGATCACAGAAGACACTAGCTTTAAAAGAACACTTACAAATTCCAGTGTGTAATAATGAAGTTAATGATTGAGAAGTTGAAAACTATCCATGGTAAAGCATAGACATTTTTCACATCTATTTGTACATATTAAAGTCAAATTAAAAATTAAAGAAATGGGGTGCCTGGGTGGCTCAGTGGGTTGGGCCGCTGCCTTCGGCTCAGGTGGTGATCTCAGGGTCCTGGGATCAAGTCCCACATCAGGCTTTCTGCTCAGCAGGGAGCCTGCTTCCCCACCCCCCCACCTTGCCTGCCTCTCTGCTTACTTGTGATCCTTCTCTGTCAAATAAATAAATAAAATCTTTAAAAAAAATTAAAGGAATGCACATTAAAAATTAGTGCTAGGTTTTCATTAGCGTTTTCCTTTCCTTTCTTCAAATTAAATAAATCAAAAATAGTATTTTCTTGATGCTTAAGGTAGTCCTTTTTAAGATATTTTAAAGTAAACTTGTTTAATTCTGCGGTAGTCATTATGTTTCACATCAGGACAGAGGTGGAGACAAGAATAAGAAAATCAGAATTGTCCTGTTTCTTGCTGCTGTCTTTCAGCTTCTCCAGCCTATCAACCTACCACCTTCTTCTCCCTCTTTTTCCCATCCTCTGTCACCTTGGTCATTAAGAGGGAAGAGAAAGAACTGAAAAGAAGCCAATAAAATGGGACTAGATCAAGAGACAAAAGGCTAGAAGAGAGCTGGGGGAAATGAGAAACTCTTACCTCTTTAGAAGTACAGGTGACATAATTCAAAGCTCCAAACGTTTATTTTGTGATCTCCATGTAGGAGGCAATAAGAAAAAAGCCCCCATGTGCCAAAAAGGAGCATCAGTTCCTATTCTCCCTCTCTCAACTCTCCTCCCCCAAACATACCTCACAAATCCTGTTCCATATTTCTGTGTAGAGAAATAGAACTGAGCTGAAAAAGCACATTCTATAGGAAGACTGGGAATAGCCTTAGGGAGGCTGAAAAAGTGAGGTCTAATTCTAGTAAACCCCATCTCTGCTTTGTTCCTGTCTCCTTCCCTTACTTGGGTCTTCCCCAAGTAACCTGAAATTTCCAGAGGGGTCTGGATGTCCCTCAGCTGCCATCTCCCTGCCTCACTTTTTCAACAACTCCCCAAATAAAACTTTTCTAAAGTCCATCTACTAATGATCTCCACATATGAATGAATAAATGAGTTACTGAATATTAATCTGTTACTGTGTTTAAGAAAAGTTTTTGTGCAAAGGAGTTAAACCAAAGAAATGGCTAAAATAATGAGATTGTAATGAGAATGTAGAGCACTGAGATTAGCCAAAGGTAAGAAGTATTTGATTTTGAGGAACCTCTTAAATCTCACATACTCTGTCACACATGATAGAGCTATGGAGTGGGGAGCTTTTGTCCTGAATAGCAAAGGTCAGGAAAACTATTACTCTGGGCCAAATCCAGCCCACTGCCTGTTTGCAGAGATAATATTTTACAGGAACACTCTAACGTCCATCCTCTAGGGCCCTGGCTATTTTCAGGCTACAATGGCAAACTCAAGTAGTTGCAATAGAGACCGTAGGCCCACAAGGTCCAAAGGTATTTATTATCTGGCCCTTCATAGAAAAAGTTTGCTGATCCCTACTCTACAGGAATACAGACATTGAAAAGTATGGCAAATCTTTTATTCTTTCTTTTTCATTTCCTCCCCCCTTGACACTTTAATTTTTTTTTTTCAGTTGCAGAACAGAGCAATTCAAACTTTTAGTTTGAGTACTTAGCAAGGAAATCTTACTTAAAGAGCTAAAAGTAATGAATCATAGTCATCTTGAAACATCTTCAATTTCTGCTGCCTGTACACTATAGATATAATTGAATGAGAGTTTGCAGGGATTGCCTTGCTTTGGTCACATAACTCCAAATCAATTCTTATTTGGCTTCCTTTAATCACTTCTAATGACCAGTGATTTAACGTACTAGGAATTTACTCCTAACACAGTACAGAGAAATGTGTGGTTTTCTTCTTATCTTACACCCCTAATGTATCATGTCCATAAAGAAGGAGGCATCGATGTTTAGAGTTTATAAATATTTTCATGAGGATAGACAGAGTGTAACAAAAAACCTGGGCTATTGCTATTCTGATTGAACTTTAAAATTACAAAGTGGCCAATATTTTTTAAATCTGAAATCTTCTAGTGCATTAGTAGTCCATCTCCTGTTTTTGCATTCCCCAAAGCATGCTTCCCAGAAAGTGTTCTATATAAGTAGGTTAGGAGAGGAAAGGATGAGCAGGTTAAATAAGCTTGGGGAAGGCGAATTAAATGGCTGTCCTTCCTGCAGAACTTCTCAGTGTTTCATATGAAAATATTTGTTGTTAATTGCAAAGAGAATGTAGAATGTGTTATTTTTCTTTAAGTCATTTATTCAGTCACACATTCAATAAATGTTTTTTGAGTGTGTATTCTCTGCTAACCACCAGTCTAGGTGCTCCAAACAAGGCAGTTAAACAAAGCTCAAAGGTTATAGAGAGGGTGAGGATATCACCTGGGTTCAGAAAGTTTTGAAAAGAACTCGTGAGGAAGAACTCGAAGATGGATGGAATTATGAGAAGCAGAGCTGTCTAGGGGAGGGGCTTCTAGTCACTAGAAATACATGACTAGCGGTTGCATGGGGATAGGAGCTACTATGTACTTCACGGATTGACTTGAACTACGTGGAATGAGACAACTGCAACATCATAATGAAATCTTTTGCTTTGAGCACAGTACCTTGTGTAGTGACAAATATGCACACCACGCACCAAAGTGCTGAAATAGACTTTATTTTGATACATCAGTATATTACTAACCTGATAAATACTAATCATACTATTACCCAAGTTTTGTTGTCACTACTGGATTTTGCCGATTTTAATTGGATTGAAGGATTTTTCTTCAACATTTGGTTGACTGCCAGTGTCTTCACTTTGTTATTCCGGAACCGCCCCCATAGTGTCCTTTTTACTCATTCTAAGGCTTTCATACAAACAAAAACAAACACCAGAATCTTATCCTCAAATGTTAGCTCAGTTGAATACATAAATGGTGAGGCCCAGATATTTTTGCGAGTTCCCTGTTGCTAGTCTCATAATTTATCCAAATTCACTGGAGTGTCCAATGTTCTATTTAATTGACCATTCTATTTAAGGAAGAGTTGCTCTGCCATACATTCGTCTGACTGGGTGAGCAATTTACATGGGATTAAAATGAAATATATCCAGTGTTGAACTATGTTTAACACATTTTATATCTCCCCTGGGCCCACCCCAGACACTTATAACCAACTGCCAAATCGACCTACTTCCTTGGATGTCTAACAGGCCTCTCGAATATTATGTTAAAACTGATTTTGATCCTCTCCCCTCAAACCTCATCCGTTTTCTTTTTAAGATTTTATTTATTTATTTGAGAGAGAGAGAGAGATCACAAGTAGGCAGAGAGGTGGAAGCAGGCTCCCCACTGAGCAGAGAACTGGATGTGGGCCTCGATTCCAGGACCCTGAGATCATGACCCGAGCCAAAGGCAGAGGCTTAACCCACTGAGCCACCCAGGCGCCCATGCTCATCCATTTTTTAATTTCACATTCCACACCAATCCATTAGTAAATTATGTTGTCTCTGCTTCAAAGACAACATAAAGCCCTTAGATCTTTTTCATAGTCTTGACAGCTATCAAATGGGAACCATCCCTCCTCTTCTGTCTTCTAGGTGATTGCAAAATACTCCTACATAGTCTCACTATTTCTTTAAGTCTCAACACAGCTACAACAGTGATGGTGTTACGGTTAGATTCTGTCATACCTCTACTCAGAGCCCACTCGGGGCATTCAACTTAATTTGAATTAGAAGCCAGATGCTTACAGTGGTGTTCAAGAGCCTGCGCCTAATTGTTATATCTCGGCCTTATCTTCCACTCTGTTCCCTTGATCACTCTCTTCCAGCCATTCTGGCCACGTTAAGGTCCCCATTTTGCCAGCCTGAGCCCTTGGCACTTACCGTTCTCTGTGCCTGGAGCACTTTTTCCTCAGACCCTCACAGGTCTTGTTTCTTCAACTTCAAGTCTGTATCCAAGTATCAGATTTGCAGTGAGACATTTCCTAACCACTTGAAAATGTCAATAATCCCTCCCTCTCCTCATATCTTATTCCTTTTCACCGTTTTATTTTTCCCCACTGCCACTCATCACTCTCTAAAATATTATATATTTATTTGTTTATAGGCTCTCTCCCTCCTATAGATGTTAAATTCCACAAAAGGTAGAGAATTTTGGTTTATTGTTCAGTGCTGTGTCTGGTATACAGAGACACTCAATATATATTGAATAAATGAATAAAAATATGCTTTCTTTAATGATTCAAAATTTACTTTTGGATTTTTTAATGTCTGAGAAACTTATGTCATGAGTATGAATTATATTATATGCAGAAGCTGTATGATCTGATCTGATCCCAAAACATGCAATTTAATTACTGATTTTTTAAAAAAGATTATTGAAATTAAATCATTAATATAATTCAAAAACACTTTGCACATAAAAAATAATAAAAATGCAGTATATTTTGATTATATCAACTTTTGGTAGTAGCATTAATAATAACTATAATACTGTCCATAATTTTTGTACTTACTAGTCAATGCTTATAATTTGTCTTCTCTTAAACTTTCCTCAGTTCAGCCTATAGGATTTATTATCCTACAGATTGCAGAAGAGATAGACTAAGGAATTTGTACAAAGTGAGGCAGCTACTAAGTGGCAGAGCTAACTCCAAATCCAGACCCATTTGACTGCAAAATTCATACTCTCTCTATTGCCTCTTCTGTGACGAAAACTCCAATTATGAATTATCTGCAATAGACCAAATCCAGTGGTATTTTCTTTATATTTATATGCTAATTCTTTTTAATCCTGTAGTAATTTTATGAAACAGATATCAGATCCTCCTTCTCCAGCATAGTGGTGAGCAGTACGGACATTGGAATTAGACTACCTGGGTCCGCTTCCAGGTTCCCCACTCACTAGCTATGACCTTGGATGAGTCAACATTTCTGAGCCTCAGATTTGTCTGAAAATTAGTATTTTTAAATTGGGGAAGAAGTTTCGAGATTTTTGGTTGTTTGTTTGAATTCCAGATAAAAATAGCTTTTGGGTATTATAGGGCATGATCTTATTTATTTGGGCACATGTGGCCATAATTTTTCTTTGTTCATTTTTATGAACTTTGCGTTGTGCACAGCATTTTTAATAACCTCAAGTATTTCCACTGGCATTGAAAAAAATTTAAGGAGAAATAACAAAATCTACATACATGGCCTGATCAGGAGTCTGAATAATATTATTATCCAACCACATTATCAGAAAACCCACTTGGTTACCTCCATTGCCCAACCATGATTATGGAAACAACCTTTCCACTCACTTCTTTTATTCTTCCCCCTCTTCTTCCTCTTCCAACTGGCCTACTCCTTCACTTTTAATTTTATTTGTTTTCAATGGATCCTCCATTGAAACCATTCACATGATTCCATATTCACAAGGTGCAAAACAGACCCTGGAGCAACTCTTCCATCCTTCCTTCCCCAGTCTTGCCTGTCAACCTCATGGGTCACCTCTCCAAATGTATCTAACATTGCCTGTTTCTTGCATTCCAGAGTTTGTACATGAACAAACAAATATACTTTTTTCACATATATATTTTTTCATATATATGATATATAATATATAATAATATGTTATTAACATACTATTAATTATATTATATTCTTAATTATAGTAATAATTAATAATATATTATATATTCTTTCATACATATGTGAAAATATATGGTTATATATTATATGTTCTACAGTCTGCCATTTTAACAACTATATTTCTTGGAAATTATTTGCTCTTCTCCTAAAAGAACTACTGTGTTGCTTTATTCAGTCATGGTGAATTCTCACAATATGGATACACCATAATTTACCTAACTATTCCCCTCTAGAGAGATATTTAAGCTGATAATAATCTTTTGCTATTACAAACAATAAAATACTTTACACATATTTCTTAATTGATTAATCATTTACATCTTAGACCTTAAGTCACATTGAAAAATGATTTCATAGATCTTAGTCCACAAGGAACTAGGCAATACCTATATTTTTGTATGCAATGCTTTGTATTCCTTTTAAAGAAATTTAATAGGGCCCACAAACATAAGTAAAATTTAGTAAAATAAAATAAGTAGGAAAAATGAGAAAAAGGGGAATTCAAATCATATACATCTATATGGAGGGGTCCTACATACTAGCTATAAAGATTCACCACACTCTATACCCTTATTTTTTCTCTTGATCTCGGTGGTATTAACCTAAAGAGAATTATATTCTTATCAATAGTATCTTTCAATTCTCTACTAATTTTAATGACTTTGTAAGGTCAAGAAGCAATAAGACACTTTAATAATTGCTTAACCAGAGCTTAATGGTGACCCGATTCAACTGAATTGTTAGTTGATCAGTAGTACACAGTTTGTTAGCTTAAAATATTTATAATCAGCAAATACACAAAAATATGAGTGTATCATAAAAAAATAATTTATAATTTTCAAAGTACAAAGAATACCAATGTGTATTCCTCAAAAATTGACCTTTGAAAATCAAGAATCATAACTAGAATAAAGGACTCAAATTGTGAAAAAATAGAATCATTTATATGTCATAGCCTTATAAATATTGTCATATCTGACGTTGCCAGATCTCATGCTCAGTGCTTTACATGATTCTGTCATTTCATCCCTTGAACAACGGTGTGAAGTTGGTATTATTAGCCCATTTAACAGATGAAAAAATTGAGACAAAAAGAGGTTAATAATTTGTCCTAAGTCATATAGCCTACAAATGGTGAAACCAGTGTCCAAAGCCAAATCATCTCATTAGGAAGTACATGTTTGTAGCAGGTGTATTATACCACTGCCTCCTGTTACATTCTACTGTTTCCTTGAAGGATACGTTAGTGTCACAGGTAACCTAGGTCTCCATACATATCATATAAAGTGATCTCTGTTCTCTGGTACAGTAGTCCTCTTAGGGTGCTAGAACAGAATATCAGAAATTTAATTCAGTTATTATTTATCTTTAAAAATAAGGAAATGAGAACTTATAAATATTTCCTTACATTTTTTTTTTAAATGGATGGACAATGGTGCCTGCTCTATAACCTTTTATAATAAGGTTATAGTCACATATACAAAACATCTTAAGGGAAGATGGGAGCACCACTCTGCCAAGGTCTAGAAAGTGACATTTCACCTCTTCTCTCTCTGCATATAATAATGAATTTGTGTTTGTGTGCCTGGTAAACAGACTCATCTAGTTTAAACTAAACTAATTCTCACCAAATGGACTTGTGGCTTAAAAAGCTTCCTGCAAGGAAGCTGCAGATTGAAGATAATACAAATAATGAAAACAAAAGCAAAATACAAAAAGCTATAGAGCAAACAATTCTACTTCTTGTATAAGCTCTTCCTTAGTCATATCATGAAGTAACAATGATGACTAATATGTGTCAAGGTGTCAGCCAAAAAACTGAAATCATCAAGAAGACCATTGAAACAGGACTTTTCTCTAACACTATTAATTAAAATGTCATTAATTAAAAATGTCATTCTAACTATATGCATTGTCTTCTATATCAGTTTATATCAGTTAGTATGTTAGGTAGACAGTTTGAGTAGTAAACATTTTAAACTTGAGCATGCAAAGCTATTTATAGTGACAATCAAAAGCCCTTTTACTTTTGTATAATTAAAAGTTAAGTGAATAATTATTCAGAATAGGGTTATTATCTCATTCTTATAACATTCTCTATTTATACATGTTTTATAATAAACAAAATTTTACATAAAATTGGACACATCACTAATTTATAAATAAATTTGAAAATTACATGTCTTAAAGATACATACCAAATATGCTTAGAGATGGGATGAGCAATTAACAAGTTTGGAAAACACTCCTTGGCAGATGGCAATTTTAGGTAAGTGGTAAATACATTGTATCTACCTTTCCTTTTCTATTTGTCACCAACTGAGCTGATGAACTGAAGCCTTCTTTGGCACATATTCTTTTCTAGGTTTCCCAAGATTTTTGAAATAAGTTCTGAGTAAGCTCAGGAAAATATAGTTAGCCAGTTGGAAAATTATCAAACATCTAGTGCTCTTTTTGGTAGAAATCAGGCCCTTTATAAAGTCCCAGATTAAAAAAAAATAGACCTATTTTTTGCTTTAAGTAGGAATGAATGTAATTGTCAATTTTGTTAGAAATAAAGCCATTAAAGCCCTTGAGCGGGCTGGATTTTTCCATTACCTCCTTTCAAATTCTCTTGGCCCTGCACAGAAACCCAAGTTTCATTAGGTAAAAAGAATGATTCGCCACTAATCAGCAGCTCCAATGACATTAAAGATGTGTTCTCAAGTTCTATAAGTAGCTTAATCAGCCTGTACTCTAGATGCACCACACGACACAGGACCTGCTAATAATATTGTTTGGAAACATGTGTTGAACTCCCAGGCTTAATTTATCAAAAATTGGTAGAACAATTTAAATTATAGGATAGTAATCAGCCATTTACTTAAAGCTACTAGGGGTATCTCCTTTAGTATGGCCATTGCAGAGATCAAGATATGGAGAAATACATGAGAAAACTTGCATGAAGGTATTAATGACATCCTAAACAAGTGTACCCCCCATGAGTGTAGTCCAGGGTCTGATCTAGCAGTGACCAAGCTGTGTATCTGTAGCAGTTAAGAGCACAGTCTAAGTCGAGGAGAACAGGATTTATTGGCTAGGACACCTTTGGAAAAGTTCCTTAAACTCCCATGCTTTTGTTTCACTAATACCTTTCTCATATGATAGTTATGAAGGTTTTAAAATGAAGTGGTGCAATTAAAGTTCTTATTAAGTAGAAGGCTAGGCATATAGGTTTATATTTAATAATTATAAACTCATTATTAAATTTAATTTTTTTCCTATGACTTGTGCTTTTTTTAATTTATTTTTTTAATTTCTTTTCAGTGTTCCAGAATTCATTTTTTTATGGTAAACATCACCAAATGGTTAATAATTATGATGCCATACTTAATATCAGGGCTTAAACTACTTATTATAGATACAGAATCTTTCACATGTGGTAACATCAATATGGACACATGTCTTTTACCCTCTACCAAGAGATTCTAGTTTAAGTGAGGAAGGAATGATTTCCAAATAAAATTTCCTAGCCATCGTTGTACTATTTCTTCTACAGCTCTCCAAAAATTAACCTGTGAATGAAATGACTTATACACAGTGTTATGGTCATGTATAAAAAAGATCTCTTCAATGAATGAAATTCAAAGTAACTGATCTAGATTTTCAAAATGGGACTGCCTTTGTGATGTCTCACTGTCTTCATTTTTTTTTATGTCTTAAATCAATGTTGCAATGAAAAGAATGAAGCTAAAAATAAATGAGAAAATCAGGCTATATATGCAAGGGCTTATTCTTATTGTTTAAATAATGTATCAACTCTTGAGTCATAGAAAAAAATGTATTGATCAAAATTCATAATGAAGTTTGAAATCCAAACTGACATATGAAAATATGGGTTATAATCCCTCGAAAGTCCAAGTCAATCCAGTCCAACCGACGTGCCTCGTGTTGGGTTCTAAGCATTTGACTGGCTTTACTCAGTATTTTTAAATAGTGGCAACAACTCAATTAGCCAACACGGAGGGAGGAACTAGTGCTGACATCTTTGTAAATCTTTGCTTGTCACTGCTGCTTGCGCTCCATTTTCTGTGTGTGGTGATCTTTTCCTTATATTCTTTAGTCTTTTCATCCTGAAAATGAGCTGACCTTTTTAAGGTGTAGGTTTCCAATGAGAGCCATGCCTCCTTATTGGTTTGAGGGAAACACTGACCTTGAATACCACATCAATAGAAGACAAAAGGAACAAAATTCAACATGTAATTTTCTTCTAAACTTTTTCCTCAATGTAGGTAGACTATCTTATTGATATCCAAGTGGGAAATCTAGAATTATAAAGGATTGGGTATAATAAATTTCCAGGAATACTAATGGAAAGTGTAACAGTGTTTCTACTAAAATGCAGCTTTCATTCTCTGTCTTTTAGTTTCTATAGAAGGTGGGTGGAAGTCATCCTAGTTGTGCCATATGCAGGTGAAACTAAGATTACCCCCTCAGTAGGAGCACTGCACGATTTCACATTTCATTAACCCAGCTTACCAATGGTTTCCTAGCCATGTTCTGTGCCACTGGTTTCCTTATTCTTTAATGTTCCTTCGATAAACCTAACTCTGGTTAATAGATTTCACTCCCTGTATCAGACTTAGTAACTTAGTTGAACCCACCATATTTTGAAGAAAGCTCACGTTGTGCGAGTTTTAGTAGAAGGTTGGATGCTGTCTCCTCTATTGAATATATGGAGAAGTAATGTCTCTTCCTTCCCTCTGGCAGCTGTGAAACATGTGAGTAACCTACATTCTGCTAACCAGATGTTCCTACTCACCACTTGGAATCTTGAGCAAGTGACACACAAAAAGCAAAGTCTATTTGGAGATATTACACTCAGGGTGCATGGGTGACTCAGAGGGTTAAGTCTGTGCCTTCAGCTCAGGTCCTGGGACGAAGCCTGCATCGGTCTCTCTGCTCAGCCGGGAGCCTGCTTCTCCCTCTCTTTGCCTGCCTCTCTCTCCCTCTCTCTCTCTGTGTCAAATAAATAAATAAAATCTTAAATTTAAAAAAAAAGAAAGAATGAATGAAAGAAAGAAAGAAATGTTACACTCAGGCTTTGTAGTTCAGTGACTGACATCAGGTTAGCAGCAGGCACAACTCTAGTATACCAAGATCTTCTTATTGACACGGTTTTGTTTTTGTATTTCATGGTGATTCCTTTTGTTCAGACTTTCTTGGTTTTAGGCCATTTTTGAGCCTGGTTACACTATTATCCATTCTGTGAGAATTGTGATATTCTTGCAAGAAAATTCCTTTGTGACTTGAATGTGAGCCACCTGTATTTGGTCTCTCTGTTTCCAGATGTATCTCTAATTATACCCCTCAAGAAAAATCGTGCTACCGCCATACTGCTTGCCATTCTCCTGAACATTCTTCTGGCGAATGGTTTGTTCTTTTTCCCTCTGCCAAGCTGCTTCCTGAAATTTGTTCTGTTCTTCAAGTTCTCATGTGAATTCAACCATTTCCAATTTGGAATTACTCCTTCCCTCACCGATGAGGAGGCAGCATAGTATAGTGGAAGAGAGCCATTGTCTTGGACCCATGTCAAGGCTGTTCTATTGCACTTAATTTGAATTCTACAGCTATCTTTCTTCCAACATAATATTTCAATTTATTTAAGGCAGCGTAATTCAAAAGTTAGGAAAAAAGTATGCACTCATCCAATCAATATTATTCCATGCTTCTCTAGAGATAAGGTAATTAAAGAATTCTTTGTGAAATAATAATGTTCAATGCATCAACTTTTAATTTTATAAAGTAAAAAGTAATTCATAGTAAGCACTCATGAGGCACCTGAGATTTATTGGACAAAAAGTGACCAAAAAAGATGAGTTTTTTTTTTCTTCAGAGTATTTGAAATAAATTCAATCAGCAGTATACAAGGATTTGGTATCCTTTTTAGTTTTCTGTTAACCTTGAGTCTGATCACTTATTTTTTTTTAAAGATTTTATTTATTTATTTGACAGAGAGAGATCACAAGTAGGCAGAGAGGCAGGCAGAGAGAGAGAGAGAGAGGGAAGCAAGCTCCCCGCTGAGCAGAGAGCCCGATGTGGGACTCGATCCCAGGATCCTGAGATCATGACCTGAGCCGAAGGCAGAGACTTAACCCACTGAGCCACCCAGGCGCCCCGAGTCTGATCACTTATATTCAGAAAAGAAATCTAAGAGGAAATGACAGTCTATTCTATGAGCACCTGTGACATAATTTCAACAAATTATTTTGTGACTTAAATTAACCAGGGTCATTTTCTGTTACTTACAGCCAGAAACCAAGTCCTAAGCTGGTTCTCTGCCCAAGATTTTACTCAGAAACCACCTCACTTTATCTTATATAGAGAACCAAGTCCTCACTTATCAGTTTGACTTTCAAAACCACCACTGTGCCTGAAAAAGATACATAATTATTTAAGATGACACTGTAAGATCTGACAAGGCAACTAGAAACCCAAAAAAACTGTTGCCAGTAATTCGCACTGTCAATCTTCTCTTACAGAAGTTTTGTTATGGTTCTCAAAGATAACTGAGAGCAAGCCTTAGTGACCTAAGAGGGAGGAGGAGATAAAAATAATAAAAGTATAAGGAAACTGAAAAAGTATGTTACAAATAGGTGTATTCAGACTATCATTTAAAAATATTCAAAATGTGCAATCTCTTAGAAACTTGATTTTCAGTTTGAAAAACTATTTTAGTTATAAAAACTATTTAGTTGAATAGTGAAGTTTTGACTTCGCATTGAGAATAGACTCATTGTGCCAATTACCAACCCCCACCCAAGGCTGTCCTTCAGTAGTACTGGGCTAATGTAAAACACCACCAGGGACTTTCTTTAGAAAACTCATTATCATGTAGTACCTCTTAGGATAGTTATTTGCTTCACAGATTAAAGAAAATAGTTAATCTCATCGCCCTGTGTCATCATTCTTCTCTACCCAGCAAACCCACAAAACTTAATTGCAGGCATTAAGAGATGGGTATTAAGCATGTTTAAGGGTAGGATAAAGTGATAATCGGGTGATCTAGATTATTAGATTGTTTTTCATTATTTCTTGTGGTTGATTTCAGATTCTGCTTCGACAGAAAGCCTATCTTAAAATAGTCTATATTGGAGAGAATATGATGGTACAGCTTCCCTTCACTTATGAGGATGTTAAATGAGCTTGGATTCAACCATTGGAGACTGAAATGCCATCTCTGTGTGGTTAATCAAGCTGCAGTGCGATAGCTCCTGATGGTTTCAGTCATAAAACTATTTACATAAAGTTGTGTGCTCAAGACTGACATACAAAATATATAAAGGTGGAACGCTTTGTGGCAAACTAGGATACGAGGGATCTCTATTCTGCAACCTCTCAACCTATTTTTTCCTATAACTTCACTCCATCTCCCACGGGTAAATTATCCCCAGGAAACTATTAGGGGATCCAAGCACTGAGGGTCTCAGACGTCTCACTTTGAACTAAATGTCCTGTATTAAAATATATATTTATTTAATATAATATATTTAGGGGTGCCTCGGTGGCTCAAGTGACTAAGCATCTGCCTTTGGCTCAGGTCATGATCTCAAGGATCCTGGGATCGAACCCTACATCAGGCTCCCTGCTCAGCAGGGAGCTGGCTTCTCCCCTTCCCTCTGCCTGCTGCTCCCCCTGCTTGTACTCTCTCTCTCTCTAATAAATTAAAAAAAAAATCTTTAAAATAAATAAACAAACATATTTAAATCATAACATATATCATTATATATTATAAGTATGCTATTTATATATTAAATGTAACATTTAAATGTTTAATATACTTAAATATATATTAAATATAAATAAATATTTATTATATTTATATATTAATATGTACTATGATATAAATATATATTTATATATGATAAATATATATTAATATATAATTGTTAAATATAGAGCTATATTAAGATACACATACACATATATAAATACTGTTATTACATAACGATGTGACACCGGCATGAAAGCAGTGAATTGTGTTGTAAAACATGTTTTCATATAGATTTTTATAAATGAAAAATCTGTATGCTTTTTATTATTCGTTCTATATATTTTTACCAGGTTTGTCTGGTCTTTTCATGGAAACCATCTAGAGCTCTTACTGAGATCACTGTCGAAAGCCACCGTGGAGTTAGGGAAAAAAAGAGAAGTCAGGTGCCATGGTACATCTTGTTTGACTCACTGGCCATATGACGTTTGGATTCATTCTCTTCCTCTCTGAAGAAATGGAGCTGGGCTAAAAGTTTCCCTGTTCTCTAACATGACAAGGATCACCTGGGGGTACTTGCGCTGGTTCATGGTAAAATTTCCTAAACTTGTTCCAAACCCACTAATCAGAATTCTCAGGAGGGGGCGTGGAGGGCTGTGCCCTTGGGAAACAGTGAATTGAATAACTCTAATAGCCATTCTAATTCAGAAATTCTGTGATTCTCTTAATCCTTCTTTGATGATAAGATATTTTAACTGAAGGTATGGAGTTTGAAGTAGAGAGGATGGAAGGGAAAAATTCTTCCTTTAAAATGAAGATGATGTCAGATTAGGCATTTTTCATGAAATATTAAAATAATTTTATAATATTGAATAGTTAGAAGTTAGATTTTATCTAAACTTGTCCACATCTTTCCTTTTCATTTCCTTTTTTTTTTTCTATTTTGGGTTGCTGGGTTGCTTTACTTTTGACTTTTCCCTTTTGTTGTTGTTGTTATTGAAAGACGATTTTGTTTTTGTTTTTTATTGCCTCTATACTTTTAAAATCTGATCACTTGTCCTTGTAAATCTCTAAAAGGGATCCTTTAATCTTTCTTTTAAAAAAATATTTATTTGTTTATTTAAGAGAGAATGAGAAAGAGAGCGATGTGAGCAGAGGGAGGGGTAGAGGGAGAGGGAGAAGCAGACTCCCCACTGACTGGGGAGCCCAATGTGAGGCTTGATCCCAGGACATGAGACAGTGAGCTGAGCAGAAACCAAGAGTTGGATGCCTAACCAACACCCCTCTTTTAAGTACTAAGTTAGGGATTTTCTGCAAACTTTTGGCAGATGCTTCCCCCTAATTAACAATAAAGTTGAATTAGTTTCTCAGAAGAGGACAGGGCATCTACACATTTTACTCATTCAGCAAATATTTATTATGTGCTGTGAAGGTGACAACATAATCTGGGTCAGTTTGGGGAGCTCCTCTATCTTTGCTGAGTTCCTATTCAGTTTTGAGTGTTTTGGGACGTAGGAAGTAGGTATCTACTAGACTCTAAAATATATCTATTCAAATTAGCATCTTCAGAAACATCCGTGGGCTGATCTGGAACTTAGTGATCAGTTGTTAGATGTTACCAGTAGAATGTCATTCATTCTCAGTATCATGCCTCCCTCAAGGCTGACTGCTGTTGTCCTTATTTCTCCTCGGCCACTCCTGAGGGTGTAGAGATCCTTCTGTACCTCTTGAGGCCCATTAAATCTCTGAGAACTTGTTTGAGGTCCTATATGACTAGATACCTACATAATCCAAACCACAGTCATTTCCTCCTTGGAGTTTTGCCCCTATTGCTTGAATGCAATGCACAGAATCCTTTTGTTCTCAAATCCCACAAAATCACCAGGGGTTTTTACTAAAAAGTTATCTTAGAACATTAATTTTCATTTAACATCAGTTTCAAAATCTCCGAATTAAGATATACACTAATGCTTATTTGTAATATGTGATAAGTATAAGTAATACTTTACCTAAATCCTCATTGCAAAAAATAATTTTAAGTACTTCTTTTTTGAAAAGGATAACTGAATATTTGTTCCCATGAGAACATGAATTGCTAATTTGTTAAATAGACTTTCTAAAGCTTTATTCTAAATACTTCAATAATTTCATCAGAGTTTAAAGATAGCAAAAAGTGTTAATATATGCTGGGGGGATGGAAATCTAAAGATTAATCAGTTGGTTTAGCTCAAAGTCTTTCTAAAATGGCTTCAGGATAGAGAAATGAGAAATGAATTTCATATAAAAACAGAATATGCAAGTGTCAGTTTAGAAACTATTTAAGTAATATTATTGTCCACCTATAAAAATATCACTGGCATTCTAAAGAAAATCAAAATATTGCCTCATTTGTTCTGTGGCTTATTTTGTACTTTTTATAGTCATGACTTTGCTTGTGTTATTTGTCTTTTTATAGAGGTTCATTCTGTCTTCCATGATTTTGGAAGTGAGTGCCTTAATATTTCATTTCTTAGAGAAGTTCCTGATATTTTTTTTTGAAATCTAAACCTCTATTTCATATCTTACATCTTGTTTGTGATACCAGAGACACCAAGTTTTAAGAAAATTTTTATTCATTTTATTTAATTTCTTTTCAGTGTTCCAGAATTCATTGTTTATGTACCACACCCAGTGCTCCATGCAATGCATGCCCTCCATAATACCCACCATCAGCCTCACCCGACCTACCACCCCCCTCCCCTCCAAAACCTTCAGTTTGATTCTCAGAGTCCACAGTCTCTCATGGTTCAACTCCCCCTCCAATTTCCCCCAACTCACTTCTCCTCTCCATCTCCCCATGTCCTCCATGTTATTTCTTATGCTCCACAAAAAAGCAAAACCATATGATAATTGACTCTCTCTGCTTGACTTATTTCATGCAGCATAATCTCTTCCAGTCCCATCCATGTTGATACAAAAGTTGGGTATTCATCCTTTCTGATGGAGGCATAATATTCCATCATATATATGGATCACATCTTCTTTATCCATTTATCTGTTGAAGGGCATCTTGGTTCTTTCCACAGTTTGGCGACTGTGGCCATTGCTGCTATGAACATTGTGGTACATATGGCCCTTCTTTTCACTACATCTGTATCTTTGGGGTAAATACCCAGTAGTGCAATTGCGGGGTCATAGGGAAGCTCTATTTTTAATTACTTGAGGAATCTCCACACTGTTCTCCAAAGCGGCTGCACCAACAGTGTAAGAGGGTTCCCCTTTCTCCACATCCTCTCCAACACACGTTGTTTCCTGTCTTGCTAACTTTGGCCATTCTAACTGGTGTAAGGTGGTATCTCAATGTGGTTTTGATTTGAATCTCCCTGATGGCTAGTGATGATGAACATTTTTTCATGTGTCTGTTAGCCATTCGTATGTCTTCTCTGGAGACAAGTCTATTCATGTCTTCTGCCCATTTTTTGATGTGATTATCTGTTTTGTGTGTGTTGAGTTTGAGGAGTTCTCTATAGATCCTGGATATCAACCTTTTGTCTGTACTGTCATTTGCAAATATCTTCTCCCATTCCGTGGGTTGCCTCTTTGTTTGTTGACTGTTTCCTTTGCTGTGCTGAAGCTTTTGATCTTGATGAAGTCCCAAAAGTTCATTATCACTTTTGTTTCCTTTGCCTTTGGAGACATATCTTGAAGAAGTTGCTGTGGCCGATGTTGAAGAGGTTACTGCCTATGTTCTCCTCTAGGATTCTGATGGATTCCTGCCTCACATTGAGGTCTTTTATCTACTTTGAGTTTATCTTTGTGTATGGTGTAAGAGAATGGTCGAGTTTCATTCTTCTACACATAGCTGTCCTATTTTCCCAGCACCATTTATTGAAGAGACTTTTTTTTTGCCACTCTATATTTTTTTCCTGCTTTGTCAAAGATTATTTGACCATAGAGTTGAGGGTCCATATCTGGGATCCCTACTCTTTTCCAGTGGTCTATGTGTCTGTTTTTGTGCCAGTACCAGCTGTCTTGGTGATCACAGCTTTGTAGTAAAGCTTGAAATCAGGCAACGTGATGCTCCCAGTTTTGTTTTTCTTTTTTCAACATTTCCTTAGCAATTCAGAGTTTCTTCTGGTTCCATACAAATTTTAGGATTGTTTGCTCCAGCTCTTTGAAAAATGCCAGGAGACACCAAGTTTTTAACTGAACTAAGCAATATAATGAGAGCAACAAAAGGCCATGTAGCATAAATCAATAGTGTTCATTTTCTATCTTTCCCTTCAGTTTTCCCCATGCCCAAGGAGTCAAGCTTCTAACAGTAGCATGTATTCTACTTTTTAACATAATATTATAACATAAATGCTTTTTATATTATTACTTGCTTTTTAAAATCTTATTTTAATGACCAAACAATATGCTAACAGTTGCTTTGCCACAGTTGAACATTGTTAGAAATATGCAGTTTTTGATATTAGAAAAAAGGTTTTTTAAAATATTTTATTTATTTATTAGAGAGAGAGAGAGAGCACAAGCAGGGGGAGTAGCAGAGGGAGAGCGAGAGGGAGAAGCAAATTCCCTGCTGAGCCAGGACCCTGATGTAGGGGGCCAGGACCCTGGGATCCTGTCCTGAGCCCAAGGCAGATACTTAATGAACTGAGCCACCCAAGTGCCCCAGAAAAAAGGTTTTTAATAAGAATCTCATATCTACGTTTTTGTCAAAACTGAAGGGGATGATATTACTGGTTAAAGAGAGCTAAAATTTTTTAGGGTTCAATGTAAAATATTTCAGAGCTTAATGAGTTTACAATGAAACCACTTATTTTGAAGTATAACAACTTCAACATATACCAACCAGAATACTTTATATGAATTTCATATATATAAAATGATATTTTATTGTTTTAATTTCCATTTATTTGACAACTATCCACAAAAAGGAACTAATAGTATCTCCTGTTGGGTAAATTGACCCTGGCTTCCTTTGATACTTAACATAGATGTTAGTATAAAAATTCTGGTATAGAAAGGTGAAATACCAAACAATTAAATGCATATTAAAACAATCATATATAGTGAATGAATACTATAAAATTATATAAGTGGATTTTGTTTGCTTTGAACTCATTTATATATTTAAGCTTGGCTCAGTTGGTTAATTTTGGCTCAGGTCCGTATCTCAGGGTTGTGAGATTGAGCTCCGTGTGGGACTCTGCATTCAGCAGGGAGTGTGCTTAAGATTCTCTCTCTCCCTCTGCGTCTCCCCCTGCTCACTCTCTCTCCAAAATAAATAAATAAATTTTTAAAAAAAGGTTTTTTTCCTATGCAATTTTCTAGGCACTTGAAAAGATGACATTTTGGCACATACTTTCCTTTTATTTAAAAATCATCTATGGAATTTTATATTACAGCATCTTTTTAAAGTATTGGGTAAAGTTAAGGTGATAATGTTGGTATAATTATTATGATAATTAAAATGCCATTGGGGTTAGATACCACAATATTGCTGTCCATCAGCTTAAAAGTGAACATCTTAGTTTGGCCTTTAAGCTTATTTTTAATAATTGCTTTACCTCACAAATTACCTTTCAATATCAGAAAGTTAAACTGTCAAATGTCAGAATTAGATTGGCTTGACTGCCTAATTAAATACAGATTCATCTGGCAAAGTGTTCTACTGCTCTCGTATTTCACTCTAATATCCGCTCAAATTCAGACTGACCCCTGCATGGCCTAAACTTTAGAGCAAGGACAAACAGACAAAATACCAATGCTCTGCTATCAGTTCTTGACCCGAGAAAAGCAATGTCAAATTAGTATCTAAATTAGAAGACTTACATGGGGAGACTTACATGGGGAGACAAAATGGGACTGGCCTACACTGGCATGACTCAACAAGGGGGGCCAGAAGCACCTGTGTCTCACTCTCTCAGTGATCCCCACTTTCCCCAAACCTGTCACAAGGAATAAAAAGTTGTGAATGCTAGCTCTGAACATTCTTCCCTAACTCTGCACAGAAAGTAGGAAGCATCTGGGGAGAAGAGAGGATGCTCAGTCAGAATACAGGACTCCAGCCCCAACCCTATTCCTCATCCATGGCGTGGGGAAAGCCAAGCCAATCCACTTCCCTGGGAGTAAGTTTCCTTCCCTGAGAAATGAAGGAGTTGGTCTATATGAGCTCTATGATGTCTCATGGTTCTACATTTCTGAGTTTCTCTGATCATCAATGCTTGAAAATGCTATTTCTTGAGTGCCTTGACTAGTTTTATGATACTGTGAAAATCACAGAAAGACTGAGCTTCATATATGGGCAGAATAAGCTTAGCTGGTTCTTTCCCACACAAGCTGAAAGTCGAAGGTATAGGGCAACATCAAGGATCTGAAGAAGAATATATCCTCTACAGTATGCAGGTAAGAGGGGAGTATTAAAAACAAGCTTGGAAACTAGAAATACCATTGAGCTGTCAAAAAGAGAAGTCACCTTGTAGATAAGATATCAAGTTGTATGGCACTACTAGTAAGATATCTGTTACGCAGAGGACTGAGTCCAGTGTTTTGAGCATGCTCAGATGTGGATAAAGGCTGCCCTCTTCCTCTCTGACTGCTAATAATAGAGGGAGTGCAGTACAGAGAGAAGGCAGTCCCACTGGAGGTCTTCTTCGCTGGGCACGGGTCTAACACTCTACTTCACAGAGTCAACAATTATATTTTAAATTTTTCGAATACACAGGTATTTTGCACATAGGTAAAAAAAGACAGCACAAATTTACTATCTGGCTTACAACATGTCATAGCAACATTTTATTTAAAAAGTGCAAAGTTTAACCCATCCCAGCATATTTTTTCCCTTCCTTTTCAGTGAGTCAGAGCATGAGGGGGGAGAGATAATAATCAATGTGTCTGACTTACAAGTAATGACTAATCAAAATCTGTGTAACTGCTAAGCTTTTATAGTTTTTGAACAAAATAAGGCATTTTTATATTAATAGATCTGTTCAGGTTCCTTCAGAGACAATGAGTGAAGGTTAAGTAGTTTTGTATTTAAAAATGAGTAGAGAATCAATGTTTATAATATGTGAAATTATAAACCACATGCAGATTGGCAAATAGTAGGCACATGTACTATATTTATCCTGTCCTAGTTTAATAATTGACCTTTACTACGCTTTTTTTCCCATTCAAATCTCTTCCAGTGAACCATAGATTTTAGGAGGATTTTTCAAAATAGATACAGCATAACATGCAAAGAAAATTATCCATTGAGAGCCAAGGGCCTCCTGGGGGCATGGTAAGACTTCGATCCCAAAGCATTAAAAGAACACATCATAATAACAATAGCGGTATTACATTAAATTAATTCAACAGACAAATTATGTTTTGTGAATTATATTTCATGAATGTTTTGCATTTCATTTATAAAAGTAAATTCATAACTCTGCTCTATTGAACCCACTGCTTACCAGCAGATGAATGTCGATAATTTAGTGAGCCTTTTTCTGTCTTTGTTCTACTTGCGTAGAACAAGTTTCACAGTATGATGTACCAGATAGGCTTTTTATGAGGATTAGATGAAATCAGCATGGGAAGTCTTACAACTGGCACATATTAAGAATTCAATTAACAGTGTCTTGAAAATAACATGAAAAAAGCACACATTTTATAGCTTGAGACCTTTATGATCTTAGCTTTGCCTCGTGCCAGCATTACAGTCTTGGACAAATGACTGGAACTCACTGGATTTAGTTTCCTCAGCTGTAGAATGAGTTAGAAACATCTGGTATGTCCCATCACATCAGCTCTTATGTTCTTTGGTAAGACCATTGATCTATAAAATCATGTCACCATCACAATTTAAAGATTTTCTGGCTTTAATTTCATATTTACATAGAACACTAAACATAAAAATACTTCAATGTGTTCATGATGTGTTCAAACTTGGAGATGATCTGTAATACAAAAGATTTTAAAGTAAAAAAAGGGGTGCCTGAGTGGCTCAGCTGGTTAAGGGTCTGCCTTCAGCTCAGGTCATGATCCTGGCGTCCTAGGATCCAGTCCCTCATCTGGTTCCCTGCTCTGCAGAGGGGGCCGTGCTTCTCTCTCCCTTTCCCTTTCCCCCTGCTCCTGCTCTCTCTCTCTCTCTCCCCCCCTCATGTGTGCACTCTCTCTCTCTCTAATAAATAAAAATCTTAAAAAAAAAAGTAAACAAACCAACCAACCTAGCATGCAGTGTTGTTTTAGTGACAGTGTGTGCAAAGCACCGTCTCAGGACTCAATAAACATACTTCACAGGTGCCCAACCTATTTATAAATCCATGAAAGTGAAAACATGTAATTATAAAGAGCACATTTAGATTTTTACGCTCTGGACTTGTAACGTATTTTAGATGTTAGTGTATCTTTTAGCACATGTAACATTTTTCTACAGTTTATCTTTAATAATGAGGTAAAAATTAACCTAATTAAAAGGGAATACTTCGGTGTTGAAACATTTCTGCAGCTGGAAAGGACATAAATGAGAGTTTAGCTTAATGTTTTCCCCAAAGGTTTCTCCTCTATTTATTAATATCTCTACGAAAACAAGTGGATAAGAACAAAGTGCGGAGTCCAATGCCTGGTCGTTTCTTTGTATTTGCACCGTGGCACAGCTTCAGGCCCGGGGGAGCTTGCCACACTCAGTGACTGCGACTCTGACTCCATCTGCGGCGGGTGGGGCCCACACAAGCCGCTCCCTACACATGCATGCTGCTCGAGGACGTTCTCTTTGCTTTGCCCTTGATGGTATTACAACTTTCCGAGCGAATTCACCCATTTCAATGGGGGCAGTTTGCTTTCTTCATCTTGGCCTGAAACTTCTCAGACCTGTGCCTATCCCTAGAAACAGACGTTAAGTAAGAAAGGTGATGCTTATATGCCATTGTCATGGAAAGAGCGAAAAACAGCCTAATTTATGAATTTCACATTTTTGCTGATTTTGTGCAACAAATTATATTCACGAACGATTCTCAATTTATTTTCTGTGATGGTGATTCTCAAATATTTTCAGACCTGGACCACCTCAGCAAGGGCAAATGACATTTCGGACGGGGATAATGGAATTTTATTTGCTTCCCGTTTAGAATACGGCCATTATTCCTGATGCTCTGCTAGGTACCTGACATTCGGTACCATATTAAAGCCTTATTAAAATCCAGATTTTTCTTTCTGCTAATTGAGCCAATCCATCATCACCACCCTGTTGTTTGGCCTGAAACCTCACTTGCAGGTGATCCTGTTTTACATATTCCCGCCTCGTGTGCATCTCTTGATGCTGTGCACAGTCTCTTCAGCCAGCTCTTCTGCTCCTGTAGATCTACCTGCGCAGGCGCCGCACTACCTTTCAGCTTTGACACCCGCAGGGAGCTCTCCTAATTGCCTCAGCTGCCAGTGACCTTCAGTGATTTGCTCAGATGCTTTTCTTTGGAAGCTTTATTACAATTTCTACTGATCTTCTCTCCCCACCGAATTGTAAGCCATTGGCTAATAGGAACAATGTCTTCTCTTTCTTCTTTCTAGCACGATCCTGGCATATATATATTGGCAATCAGCATATAAATGTTAAATTAGTGAATCCTTCAAGCCAGCACATTTCTTTAACAATCGCTTTCCTCTTGATAAATTTTGATTCCTCAGAAAGGAGTTATTAGAATATCACTTAGGGAGAAAGACATTTTCAAATATTCCTTGCTTATGCTATAGATTCTAATATAATCAGTTACATAATGCATTAGTCCCCTTTCCAACCACCATTTGTGAACTACATGGAGACAAAAAGTCAAATAACTACTCTTAGATGATGAGTTTAGAAGAAATGACTGAATCTAGCCAGACTTTTTCAAACCATCACATGTTTAGAAATACTCTATTTTTATTATTTTTTAAGATTTTATTATTTATTTAATAGAAAGCACAAGTAGGGGGAGTGGCAGGCAGAGGGAGAGGGAGAAGTAGGCTCCCTGATGAACAGAAAGCCTGACCTGGGGCTTGATCCCAGGACCCTGGGATCATGACCTGAGCTGAAGGCAGAGGCTTAACCCATTGAGCCACCCAGGAGCCCCGGAAGTACTCTGTTTTAAAATAATACCATATATTTCCAAATTGAGAGTAACACCAACATAAGTATTTGAAAATGTTCTGCCCTGGATCTTGAAAATGGGTTGAATAGTAGTATTTAGATAGTAGCATTTTTTTAGCACGCTCATTTCCCAGATGCTATGTTTATTTTTTTCTTGTTAATTAGAGAAGAAGTAAATGCAAGTATTTTCTGTATTAAAATTTCAAGAATAAATCACTGTCGAAAAATGGTAATGAGCACATTATCAACTTTCTGTCACATTTAATTTGTCTTTTTTGCTATCATTTTTCATTTTAAAGAAATAATGAAAGACTTCGAACTCAGCAGAATTCTTTTGCAGGATCAATGATGTGCACTTTTTTTTTTTTTAGCACTTTTTAAAGGTGGTCTAATGGTATGAACACCTAGGTAGAGTGAAGATTTTCTGAATTTTACTATTAACTTTTGCCCCAATTTTTTTTTCTCTTACATATTTTTGAAACTTGCACAAAATATTTCCCTTGTGTGGTTGATTTTTCATCAGTCTGTATTATCAGAATAATATGTCTTTTGATTTTATTAAGAATTTTTATACAAAAGGTGTTATTGATATTTATATATATTTATCCATGTACTTATATTTCAACGCCCTTGTGGATTTTCAGGAATATTTGACTACTTTACTAGGTGCTTCTTTCAATGTTTTTAAATACTAAGAAGAAAATAATGAATTTTTCTGTAAAATAAGATTCCCTGAATATTTTCTAATCCTCTTGCTATCTAAATTCAAGAGATCACAATTCATTCATTATAATCATTAAAATAAATTAAAATCTAATTGGGAATGTATTTCTCACAGGAGAAAGAAGCAAGAAAACTGGTACAAAGTTTGAACCAATCATAATGTCATTAGTTCAAATGAGAAATTATGAAAGAATTTATTTTTCTTTTCTTTTTGGGAAGGAAAGATAATGACAGACTGGGTACTTTTTATTTTTAATAGAAAATGCAATTGTTGATTATTTGTAAGCCATGTTTAAAAACTGTATAGAGTTTACGTACTTACTATGACTATAGAAAATGATTTTTTTTAGAAAGAGTAACAACCCAGTTTGATTCAATGAGTATTTTTTGAAATTGCAAGAAGGGTTTTCAGTAATCAAACATCATAGGACAAATTATATTTCAAAGTAAATTTCCATACGCTGATATAGCTTGACATTCTGCAGAGAATGAATTTAAATGCAATGGTTACTTATAGAAGAAATAATAGAAAATAATTTATGAAATTTATCACTATAGAGACATACATCATCATCATAGTCTGATATTTTGAAAGTATTGTCTTCTGTATTTCTAGAGTGTATAGTTAGTACAAGCTTGGTGGACTTCTTTGTTAAAATATGTTTTGGTTAAAAAAAAAGTGAGAGGAGAAGATAGAGGGAAAAGTATGAAATAAATGTGTTCCTAAGAGTTGATTAGTTTTAAAAATCACTCTAAAACCAATTATACTAACTTTATGTGCCATTCAGTATACTGTGGGCATGGTCTCACGTAGATTAAAGCAGAAGGGTAGCAGGGTGACATGGAAAACATGTGGGTTTAGAATTCAGCAAAAATTGGATAAAATTCTGGCTTTTCCCCATTTCTACAGTAACATGATTAATGTTATGTAATTATGAAAACTCCCACTAACTAGATAATAGAGCCTGAATTTGGTTTCCTTCTCTGGGTAGAAGTGATAATAATTTCCTTAAAGAGTGATTCTACAAATGAAAAGTCAAGAATACATTTGAAAGGTAATAACAGAATACTTGGTGTTCAATTAATAATTGTTATTATTATTAAAAAACCAATGGATAGTCCTATTTTTGAACATATATATCCCTGTTAATTTCTCAGGTTTTCCTTCCCAGACACACATGTTTATTGATTAGAGATTATTTATCACTTGGTAACTATAAATTCTTCCCAAAATTATGCTAGTGAGAAGTCAATACAGTAATTTTGAAGTAGAAGGAATCTTCTATGCTTGACCTTCAGCACAATCTAATTATTAGCCTGGTGCCAAGCACTTTTAAGATGTAAAAATACTAGTTAATGATGATGATTTAACATTTGAAAGTCATATAGAAGAAATACTACTGACTTTTTCTTATCATGTAGCTTTGGAAAACTTGCTTTCCCCAGCACACATGATTTGCATTACATTTTTGCTTTGGAGGATTTACATTTGGATTTCCATCACTTTTTAAAAATGTTTCAATGGACCATTTTTGGCTACTTTCTTTATTCTTTCTCTATTTATTTTTTTTTCCTCTTCTTTCTTCTCTAGCAAAGATTTGCAGCTATAAGTAAAACAGGCAAAAATCAACAATAACAGAAGTATGCATCCCATGTGTGTAGTAGGTTTTGGGAACAGAAAGCAATGGAAATCTTAAGAGTTGGAAAGCTTTCTCTTCCATTCTTCCCTGTACTTTCTCTGGGCTCCTCACCCAGTTGCCAGAGGCATGGTTCATCTCTGTGGCCCTGTAGCTTCTCATTCTCAACACCAAGGACTGGATGCCCAGCTTCCCTGATTCTCTGAAGGTATGTGTACTCATGAGGAAAGCTGGGAGGAGGGCTCTGTTGAGGACTATAACGAAGGTCTTTTGGTGCAAGGACAGTTTTTGAGTTATAAGCAAATTTGTTACCCTACAGAGGTCATCAAGAATAGTAGCTGTGGGGCGCCTGGGTGCTCAGTGGGTTAAAGCCTCTGCCTTTCACTCGGGTCATGATCCCAGGGTCCTGGGATCGAGCCCCGCATTGGGCTCTCTGCTTGGCAGGGAGCCCGCTTCCTCCTCTCTCTGCCTGCCTCTCTGCCTACTTGTGATCTCGATCTGTCAAATAAATAAATAAATAAAATATTTAAAAAAAAAAAAGAATAGTAGCTGTGTGGGGGCACCTGCGTGGCTCAGTCAGTTAAATGTCTGCCTTTGGCTTGGGTCATGATCCTGGGGTCCTGAGATTGAGGCCCCACATGGGGCTTCCTGCTCAGTGGGGAGCCTGCTTCTCCCTCTGTTCCTCCCCCTGCTTGTGCATGTTCTCTCTCTCTTCTCTCCCTCAAATGAATAAAAAAAAAAAAAAAGAATAGCAGCTGTGTGATAGCAACTTATCATAAGCAGTTGTCTTCTGCTGCCAATAACTGAAACCACATTCAGCTGGGAGGTAGTTAATTTGAGCTTTAGTTATACTGATGGCACAATTAACCTTTCAGGGAGATGTACTAATATAGAAATTGAAGATCAGATACCAGATTCAGTTTAAAACTCTCTGTCAGTGAAAACAGCTGGAGCTAGCTGGGTAAAGCTTTAGAAATTACTTTATTACCATGTATCATAGAAGTAATTGAATTAAGGAGACAAGTGTGTACTTCAGTATTATGCAATTTTTTTTAATGAAGGCTAGGAAAAATAAACATATTTTTGTTTATCACAATTATGGACAATAGTAAGGAATCCATCAACTTGCGTCCTCAGGAAATGTCTGATTGCCCAATCTCATCAAGAACGGATGTGCTACGGGGGGTGCTCTGAGAAATGATTCTTTATGGAAGGCACCAGTTGGTCTGGGGTAGCACAGTTATAAAGCCAATAAAAACTAGTCTGACACTGTGACATTCTATCATCCAGTCACAAGATACATTTTACCAAAGGCAGCAGATAAATACAGATAGGATTTGTTGAAACTGGCATTGAAACATATTTATCTCATTTATCTCCTCAAATTATGCCAAGATCAAATACACTGAGTGAATTATTATTGAATGTGAGCTAAATTAGGGCATAACAAGTAAGATTGTATTTCTCCAAACATGTAATCTGTCACTGAACTGTTGGATACAGTGTACTCCGCTCCACTTAAAAGAAATCCATTCTTCAAAACCCACTCCTTAAAGAGGACACTATTTAACAGTAACTGACACATACTAATGTGGGTGGCCGTAAAGGAAAACACTAACCCAGGACTTTTAAAATGTTTAAAGTTACATCATTTAAACACGTTTAAAAATAGAAACTTAACCAAGAAGTTATATTATTCTGTTACCCTTTTGGTTTCGATTTCAGTTGCACTTGGGAATAAATGCATCACCATAGATTGAATTCAAGTACAGAGTTTCAAGTGGGGAAAAGCAAAAAACTAGATTCCATGATTTTTTATTAGGAAATATGAAAATAATCATAAATATCTAAAGGTAACCTCTTGGTTAATGCATCCATGAATCTCAACACAATTTCATGGAATTGTAGGATTATGTGGATGAGAGTTTATGAAACTTTAGCTACCTAGTTCTAGAAGTTTCTCTATTTTTCTTTTTCTGCTCTAAGGGACAGAAAATTTCCTTTAAAATAAACACAATCAAGCAATAACAAATGGCTCCTGACGATTGGCTCTAAATTTATGACCTTTAAATTGTAAAAGAAACTTTTGACAGAAACTCTATTTAGAGGAGAGAGATTGTATCTTATCTCTACAGGAAGGAAATGGCCGCTCCATCTCCACCTTCCCTGGTGCACAGCAGAGGAGAATGTATGCAGAAGTTCTGAGAGTCTGTAAAATGCTGTATAAATGTTACTTATTTTTTTAAAAAAGTAATCAGTTCATAGGGTGAGTTTACCTTTTTTATGATTATACTCCATGGTTTATTTTTCTTCTCCTCCCTGCCTGTTCCCCAAATGACCTAAAGAACCCTAGGAAGCTGCCTGACGCTCATGAATGGCAGTTTCTTAACCTGCTACAGGTAAAGGGGCCACCAATTCAACACAATGCAGCAACACAAATGCTTGTCTGCTCCATTCTAGCCTCTTCATGGGCCCTCAATCCAGCTTCAGGAGAGCCCAATGCAATAATCATAAAACAACTCGTCTCCTTCCTTCATTCAGAAAACGTTTTTTCAGGGACTACTATGTGTGAGACACTCTTCTGCTGGCAGGGGAATCAGCAAAGGAGCAAATGAGAAAACAAAACAAAACAAAACAACTCTGCTATATTGGACCTTACCTTCCATTGCTTACATACTTTATTATCTTTCAGGAAAGATTAATCCTCTCTTGGATAAAAAATATGCAATTTTTTAAGTGGCCTGTCCTTTCTTCGCTTCTTTCCATCAGATAATACCCTGGTGTGTAAGTAGAATGGGTGTGCATATATGGCCTCATACAAAGGTGAAGAGTCAGTATTTTTGTTTGTTTGTTTTTTAATGTATTTATTTTGTACTGGTCTCAGATATGATGTCCTTCTCTACTTAGTAAGACAGTGAGGAGGACAACTCTGCAGGCAAATACATTACAGTGTGGTTAGCATTGTTCTAGAGATGTTATAGACATGGCTACCATTTTGTTCAAGTGTGGGAACCCCATTCACATAGACAGTGGTGTGAATAGTGCTCCCTAGAGTTATGCAGAGCATGACCCATACACTCATGTGTGGGGGCCCCTGTGAGCAGCATGAAGGAGAGGTATGAGAGGCAGGCTGGGGGCTTAGTAGGAACAGCGTATAGAGTGAACCCTGAACAATGGGCGAAGGTAGCTGGATAGGCTGGAAGTTGAGGAAATAAGGATCAGATGAACAAGGAATAAAAGAAGTTCACTTCAGCTGGAGTGCTGAGTAAAGAGGAAAGAGCAACGAGAAGCGGGGAGAGAAGGAAGGAGGTAAACATGAAGGACCAGTAACCCTGTCAAGAGTGCTTTGTGGATTCCTCAATGGACTGAGGAAGGGGAAGGAGGTAAGGATCATGCTCTTTTCAGCCTCCAGTAATGTGTTAGATGGCTGGGTCATTGTCTGAGAAGGGAACCTGAGGTGGCAGGGAGCCAGAGCATCCAAGTGGCAATGTTGAGGGAATTACTGCAACTCACAGATCTGGAAGTCTGGGACAAGCAGATAGAGTGGAGCAAGGGGGATACAATTACAGATTTTAACTAGAACCATGCTATAGGAAGAATTTCCAAGAGAGAAGTGGCTATTTATGCCTTTTGGATTATTACAATAACTTGATAAGAGCTACCCAGAAAATGCAAATATACAAAACATATTTTGTATTTGGCATTTATGAACTTCTGGAACTGGGAGCAATTGGTGGTAATTTTCATCTGTCTTTATTATGTAGCTATGTAACCATAAGCAACATAGCATTGAATTGCGTGTTTTAGATACTTTATAAAAGGCGTCATGCTGTCTTCATTTCTCTGACTTGTTTTTTTCCCAATTAATTTAATAATTTCAAGACATAAGGATCAAATTCATTTATTTAGCTCTTTAAGGTATTCCATGTGAAATTAAGACACCATTCATCTAGTCACTTAGTGATTCATTATTTCTAACCTATCATATGTATGAAGAAGCCATAACAAGCTTGCCTATATATGGTTCCTTGTGCGTCTTGCAAGATTCTCTCCCAGGTATATACTAGTAAGTTGCTAAGTCAAAGCATTTGAACATTTTAACTTATTACCTATTCCAAATTGCCCTTCTCAATTATTTGACCAATTTATCTTCCAATCAACATTTCGTGAGATTTATTCCACATTCTTGCCAACACTTGGCATTATCAGACATTTAAATTGACAGTTTAATGAATATAAAATATTTTGTTTTGCTTTAATTTGAATAATTCATCTTTTTTTGGAGATTTTATTTATTTGACAGAAGGAGAGATCACAAGTAGGCAGAGACGTAGGCAGAGAGATGTGGGGGAAGCAGACTCCCCGCTGAGCAGAGAGCCGGACACAGGGCTCGATCCCAGGACCCTGGGATCATGACCTGAGCTGAAGGCAGAGGCTTAACCCACTGAGCCACCCAGGTGCCCTTCAGATTTATTTCTGAGCATAAACATTTTTTATTTGTTTATTAGTTCTTTGGATCATTAGTCTCTCAATGTATACTTTATCCATTTATTGGTTAGGATATAATTTTTATTAATTTTATATAAACTCTTTATATATTATAAAAATAATCTTTGATTCCTTATATATGAGGTAAGTATATCCTTCCATTCTGTGCTTATCTTTTATATCTACTTAAGGTACCTATGGTAAAGCAAGTCAGTCTTATGTTACTGTTTTTCTACTGTTAGTCTTTTTTAAAGAAATATTTTCTGTGCCATAAAATTAAAAATATAGTCTCAAATTTTCTTCTAAATATTACTAGATTTTTCTTTTAAGTTTGGGTCTTTAGGCCATCAGGAATGTCTTTGCCTGGGTTGAAAAGTAGAGACTTCTTTTTTTTTCATAATCAGAGCAACATTTTAAATAGTATTTTTTTTTTTTTAAGATTTATTTATTTGACAGAGAGAAATCACAAGAGAGGCAGGCAGAGAGAGAGGAAGGGAAGCAGGCTCTCCGCCGAGCAGAGAGCCCGATGCGGGACTCGATCCCAGGACCCCGAGACCATGACCTGAGCCGAAGGCAGCGGCTTAACCCACTATTTTTAATAATCTGGCCATGTACTGAATGATCCTTCCTCTTCACTAATCTGTAGCCATTTCTGTCAGATTGCAAGAATCTATATATTCAGGGGTCTCCACTGTATTTCATTATTATATTTGTCTACCCTTCTGCCAGTATCAAACTTTTAATTACTACAGCTTTATTATAAGCCTTCATATTAGATATAGGGCTTCTTGATACAGATTCTTTCTTCTCTTCCAGAATATCTTGGTTGTTCTTGGTCTTTTGTTCTTTCATGCCACTGTATGATTATCTCATCAAATTCCATGAAATTCCCAGTGGGGAATACACTGAATTTGTAGATGATTGTGGGTATAACTATTTTTTAATTAAAAACCATTTTGAAGAAATATACATTTGAAAAATACAAAGTGCTCCCTTTTACTAGACTGCTGTCCTTGAGGACGGCAGAGATTCCTAGGGCCTTTGCGCTAATAGCACAGTAGCCAACAGAGGCTGAATAGATATTTTTAAATAAACTAATTGACAGAATGAATACAGAAGTGAATGTTTCTTTATGTTCTTATTAATAGCAAAGCTAAGTTATACCTATAATAAATGACTAATAAGGAATAAGGATGGCTTAATTTCGTGGTTCCTTAATTCATTATGATAGACTCCCATTATTCCTACTGACAGTGACAAGAAAATGTCTTGAAAATTAAATTTATAAGAGGCTTTGTCATTTCTTTCTAAGGAAGCCTTTGACATACAGGCCATGAACCTGAGAAACAGCTTGCATGTTCTTCCATACAGCATCTTTTCTTGAATGCCTACTAAGTTCTAGGTACTGTTTTAGGTACTGATTATAAAACAGTGAGAAAAAGAGGAAAGAAAAAGTCATGCTTTCTTGGGGCTTGCATTCTAGAGGGGGTAGAGATTAAAAACTTAATAAATAATTCAATTACATTGTACGTTAAAAATACTGTATGCCATGGGAAACAATAAAGCAGGGGAGAGTTCATGTTGAGGTGGGTGCACTTTTATGTAGGAGACAGGGGTAGTCCTCAATGAGTAGATGACAATGACCTGAAGGAGGTGACAGAGCAAGACAGGAAGACATCTGGGGAAAGTATTTCAGGTAAACGAAGTAAGCTGTGCAAATATCAGAGGCAGGGTGTTGTCCCGGCAGTCAGAAGAAAACAAGGAGCAGAGTATCACTAAAGTAGGAGGATATTAGGAGAAGGAAAGGAAAAGTGAATTGGGTGAAATTGGAGGGGGAGATGAACCATGAGAGACTGTGGACTCTGAGAAACAAACTGAGGGTTTTCAAAGAGAGGGGGTTGGGAGGATGGGTGAGCAGTGGTGGGTATTATGGAGGACACTTATTGCATGGAGCACTGGGTGTGGTGCATAAACAATGAATCTTGGAACACTGAAATAAATAAATAAATAAATAAATAAATAAATAAACAAATAAATAAATAAGAAAGAAGTGATCAAGGGGAAGAAGAGTAGGAAAAGGAGGATTGGGGACACCGTACAGGCCTTGTCAGCCATTGTGAGGCTTTAGCTCCCGGCTGCATAAACCTGTCTTCCAGTGAAAACTGTTTCTGCAAGGTCACTATTCTTTTAAAGGAGATTTCATGGGTTTTGTCAACTAGGTCATTGCTTTTACAGAAAAGTTTGCTCACATTCTCCAAAAATTTTGAAAAATTTGAAATTATCATACATATTTTTAAGTTGACTTCCTTCTAAGCTTTTTCAAAATTATTCTTAATGATTGCAAAGGATATGGCTTCCAGTATACTGTAAATACTTAAATCAACTACTACATTACTCTTTCGAATGTGATGGGCTCCCACTGCCTTCACAATTGGTGACATGGTCACCACATCTTCCCTTCAAATGATACATAAACAAGCTCTTTAAACAGTTGAAAATTTTACATGATGTCATCATCTTTTTGAATTGCTGTGTCATTCCAAATCCTCTGTAGTTATACTTTTATATAATGCAAACCTATGCTTTAAAGTCTTTTACTGATCATCGTAGCATATTTTGCTACATCAAAAATATATATGTAAACTGACATTTAAGGCTTTCACAGCAGCAGTGGTATTTCCTGTGACCATAGTGGCCTAAGTGTTAAAGTGTAATTTCGGGATTAAGTTACATTTACAGGAGAAAAAAAAAAGTAACTAATCAAAACGACATAAATGGAAAATAAGTTTCAATAGGGTAGTATTTAACATAAAGTATAATTTTTACTGCAAGTAATTTTGACAAAAGTGGGTTTCTTCTTAAACTGAGACCAGTTCAGGATCAATTTCTTTCCGATTTTGCTTTTTCAATTTTGTTTGAAGGTGAAGTTAAATGCTGAGAAATGCATTCATGTAAATTAAATACATGGGAATAAAAGGATTTTTGTTAGAGCAGCGTTCTTCAATTCTTTAAATTCCTTCAGAATTATATACCAGAATCACATAGTGATACATCATAAATACTTCTAATGATCTGTCAGTGGGGAATTTCTTTGGATTCTCTTTCAAGTTTGTTGAAAGGAAATAATTGGTCACTCACATTGAGGAAGGGTTTTGAACCATTTTTAGAGTAATTCCCTTTCTAAAAACCAACACCAATCTATTGAAATGTCCCTTTGTTTGAATGTCAGAGATTCTTCTTCCTTGGGACAATGCATCATAGTAAGATTCAACATGAATGAGAAGGACAGTTCTAAGGAAGGCAATTCGAGGGGGGGGAGGGGAGGAAAACTGTAAAAAGGAAAAGGGAAAAGAATATCCCTCTTGCCTCAGGAGTGTTCACAGACAGATCAAATTTAGGATAAAGATTCACATGGAAGTTTAGGATCTGGAATTTGAGTTTCTTAAAATAACTGTGAGCTTGTTTAGCACCTGGGGAAAATTTGTATATTCCTAGGGCTACTCAAATCCCAGATGAAGGCAACTGCATTGAATCATTTTCTTTCCACCATTGAGGTAAGAACATAATACCAGTCATGTTGTTTCAGATTGTTCTAGAAGCTGGAAAAGTTTGTCACAAAGTGGTAGGAAAACAGTGTGAAAAAGTAACACAGAAGTAATGGGAGGAATTTGCATCAGTTATTGTTAATGTAAATACTGACATACCATTCCATAAATACAAATCTAGTAAGCTAATGCTTCCTGCTAATCAAAACTTCCAGCAAATCATACTGTAAGTTACACTGCTAATGTAAAATTATTTTCAATCTTGAAGCCAAATGGACATTGTTTGTTTCAAAAACTTGTTATTAGAAAAGACTACTTTACCTCAACTATTCAATTTATTTTCAAACATTGTCTTTTAATGCAATTATGAGAGTAGAAAATATTCTCTTAGACCAAGTATATTCACCATGCTTCAAGAAATCAAATATACAGGAAAATGAGATGCTTTTCTAGGAAAAAAAAACAATGTTGGAATAATTTCCTAATATACTGAAAAAGAAACTGATTTATATATCAAATATAGATAACATTTTGTTCCCTAGTTCTTCCTTAGATTAAGTAAAATGCCCAGCCAATGGGAAAACCTATATAAAGCTACTTTGATATCTCTAGCTAATCAGTATTATAATACATATTAAAATCTATAATACACATATAATATTAAAATCTCAGTAAGCAAACTGAAATCATATTCCCTGCTCCATTTTTTCTTTAGTACCTATAGGAAAACCTAAGTACCTATATCCTCTAACTCCTCATTCCCTGTTTTGAAATTTTGCTGGGTCAGGGTCAATGCTCTCACTAGGCAACCTCCACACCCTCATTCCTGTGAGGAGCATATCTCCCATCCTGCCCTGGGGGCATTGATGCTTGCAGTGATGTGTCAGCGGCCCGGGTGTGTCTGCATGTTGCCAAGAACTGCCTGACTCCACGTACACTATGCACTGATGGAAAAAGAGTGAGAGTGTGTGTCTGAGTACGTGTTCTATAGGGGGTGGTATAGTGTCTACTCTCTGAATATTCTGGATAGTTAACAATATCCTTTTCATCACAGATACCCATGAGACGAACTGCAAGGATCTTTCAAAACAGAATGCCCATTGTTTTAAAAGTTCTAATCAAACTATGCTCATCTCTCTGTGACTCTGGACTGTGAAATGTGAAATGCTGGTCACTTCCATTAGTCCTGTGGGACTTTCTCCCACTTTTCCTGTGGGACTATTTTCCTAACACTTTATGCCAAACTCCTCCCCACTTCTAGAAAAGGAAGGAATAGGGCACAAAATGCAAGTGTATGCACCACTCTATCAAGTCCTACAGCTTTATCAACCTTGTCCTCTCCTGCTACCAACTAGTCTCTCCTTCTTGAAGAAGACCAGAACACTTTCCCCAAGAATTCCGAAGTTCTCCGAAATTGTCCTTATGAACATTATTTCTGAGGTTTACATAGTAATTTTATTTTGAAATTTAAAATAAGACAAATTTAGATCAAACAACTCTATTTCGCAACTGTTTAAGGACTGATAACTTTAAAACCTTTAAAAAATTAAAAGTAACTATTTGCTTACTCCAAGTAGAATACCATCTTAATATATATCATCGTAACTCTATAATAAATGCAACTAATAAAATCCAAGCATCTTAATTTGGCTTCTCTGGCCCTTGGGTTTTGAATTCTGAATCCCTCTCTCACAAAACAGGACTCACCACTGTTTTCTCTCACACAACTTCCCAGATCCACTCACCTCCTTCAATGTCTTCACTGTTTCCAAGATGTTTTCCATCTCGGGCCAGTATTACTTTCTTATTCCTGAAAGCTGGTTAGTGGTTCTTCACTTAATCCCACTCTTTTTGAAATCCTTTTTCCAATGTTGGCCAACCCTTGGAGAACTTTCCCAAACATCCCTAAAGGAGTTTCTCCAACTACTCTCTAAGAGCTCTATTTCCTTTATAGAAGTGACTAACAACCTGGATGAGTTCACTAATGTGTTTGTACGTTTATTTTTTCTAAGGGGCAAGGGTCTTGTCTGTCTCATTCATTCCTGTGTACTCAGCATCTAGCATCATACATGACCCAAGGCAGGTGGTCAAACAGATTTGTGCATGATTGAATGGAAAATCAAATGGTTAGACCAAAGATACTGAAGAATAGTTGGTGTAAACAATAAAAATGTACCCAAATGAAACAGTGTATTTTCAAAGCACTCACAAATGTATTTTACATGGATTTAAATTTATTTTATTTTTTTAAAAAGATTTTATTTATTTATTTGACAGAGAGAGCACAAGTAGGGGGAGCAGCAGCAGAGGGAGAAGCAGGCTCCCCACCAAGCAGGCAGCCGGATGCGGGGCTTGAATCCTAGGATGCTGGGATCATGAACTGAGCCAAAGGCAGATGCTTAACAATGGAGCCACCCAGGCGCCCCTTGAATCTGTTTTCTTATATTGGACCATCCATCTCCTGCCCTGCAGTGTCTGTACATGTCTGTGGCCAGGAGAGCAGCTGTGTGTCTGCTGCCGTAATGAACATGGCCTGAGATATCATTCCTGACCCAGTGGTTTAATAGAAATCTATTTGAATGGTCCAGCATTGCATTATAAAATATGCACCTCTACCTTCCTCCATCTCAGTGGGCTCTGGTGCCTATTTTTCCACCATAATGATCAAAATATCTCAGCAGAGATGGCCTTACAGGAACAGCATTGATAGATAACTTCAGAAAGAAATTTGACATGGCATCATGATTTATGCCTCTTAGTTTAAGTCAGGAAAATCAATATCTAACTTGTGTTACTGCTGCTGAGTTTTGTGTGTATGTGTGTATTTTTAACTTACAAGGCTAAAATTAACCAAATGTTTTCTTAATTTACCCTCCCTCCTGTCATGACATACGCATGACATACTGATGGCCTCATCTCCCCCATGGCTGTTAATAAGTAGAAGGACATTATTATGGAAGATGGGTGATCATGCTTGCCTGTTTTCTTCCCCTTTTGGAGAATAGAAACCTCTCTCACTCCTGCTGATGAAAAAATATTCAGGGCTTTGTCTAAGCTCAGCATCTCTTCATGCAAGTGGCTCTTTTACAAAAACTATTCAAATAATTACAGATCTTAGGAATAACAAATTATTAAGTCCATAATTGTGCTTCTAAAATAAGTGTTTCCTATGCCAGCTTCATTAAATTTTCACCAGGGACTAATAGCTTAATTTGGGCTTCTCTTTCTTCATGTAATTTTGGAACATTGTACTCTTGATGGGGCAATGCCAGCAAGTTGTTGTCACTCTTATTTTAAAACTGAAGGTATTGGTTATTTTAGAAAATCATCTAACATTAAAGGCTTAGGGAACCCTATGAAGCCATAAAAGAAGTGCTATTTGGGGGCTATATAGATGAATCTCTGAATGCCATATTACTTCCTACTAAGTCAGAGGTTCTAAAATTAACCTTAGTATAGTTCAGGGTTGTTAACCAAAACTGGCCTCCTCACCATCTTCTCAGTGAAGACTGAAAAATTAGCTACATAGATCGTTTTCATTTAGACCTGTAACATTTTGTGTTGTGTGCGTTAGTGTCAGAGAAAGTTTTTTTTAATATGTATTTGATAATTAGTAGAAGCATTTGGAGTACCAGTATTCAGTTTCACGTTTCCTTTTCTTTTTAAATGTATAACACCAAAATGGGAAGAGAATAGGAAAATATAAATATTTATATATATATATAGTATTTTAAAGTTAACTTTTAAACACAATATGTCTGACTTTAATTACACAATTAGTTATATATGCTAACCCGATGCAAACAGATAGAAGTTATTGTTAATACGACAATAAAGCCAGAGCTTTGTTCTTTTTAAAACTTAAAAGAACACTTTTAAAAACTTTAAAAACTTTAAAACAGGTTTGTATACCTGTTTTTATATACTTTCATTTTACTTGCAGATAATTTTGAGATTTAGAGGTATGTGCAAATCTATCTGTTTGTCTCATGGGGATGTAGAAGTCTTAATGATTGTAAGTTACTGGTAACTGGTAAAGTGTTACCAGTTTCAGCATGTGCTGTGGATTGCTGGATCCATCTGCCCTGCTTCTCTCTAAGAGAGTCTTTATTATCTAGTTTCTCACTTGAAACTAAGTTTTCTTGATTCTTGCTCAAAAATCAGAGGGCCATTTTTCAGTCATTGAAAATTGTTATTTTCCTAAATCCTTTTTTTTTTTTTACAAATCCTGTTGTTTTTTTTAAAATAAATCCTTGAAAATATATTCACCTATTTAAAAGAGCAGCCAGATTTGCATCAACCATATTTACATGTGTTTTCTTAGGTGATATTAAATAGTTTTTAAGGGGTGGGTAGTTTCCTCTAGAAACTGTGCACAGCTGAATTGAAGGCTCTCTAAGGGCAGCACACAGAGTTACTAGTCACTGAATTATTCTCAGTTGACCTTTCAGTTCCTTCAAAACACTTGAATAAAATTACATATTAAACAATGTCCAGGGGCACCTGGGTGGCTCAGTGGGTTAAAGCCTCTGCCTTTGGCTCGGGTCATAATCCCAGGGTTCTGGGATCGAGCCCCACATCGGGCTCTCCGCTCAGCAGGGAGCCAGCTTCCTCCTTTCTGTCTCTGCCTGCTTCTCTGCCTACTTGTGATCGCTATCTGTCAAATAAATAAATAAATAAATCTAAAAAAAAAAAGATAAACAATGTCCAAGTGTAATTAACATGCCCGTAGTTCTTGGTGCTGCATACTCTGCTTTACACATTGAATCCACACAGTAACCCTGGGTAACAACTATTATCCCACATTTTATGGATGAGACCGGAGATCAGAGAGGTGCAGTAATTTTTGTCAAGCTCTCACAGCTGATACAGCCAAAATCAAGATAGAAACCCAAACCTTCTGACTCTTGTCGACAACATAGTTCTGTCTCCCTTATAATTTACTTAATTCCTCAGTTCAAGTAGATCAGCCAAAAACCATGGAAGCTTAAGGGTGGACAAGCTAGACAAATCTGTTCTCTCCTTCTTTGGGAGCCTGGAAAGTAGGAGAGAATGTATAATTCGACTGCACTCAGAGAATGAGGAGAAAAACGATGAATCCAATCGTACAAAAGGAAGGCTCGCTAAGCAACCACTTTGAAAAGTTCTCTGTGTTTGTGAGGTCTTAAAAGTACAGGAGTTGGGAAATGTAAGATATTTTACAAAACATCTATTATTTAATATCAGGCCATTATTGATGCTAATTTAGTCTCTGCAGGAGTGCTGACAACACCGACTCCGTCTTTGACTATCTTGTTCAGGTCCCCGAAATGACCTCCCTCACAGGGGCTGTGTGTTTCAGGCTCCTTGGAGGTCATACGTTAACCTGCTGACCAAAATGCTGAAAAGCATGCTCTGATCTTCCTAAGATGACGGGTGCACAGAAGGCCCCACTTTGGTTAAGGAGTAGAGGTCCTGCGGCGCACAGATGGTACCACTTTAGATAACTATCCTGTGACCTCATCACCCTGCCCCTTAGTCTATAAAGGTGGGATTAAGGCGGAGACAGGGTGGAGCGTGGTGGCGGAGGATGGCTGCTGGGTATCGGGACTATTTATCTGCGTGACTGCTCCTTTCGGTAAGTTGCCCCGAATAAAACCATAAGGGGTATGGGGTGGTTTGCGTTGGTTTTTGGTCTCAAAGTGTATTCTCAGCCTGGAGGGTGCTTTACTGAACTTCTTCCACCTTCTAACAATTGGCGGACCAGGCTGGAGACCACAAGTGAGACAAGTGCGCATAAGGGAGGGTACTGGGGGTGGGGGGCTGGGGAGAGCCCATTGTCTGTGCTGGGGGATATCCCAGGCTGGCCAGCCACCCACATGTGGGGAGACTTGTCCAGGTGTCTTGAGTATTTTGGACCAGTGCGTGAGTACAGAGGTGCCACCCCCAAGTTCCTAAGGAGTTGTTCGATACCCTATCCAAAATGGTGGGGAAAGGAAATGGAGAAGGGAAAGTGAACAATCTATTGCCGAGGTGGTTTGGCCCTTGATCTGTGTGTTACAAGACATTTTGGAAAGGGAGTTATGTAAGGACAGAATTGGAACAGACTAGAAAAGCACTGTCTTTGGAAAAGGATGTGTGAGCCATGTGTTCCTCTGGTGAGGACTTTATGTCCAGGGGAGTGTGGCAAAATAGAATGCTTAGAAATGACAGCACGTGGGATGGCAGGGATGTTTGAGCCGACCTACTGCACTTAAGTAAGGGCTGTTCTGTCTGGGGAAAGTTGGGGCCTTAAAGCGTGGGAGGCAGGAGGATGAGTTACAGGTGTGCCCTTTGATTCAAACCAAGACTCAGGCCACTTGGGAGCCTGGGATGACAGAGAAGAAATTCCCACTAGTGAAAAAATGCACTAACTCAGCTACTGAGTTAGTGCAGCTAACCAGCCTCTTAAAGCAAAGGGGCCAAGAAGGAGTGGCAGCGTGAATGTTATGACAGTGGGATACTGGGGGAGATGGTCTTCTAAATGAGTTTGAGAAGTGGTCTTCATCAGTGCTCAACCTGCCATGTGGCAGCCATGGGTGAAAATTGTGGGTATAACCTGTCCTAAGAAACAGGTGTTCCCTCCCCTCTGTTGCACTATACCTGGAAAAACTCTGGAAATTCTCTGGAAAAACTACAAGAAATTATAGGTGAATTGAGATTGAAACCTGCTGTTTACATCCAGGACTTTAGAGACCAAGATGAAGAATTATTTTTCTCTAGCATGAAAGACCGAATCTTACAGTTGGCCCCAGGGTCTTGGTACAGGACTTTAGTATCTATCCTTGCCCCTGTGGTCAATGGACTCATTGCTTCAGTAACTGCTATGATAGTTGACTTAGGTGAAACCAAAAGACTCCATCGTAAGGGAAAAAGATGGGTTGAAAAACAGAAAAAGGATCTTGCCAGTGATAAAATGGCAAAAAGGGGGACCATTAAGGTCTCCCCCAAATAACTATAGCAAGATCTAATTATTATTTGGGATCCCAAGAGAAAATACAGACAACTCAGTTTGGTATTGCCAAACCTATGGAAGGCCTTACCTAAGGGAGAACAGTTTACTCTCTTGAAGGAAGGCTCACAAAAGCCAGGTGTGTCACCAAGTCCCTCTCTGCTAATGAAGAATTTCAGGGGTTGATACCCCTTAGCCCTAGAGACCAGGGGTTAGGCCAACATTGCCCTCTAGTGCGTGCAATAGGGAGTGACTAGAGGCCCCATGTTGAAGTAACCATTTATTGGTCTCACACTGACTGCACTGTCTCTCATTGACAGGGGTGCTGACGGCACACTGATCTATAAAAAACCCTTGAAATTTTGGGGAGAAATAAAGGCTGTTGATGGTAATGGGGGAGAAATGATCGAGGTCAGGCAAACTAGTCTCTACCCATAGATGAGCGGGCTTACCCCCCACTGGTTTCTAGTGCATATTTTCCCCATTTCTGAATGTATTTGGGGCATAGATGTTGTACAGGACCTGGATTTAACAATAACAGCTTAATTCAGGTTGTGTATCCAAGTAGTGAAACTCCTTGTTGTGGGCCACGCCAAATCGGAACCTATACAGTTTCTGATTCTTGGGTAGCAATAAGGGTAAAACAATATAAACTAGCTGGGGAGCATAACAAGACTACCACCACCATTCAAGAATAAGAAGAGGGGTGGCAGTAATCATGCCTGCTCAAAGCCCATTTGGTTTTGTTTGGCCTATAAGGAAATTTTTGGGACCCAGCAAATGACAATAGATTACAGGAAACTTAGTCTGTACCCTTCCCATCCACAGATTAGGCTCTTAGCTTGAAGGGCTGTTAAAGACTCAATCTGAAATTGCTTATAGAAGTTCCAGCAAAGTAGATTAAAAAAAAAAAAAAGTAAATGGCCAGTCACTATTTATGTTACTCTTAGGTAAATAATTAGGTCAAGTTTGTTAAAACTGAACTTTTTTTTTTTTTTTTTTTTTTACAAACAATATAGTCTTAATTTGGCTATCTCTGATTAAAATTGAGGAGGATTTTAGAGAGAAAAAAAATGGTTTCAGTAACACACCCTTCTGGGGGGCTAAATTGTCCATGAATGTCACTAATGTATTCTTGTGATTTCCTAGCGTATCTGGCTATTTTTCTACCTGTGTGCTTGTACTTGGTAGACCTGACTTTGAAAGTCCCCCTGTAGGATCACCTTCTGAAATGAGACCACCGCTTCAGGGAACTGACCTAATTTACCTCATTATGAAATATGGAATAAAATGCTGCCTAAGCATATACGTGAACATTCCAGAATACTGGCTGGACTGAGGACTGGGGCTCAACTTCATACTGGGCAATATTTGAAATCGGCTGCAAGGCCATTTTATTGCCCAATTCCTGATCTATACCCCTTTTCAGCAGGAAGTAGCTAGAGCAATCCATCCCCCTTATTTCTCAAGAATGAGTAATAGTGAAAAGCCGGGGGTGGTATGAGTTATTATCAGATTGCTGTTTATACTGCTGCTCCCACATAAGGGTGCAAACTTCCTGGTATAAGGTCAACGTAGAAGAATGGTGCCTGAACACTGTAAGGCCATAACAGTGTCCAAGGCGGAGTGTAGGAGGGCTGACAGCACTGACCTCTTTGGCCCTCCATCATCTTCTGGCCCACGAAAAGACCTCCCTCGTGAGGGTCTCTGTGTTTTAGGCCCATTGAGGTTCGTGTATGCTCTGACCTTCCTGTGGGAAGGCTTGTTGGGATCTTCCCTGTGATGACTGGTTCACAGAAGCCTCCTCACCACCCTGCCCCTTGCTCAGTGAGGTGGGATTAAGGTCCAGACGGGGTCGAGAACAGTGGCAGAGAATGACTGCCCAGTACCCGGGACTTTTTGTTCACCTGATGACCACTATTGCTAATTTACCCTGAATAAAACTGTAAAAGGGCTGGAGTGGTTTCCATCATCTTTCGGTCTCCAGGTGCCTTCTCAGACTGGAGGATACTGACCCTCTTCTACCTTCTGACAGTCTCTTGTGTATGTTTTGGAATAGAAAATACATTTCTTGTCAGCTGACCTATTTTACTGTACTAAACTAAACAACTTATTTGAATCATTTTCTTAAGAGGTGAAACAAAACCCAATTTTATCTTCAACCCACAGAAAGCTGAAATATTACAATTTTAAGAGCCTTCTAATGCCTAGTCTATTTTTAGAATAATTTTATGCCATGCAAAGTTGAAGTCCCGGTTGGATCTCTAGCTTCCCGTTATGCACGTACATTTTCTACACGCTTGGTGATTTGGCCATTGATGTTAAATTATAATTAGCACAAGGAGGACCCTTGCTTTAGTGATATAATTATAAAAGACAAAGCAAAACACAAACAGCCTGTAAAACACATCAGTACTGAATATATATCTTACTGGTATTTGTTGGGTTCCAATCTCCTCTTCTCACTGTTCTTAGACAGTGTGCGGTAGGTTGAATAATTGTCCTCAGAGATACCCAGGTCTCAATCCCTGGAACCTCTGAATGCTATTTTATATGGCCAAAGCAATCATGTGCATGTGATTAAGTTAAGGATTGTAAAATGGGGAGATTATCCTGTATTATTTGGTGGGGGGCCTCTAAATGTAATCACGAGTATACTTATAAGAGGGAGAGAGATTTGACTATAGGAGAAGGAGGAAATCTGAGCACTAAAGCACCATGTTAGGCAGGTGGCTTTGATCTGTAAGAGAAGAAAGAGGTTATTTTAATCCACCAAGTGTGGTAATTTTTAGAGAAGCCATAGGAAACTAATACAGATGGGGTTCAGGAGTGGAAGAAGTTCTAAGTGGACCTAGTTCTAAGCTCATCGCTATGTTGCATTGTCGTATCTATAGTTCAGTAATGATTTACATTACCCCATCAGAAGTGAAAGTCAGTATTCACCAGGAATGCTGGGAGGAGACCTGAGAATGCTCCCTCCTGCTAGACTGAATCTTAAAGGAAGTGAGACCTGGGAAAGCTGAAGCCACTTACGGTTCACAGTGGGAAACCTTAATAAGTACAAGGCAAACTGAAACCTGGGGAAGATAAGGCAGTGGTGAGAGCAAAGAGAAAGCAAGTGAAAAGTAGAGGAGAGTGAAGGAGCAGGGCAGAGAAGGGGGAGGAGAGAGAAAGTGAGAAAAAGATCAGAACTGGGAGATCGAGCGAAATTAGACTGATGCCTTCCTGGGTCTGTACACATCTGTAACACGGAGAATGAGTGAGTGAGAGAGAGAGAGAGAGAGAGAGAGAGAGAGACTTCCTCCATACCTTTCAGTTAAGTGAGTAAATTAGCTCTCTTAAGCCAGTCTGGGCTAAATTTTCTGCCATTTGTAAGTGAAAGTGCTTCTTTTGATATGTTTTAGGTTTGAGTTTGAGGTTTTGTGGTTTTTTTTTTGTTTGTTTTTGTTTTGTTTTAATTACAAAGGGCAGTACAACTATAGGACTGGTAAGATGTACTTCACTATGTAAATATAATTAGAGGCCACACCAATAAGCACACCTTATGTATTTGAGATTATAAGCAATAAATATTAGAGGCAGCCAAATAACCCTTAGGGAGAGAGCCAGGAAGATGAATCCTAGGGGAAGGAACTCATTAACTTGGTAGAATTTCAACTCTATTTAGTGAGGGACCCTTTTATCAGATTCTTCTGTGGGTTTCTCCTACCCACAGTAGGAGACACATTATTCAGTTAACTCCAAGTAATTTTTTTTCTTATGAATAAAATACTTCTTTAATGACCCCGTCTTTTTTTTTTCTGATATTAGATACCTGCCTAGGAATTCGTTTTGCTACTGCTTATTCAGTCACAGAGTAGATAAAGATCTCTTGTTTTGCCCCATTTACCTCCATATCAGAGAGCCTTTTTCCTGCCACACAAAGAACAAACACTGCATTAAAAAAATTAAAAGTCCACTAGTTGATGTACACTTTGAAGTTCTAGGTTAGATAAGGACTCTTTACAGTCTCTAACACAGTCTCTAGTTATATAACCAAAGTTGACCTCCATGATGACGGACCCTGAATCACTGAGTATTGAATCATGAGAAATAAAATTACTTGCTCTACACAATGTATTAACGTTGCTTTAAAAACAAAACAAAACCAAACCAGGGAACGATGCCTGCATGCAGGTACAACAAACACAGTACTAAAGGATGAATAGTAAAGTCTATCCTCCCCAGGGTAGGTGGGGGAAAGACCATTTTTACTCCTTAAGCTCTTTAGGTATTTATCCCAATATTCAGTAATGTTTATAGTGCTGATTTTTCAACTGTTTGTTTTATATATTCGCTTCTTTTAGGTATTGAACATTTACCTTTCTTAATACCACCCCATCCCATTTTCCTTCCCTTATTCTCACAAACTAATTATACCATATTTTTAAGTAATTTTCTAGTCTATCTCTATTATGTGTATGCAGTTTTTCCCTGTGTTTCCAATCCTATCTTGTATAAATTTTCTCACTGGAATTAATAAGACATTTTTTTCTGTGTAAATTTCTATGTATTTATGGAAAACTCCTTCTCCTAACTTTTCCAATATATATACCAAAGAGTAGTACTTTTTCCAAATATTTACTCAATAAGGTATTGGGCTATTGATGTTTCATATGCATTATCTCTGGCATTCCTCTACCCTGAAATGAGACTGATGCCTTCGTGGGTCTGTACACCTCTGTAACACTGAGACTTTATTTACCATTCTCCTGTGTTAGATCACCTCCTTCCCAGATTCTGTTTTCCCCTACCCTTGAATGAAAATTTAGCTGGGCATAGAATTTAAGATCAAAAACCATTTTCCTTCAGAATTTTATGATATTGTTTCTCCTTCTTTGAACAATTAGTGCTGCTACTAACACCAGTGGAGTTCTACTTTCACCTCTTCTGCATGTGTTCTTTTCCGTTCTTTGGGAACTTCTCTTTTTACCTTGTTTTCTAATTATTTCCCTTAGTTTTTATAAGAGTGTGTCTTGATTTTTTTTTTTTCAGGAGCTGACTCTGTAGTCCCTTTTATTCTAAAAGAGACCTCGTTTTGGAGCCAAATATTCTCTACTCTTTTTTCTCCCATTTCATAATTGTCTCCCCCCTGCCCTGCCCATCCAGAGCATGTTTCTTTTAATCTTCTAAAACCCGTATTGGAGTTTTTTAAGTAGACTTGTTATGTTATCATTGAATATTTTTATTTTATGTATACTTTATTCTTTTTGTGTAGTAAATTTCTTTTTAGTAGAATATTGGGTAGAATATCTCCTCTTACTGAAGATGCTGAAGTTTGGGGAGTTTTCTTTAGAATTTTTTATTTCTTCACTATCTTTGTCCTTTTTTATGTCTGCTTTGATCCATTCCTTTCCAACTGAAGGCATTCCGCAAGTGGTTGCAGACCCTTGACTCTATGTTCAGATTTGAAATTAGAAAATATTCGCATTTCGAAATCTTTACTTAGGAAGAGAATAGGGTTGAAAGAAGAACCTTTTGGACTCAAAGACAGGAATCAGTGAATCATTTGCTTAGAGAGTGGGAATGGGGTGTGAGGAAGGGATGAGGGTACATATGCTTCCTGCAGATGTGCTTGGGAAGACATTGAAGTTCCTTCCTTTGATATGTCCTTTCTTAACTAATCATCATGGTTTCGACCTGATGTCACTATTCTGTTTAATCTGTAGTCTCCTGGCTCAAAGTTTCAGAGCTGGTGGATGGCAGGGAGGGGAGAAAGGTTGGAAGAAGTCAGTTCCTCCCTCTGCAGAGTAACAAAGGACACCTAGAATTCTCAGCCTTGGTTTCCCTTCCCCATCCTGTACAGTTTTCAACCTACTCCCTGTTCTTGTCCTCTTTTTAGGTACCTGGTATTTCCAAATCATGACCTTTTAAGTGATAAATTCACTCCTTTCCCATAGAAATTCCTCACTTCAATACAGCTTTCTTTTCTCTGCTAAGTCAACACCATTGCCAAAAACTTATTTAAATCTCTCATCTTTTAATGTTTCATGCCTCAGTCTTTTCACCTTTTCTGTGTTTAATAACTTTTTAACCTTGAAAACCATTTTAGCAGTGTGTTGGAAAGGAAAGAAGGATCTACAATATTTAAAGAATATCCTCAAAAATAATTTTAGGGTGAACAGTTGTAGATTTTTTTGTAACAGTCTTCTGAATACATTGTTACTCTTCTTTTATTATTTTTTATTTTAACACCAGTGTAGTTAACACAGTGTTGCATTAATTTCAGGTGTACAATATAGTGATTCAGCAAGGTCATGTATTACCCAATGCTCATCAAGATAAATGTTCTAATTCCCTTCACCTATTTCATTCATTCCCTCCTCACACCTCCCCTCTGGTAACCATCAGTTTGTTCTCTATAGGTCAGAGTCAGTTTCTTGGTCTCTCTCTCTCTTTTTCCTTTGCTCATTTCTTTTTTCCTTAAATACCATATGAGTGAAATCATATGGTATTTGTCTTTCTTTGACTTATTTCACTTAACATTATACTCTCCAGCTTCATCCATGCTATTGCAAATAGCAAGATTTCATTTTTTCTTTTTTTTGCTGAATAATTGTCTACTCTCTATATGTACCACTTCTTCATTACCCATTCATCTATCAGTGGATACTTATGCTGCTTCCATAATTTGACTGTTGTAAATAATGCTGCAGTAAACATAGGGTTGCATATATCCCTTTGAATTCATGTTTTTGTATTCTTTGGGCAAATATCCAGTAGTGGAATTACTGGATCGTAGGGTAGTTCTATTTTTTAATGTCTTGAGAAACTCCATACCATTTTCCATAGTAGCTGCACTCCCACCAACAGTACATGAGGGCTCCTTTTTCTCTACATCCTCAGCAATACTTGTTGTTTCTTATGTTTTTGGTTTTAGCCGTTCTGACAGCTTTGAAGTGGTATCTCTTTGTGGTTGTGATTTACATTTCCCTGATGATAAATGATACTGAGCATCTTTCCATGTGTCTCTGAGCCATCTGTATGTCTTCTTTGGACAAATGTCTGTTTGTGTCTTCTCCCATTTTTAATTGGACTATTGGGCTTTTTTGGTATTGAGTTGTATATTTTAAATACTAACCCTTTATTGTATACATCATTTGCAAATATCTTCTCTCATTCAGTACACTGTGTTTTAGTTTTGTTGGTTGTTTCCTCTGCGGTGCAGAAGCTGTTTATTTTGATGTAGTCCCAATAGTTTATTTTAGCTTTTGTTTCCCTTGCCTCAGGAGACCTATCTAGGAAGATGTTATGGCTGATGTCAGAGAAATTATTTCATGGGCTCTCTTCTAGGATTTTTATGGTTTCAGGTTTCACATATAGTCCTTATCTATTTTGAGTTTATTTTTGTGTATGGTATAAGAAAGTGGTCCGGTTTCATTCTTTGGCATGTAGCTGTCCAATTTTTCCAATACTTTTTGTGCAGAGACTTTTTTTTCCCATTGCTTATTTTTGTCTCCCTTGTCAAAGATTAATTGACCATATAATTGTGGGATTGTTTCTGGACTTTTTTTTTTTTTCTGTTCCATTGATCTGTGGGTCTATTTTTGTGCCAGTATCATACTATTTTGATTACTACAGCTCTGCAATATAACTTGAAATATAGAAGAATGATAACTCCAGCTGTATTTTTCTTTTCAACATTGCTTTGGCTATTCGGGGTTTTTAGTGGTTCCATACAAATTTTAGTATTTTTTGTTCTAGTTTTGCAAAAGATGTTATTGGTATTTTGATAGGGATCACGTTGAATCTGTAGATTGCTTTGGGTTATATGGACATTTTGACAATATTTGTTCCAGTCCACATGCATGGGATATCTTTCCACTTGTTTGTGTTATCTTCAATTTCCTTAAGATTGCTTTATAGTTTTCAGAGTATAGGTCTTTCACCTCTTAACTTTGGTTAAGTTTATTCCTAGATATTTTATCGTTTTGGTGCAATTGTAAATGGGACTTTCTTAATTTCTCTTTCTGCTGCTTCATTATTAGGGTATAGAAATACAATGGATTTTTATATATTGATTTTTTTTTTTTTGATCCTACAACCTCACTGAATTCATTTATCATTTCTAGTAGTTCTTTGGTGAAGTCTTTAGGATTTTCTATATGTTGTATCATGTTATCTGCAAATAGTGAAAGTTTAATTTCTTCTTTACCAATTTGGATGCACTTTATTCCTTTGTCTTGTTTGATTGCTGTGGCTAGGACTTCTAGTACTATGTTGAATAAAAGTGGTGAGAATAGGACATCCTTGTCTTGTTCCTGACCTTAGGGAAAGCTCTCCATTTCCCCCATTGAGTATTATGTTGAGGTGTGTTCCCTCTGAACCTACTTTTTTGAGGGTTTTTATACTTTGTTCTTGTTTATATGAGATGGCACTGTGATTTGTGAATGTTGGACCACCCTTTTTTTTTTTATTGTATTGTTGGGTTCAATTTTCTAGTATTTTGCTGAAGATTTTTGCATCTATATTCATCAAAAATATTGACCTATAGGTCTCTTTTTTTGTAGTGTCTTTTTCTGGTTTTAATATCCAGGTATGTATTTGTTGCCACTTCATTATCGGAGGTTGTTTTTGTAGAATTTCTGTGTTCCTTCTTGTCTTCTTTTCTCACCATAAGTTGGCTTTCTTTAATGATATACCAGGATTTCTTTTTACTTTTTGCCTATATATTACTGGTTTTTGATTTGTTGTTGCCATTAGATGTATATATAATATTTCTTTATATGGCAGTCTGTATTAAGTTGATGGTGCTTAAGATCAAACCCAATCTTTCGTCCTCTTCTCTCCCACATTTTAGGTATATGTTTGCAATACTGTATATCCCTTTATTTTGTGAGTCCCTTGACTGATTTTTACAAATATATTTTTAATGTTTTCTTTTTCCTTCCTACTTTCCTTACTCTTACTTATGATCTTTCCTTTTCAGTCAGAGTCCCCTTTAATATTTCTTGTAAGACTCATTTAGTGGCCGTGAACTCCTTTAGCTTTTGTCTGGCAAATTCTATTTATCTTTCTATTCTGAATGATAGCCTTCATGGATAGAGTATTTTTGGATATGGATTTTTTTCTTTCAGCCCTTTGAATATATCCTGCTACTTCCTTGTAGCCAGCAAAGTTTTTTTGTTAAAAAATCTGACAGCCTTATGGGATTTCCCTTGTAACTATCTTCTTTTCTCTTTCTGCTTTTAAAATTCTCTTATCACTACCTTTTGCCCTGTTATTATTTCTTCAAATTAATTTTTTACCCCCTTTTCTCACATCTTCTGGGATTCCTATAATGCTAATGTCATTATGCTTGATGAAATCAAAGAGTTCCCTAAGTCTCTTTTCATTTTGCATATTTTTCCTGCTTATCTCCTCAGCTTGATAACTTTCCCTTACTCTGTCTTCAAGGTCGCTAATTCATTCCTTCTCTAGCCTGCTATTTATTTCATCTAGTATATTTTAAATTTAATTTATCACATTCTTCATCTCTGATTGGTTCTTTGTTTTCTGTCTCTTTGTTAAGGTCTTACTGATGTCCTCTGCTCTTTTCTCAAGTCCATTGAGTATCAATATGATCATTACTTTAAACTATCAGGCCTATAACTTCTATCTCTTTCACTTAGGTGTCTTGCTGTGGCTTTGTCCTATTCTTTCATTCTTCTGTCTCCTAATTTTGTCTTCCTCTCTGTGTCTATTTTCTGTGTGTTAAGAGTCTGCTATGTCTTCTGCACTTAAAAGTAGTGGGCAGGTACATACTTTTAACGAGGTGGCTCTGGTCTCTTGCCAGAGGGGACATGTCTCCACCACCAAGACCAGGGCTAGCCAGAACCAAACCACAAAATGGTACAAACAGGGTATGCAGTGCCCACAGATTTTGTATGCCAGTCATCTTCTATAGGGGACTTGCTGCCATTGCTGAGACCAGGTTACTGGGGCCTGATTTGCAATGCACACACAGATGGGATGCTAGTTTTAACAAGTTGTGGACATCCGCCATAGTAGGTGACCAGCCACTGCTGCCACCACAACTGCAGTCAGGAGATGCAGTGTTGGAAAGGTTTGAGCTGGTCTTCTGCGGTGGGGACATATAGTGCTAGAACTGAGGGTTAAGGCTCAGTATAAGCAAGTTAGGTAGTAAAAGACAATATTGTACTGATTCCCATGGTGGCTGTGTTTATGCTGGGTATAGGGGAGGGAAATCACACCCCAGCTCCTTTGTTTCTAGAGGAGTATCCCAGTGAAATCTGTTCCTCTGGGACATGCCCAGTGATTAATAAATGACCCTCCTTTTATATCCCAGGCAGTTTTCCTCACGGCTGTTTGTATTCTGTTTCTCCATGGACTATTTGTTGTGCTGTCTCTTTAAAGACTGAGACTCAGCTTCCTATTGCCCTCACAGATTTCCCAGAGGTGAGCCCACTGATTTTTTAAAGTTCCATGCTTTAAGTCCCACTGGTTGTAAGAACTCATGAAATTAGCCCTTCTGGTTTTCAAAGACAAATGCTATGGGAATTCATCTTCCCAGAGCAGGCTTCCAAGTGTAATCATCTTTTTTTTACTTGCCCATAGCTCCCTTTCTCTCACAGATGGCCTATGAGTCTGTTTAGTCACCCACTGCCTCTCTGCCCTTCCTTCCATCTTAGATGCAGCCTCTTCTCTGCCTTTAGTTGGGGAGTTTGTATTGTCAGTCTTCTGTTTACTGGTTGTATACACTGGTGTGAGTGTAATCTCGGTGTATCCAGGGGAAGGGATGAACTTAGAGTCCTACTCTGCCATTGTCCAGTATACTGTTACTCTTAATTCTCTACTATCATTCTACAGTTATTTTATTTAACTTTTTAATTGAAAAAAATTAACTTTTTTAATTGAAAAATATTAGCATTGTAATAAAACATTAGTATATATTAATGAGTTTCAAAGTATATAAGCTAATTTCTTATACATTACTTGTATTCAATAAATATATTTTGAATACATTAATTTTCTTATAAAATGTTACCTAAAATAAACATCTCATTTTTTACTTTGCTTTCATCAAAAACATTTTTTTTATATTGGCTTTAACAAAAGAATTGAGCTTGCAAATACCAGGAACTACAAAGAAAATAGAAGGATCCATGTAAAAACAACAACTTCTCACCCAGAAACAGATTTTTCACTCTTCTCAGGATGCTGGGGAAAAAAGAATTTGGAAGAGTTTTTATTTAGCTGTTGGAAGTTAAATCTAACCTTTTCTCCTCCTCTTCCTCATGCCAAAGTTTCCCCCAGAGCATAGATTGTAAAGCAGGGGTATTACATGAGACAAAATAATAAAATGGTGGGAAGAGAGTTTGAATACTTAAGAAAACACATTCATGAAAATAAAAATATTTAAATATAGTAAAGTTTAATGTATAGAAACAAGCATTTTATTGGCTTTAATATAAAATATCACATATACATATAATATATACATACACTCTTTGTGTGTGTGTGTGTGTGAGAGAGAGAGAAAGAGAGGTACACACAGTTGAACCTTGACCAATACTGGGTTCTGGGGTACCAACCTCCTGCACAGCTGAAAATCTGTGTATATGATTTGACTCTCCAAAAACTTAACTACTTATAGCCTACTTTTGACTGGAAGGCTTTCCAATAATGGTTGATTGGCATGGATTTTATATATATATTGTATAGTTTATTCTTACAGTAAATAACCTAGAGAAAGGAAATTAAGAAAATCATGAGAGAAAATAATTTACAGAACTGTACTGGACCAAAAAATATTAAAGTGGATTCACATAGTTCAAACCTATATTCCAAGTCTATAGTCTTTCACTGCACTAGTTCTTTAAAGGATGTAAAGAATAAGAAAGCTGAAGAGGCAAAGAGGACAGTGAAAGGAAGTTAATGCTAAGAAGGAAGCTTGAGAGGCAGGAATTGTCACAGAATACACAGGAAATAGATTAGTATTGTCTTGACAGGGGGGTAGGGATTAGAAGGGAAGCCTTGGGCTGTTATGGAGTCTTGAAAAATCTCAACCTAATGAAAAAATGGGGAATAAATCTAAGTCCTTTGAACACAAAACGTAATAAAAGTCCAATTTGGGGAAAAAGATTGAAAAATACTTTTGATGCATACAGATTCATATCATCTACTTCCTTGTTGTGTTTCAAAAAAAGTAACTTGTAATAGAATAGTCCAGAATCCCTGTTATTATGTATTAATGTAGTAAATGTAAAAACAAATATTTAGGAAACACTTTTATGTGATAGTCAATTTTTTACTCTTTATATAGCATCTGAGTATAGAATCTGAAATACGTAAATGGATTTGCATCAAAGAGCAAGATTTTAAAACAAACTTCTTTACATTTATAAGCACTGTTTTTTTTTTTTTTTCAAAGTAGCTCAAAGCACAAGTCTGTTGTCTAATTCTCAATATCCCAAGAGATGGGTAGGCATAGAAATTAATACTCTCAATTTGCAGACAAAGATACTGTACACAGGAAGGCTAAGAGCCCTTAGCAGACAGTGGGAGCGCTGAGGCCAGAATCCAGGACTGATTTGACTTCTTACGAGGTAGGTGATACTTGTGTACCAAGGGTTTTGAGTTCTAAGTAATAGTCATTTTTATCATTCCTGCAAAGTCATCCAAATTTACATCAAACATACCTTGTTACTTGTTCCTAAACACTTCACAGGAAAAAAAACCCTAAGAGTTATATTGGAAGTTCAAATTGCTGAGTTTAAAGAAGCAAAATTTAAGGGTTATTGGGATAATGGAAAATTATTAGCTCATTATTGTCACACTCTCTGCATTGAGGATAAAAAAGAAACTTCAGTCATTTTCACAGCGTTTACATTAACTATGAAACTTAAATGTTTTTAATGGCTATGAAGCACAGAAATACATAATACGGAGATGCTTTTACTGAGAAAGAACAAACATCACACTGAGAGTGCTGTATTGCTTATGCTAACTGCAAGAGAAGGTAGTCATTCAGTTTTAGGTGTTTTTATGCCCCACAGGGAATAAACCAGAGTGAACCAATCTGCGAGTCTCCTTTATCCTTCTTAATTAGATATTATGATGGGGAAGCTATTGGAATTACCCTCATATCTTCAGTATCTTGAGTCTAATGGATCCCAATTACTCATATTCCAGAACCTAGTATATGAAGCTGTCCGTGTTTCAATGTTTATTTTCTATGTGTAATATTTTATCTTTACATATTCACTATGATAGATGACATTTACAAGTACTACTTACATATGCATTTTTTTACTCTTCCCCGACTAACAATTTGCATGGCTTTGAAAATCGATTTCTTACATTTTCTTTTCCCTTCAACTTTCTTTCTCCTCTTTTCTATGATGTGGTTTACCCATCTTTTCTGTAATGTGGCTTTTCCCACTTGGCACGCCTTCCTGTCTCCTTCACTCATTTATAGCTTCTGCATTTCTGCTCTACCAGAAGGACTCTATCCCCATAATTAGGACTTTCGGATTCTTTCTTTTCCTTCTAATAATACGGGATGAATTTTTATTTAAACCTCCATTTTCTATGCTTTTCCCAGCTCCATGGCTGTGACTTCTCCAGTTAGTAATCTCAACCATCTGGTTCTCAAATCTTTTCCTATAATGCATTCCCTTATTAGGAGGGACTTGATCCTTACATGCTTCTTTTGGAGAACTGCCATGTTTTCCTATATTGGTTTTAATTAGGGGTTTGGAGATTTTTACAAAAACGTTCTGCGTGGTAACTCTGCTTTGCTCTAGTTTTATTTCCTGTAGCTTCTCAATGATTTAAAAAAAATTTTTTTTCTACCCTCATCATCAACCTCAGCAGCTTCTATTTTGTGGGTATTGATGTACTTTGACATTTTCTTGTATTTAATTTGCCTTTTCTTGTACTGAACTTGCCTTGTATGCCTTCTCAAGTTTAGGGTCTTTGCCTTTGTCTCAATGACTTTATCTCCCTTATCTTTTCTACTCTTTTTATTTATTTTTAAAGTTTTTTTTTTTTTTAAAGATTTTATTTATTTATTTGACAGAGAGAGAGATCACAAGTAGGCAGAGAGGCAGGCAGAGAGAGAGGAGGAAGCAGGCTCCCCGAGGAGCAGAGAGCCCGATGCGGGATTCGATCCCAGGACCCTGAGATCATGACCTGAGCCGAAGGCAGAGGCTTAACCCACTGAGCCACCCAGCCACCCCCTTTTCTACTCTTTTATCTCTTTTCCATTTCTATAAAGGCCTTACCATTTGACAGAAAACTACCTTTTTATTATTTCCAAAGATCAAATTAGCAAAAACGTAAAATGCTGCGGACTTGTCACAAAAGTTCTCACTAAATATCTGTTATTTTTATAATTATCTTGGTGATGGCTTTGAATAACCACTACACCGGAAATCCCTTGGCTTAGTTCACTCTATTTCTTTTTTTTAAAGATTTTATTTATTTATTTGACAGACAGAGATCACAAGTAGGCAGAGAGGCAGGCAGAGAGAGAAGAGGAAGCAGGCTCCCTGCCAAGCAGAGAGCCCAATGCGGGGCTCCATCCCAGGACCCCGGGATCATGACCTGAGCCGAAGGCAGAGGCTTTAACCCACTGAGCCACCCAGGTGCCCCAGCTCACTCTAATTTTAAAGACAACTATAAATTCTCATTATGTTCACTTTCCAGTTTCCAATTTCCCATTTATCTTGGATCTTCCATACAAGTATTTTTTTTTTTTACTTTTTTTTGGTTTAGTGGTTATTACAACTCCTTGTATGTTATTAATGTCCTTTTAAAATTCTTCCTTGTGTGTTTGTCTTTATCATTTCATCTTTGTCTTTTTTATAAATTAAGAATAAATATTTATTTCACTAGAGTACCTTAAATTCTTTTTTTTTTTTAACATTTCATTCAAAACTACAGTAAATACTATATATTCATACCATCTGCCATCCTGGTGTATTTCTGTGTGAAAACTTCTAAGCAGGGAATGTTGGGAAGTAGTTTTTTCAGTAACCTAAAAGACAAGAGTTTTATCTTTTCTGTTCCTGGAAAGAAAATTATGGTTTACCTGATTCAAAGTCTTTATCTAAATTTAATTGATGAACCTTGATACCTCTTATAGAAATTGGGCTCCATTTGTCCCCTTAGAGTGCATCTCTATATTTTACATGCTATTGTGTTGGTCTTTCCTGTTTAGTCATGTCAGTGGCCCTAGTTTTCTTTCCTTTGCCCTTTCAATGATACTAGTGGTATCCTGCTACCACCAAGAAAATGGCAAGATACATGCATGTATATTGGCAGGAAGGCAGGATACAACCATATAGAGTCCCAATTTTAAATGTATATATAGGAGTGCCTCAGAGGCTCAGTCAGTTAAGCATCCAGCTCTTGATTTTTGACTCCAGTCATGATCTCAGGGTTATGAGATGGAGCCTCAGTCTGAACGGTCAGCATGGAGTCTGCTTGAGATTCTCTCTCTGCCCCTCCTCCCTGCTCATACTCTCTAAATAAGAATAAACCGTTAAAAAAGTTCATATTAATATATATTCAAACAAATGAAGAAGGAAAGTATCTGTATAAGAAGTTGTTAACACTGGTTGCCACAGACTATGAACTTTTGCTTCTTTGGTGTGGATGTGTTTGTGTGTGTGACTTACTTATAGTATCGACTTTCCTCCCACAATACTTCTATTCTTGGGAAATTGGTTGAGTCATTTTTACTAGAAATGAAATATATATATTTTTTAAATTTTATTTATTTATTTGACAGAGATCACAAGTAGATAGGTAGACAGAGAGAGAGAGAGAGGGAAGCAGGCTCCCTGCTGCGCAGAGAGCCCGATGCGGGACTCGATCCCGGACCCCGAGATCATGACCTGAGCCGAAGGCAGCGGCTTAACCCACTGAGCCACCCAGGCGCCCTAGAAATGAAATATATTTTATAAATGATTTGAATTTCTTTATTTCATCATTGTCTTTCTAATAGTCTCCCACAAGCCAACAATATGAGACAAAGTTTATTAGGCAGTCTACAGAAGAAATTCAGATGAAGCCATCTGAAGATGAAGAGGAAGATGAAGATGAAGAGGGAAAAGTTCCCTCTCTCAAAATGCCATCAGATCAAGTAATTCTGGAATGTCAAAATCTGATAATAATTAAATTCTCTCATTAGTGCCATCACTAGGCAGGAAGCCACATCTTTCCTAATCACATTTTAGATTATTTCCATGGTAATCAATAATCCTCCAACTTCCTTATTCAGTCCTGCTTCTCCCCCACCCCAAGTTTTTGTCTAAATTCCAGCTAGTTAAAATATAGTAAAATATAGTATATATAGTATAGTATAATATTTTCATCTAAATTCCAGCTAGTTAAAATATTAGTTATAGGTGTAGAGTTTAGTAATTCCACACTTATATACAATACCCAATGCTTATTGTAAGTGCCTTCCTTAATACCCATCACCCATTTAACCCATCCCACCATCCACCTCCCCTCCACTAACCATCAGCTCTCCATAGTTAAGAGTCTGTTTCTTGGTTTGTTCCCCCCCGCCCCGTGTTCATTTGTTTTGTTCCTTACAGTTCACATATGAGTAAAATCATATGGTATTTATTTCTGACTTATTTTACTTAGCATAATACACTCTAGCTCTGCTCACATCACTGCAAATAGCAGTATTTCATTATTTTTGATGGCTGAGTAGTATTCTATTATATACCATTTCTTTATGCATTCATCTATTTGTGGACATTTGGGTTCTTTCCATAGTTTGGCTATTGTGGATAATGCTGCTATAAGCATTGGGGTGCATGGATCTGCATGGATCCTTTCAAATCAGTATTTTTGTATCCTTTGGGTGAATACCTAGTAGTGTAATTGCTGGACCACAGGGTAGTTCTATTATAACTTTCTGAGGAAACTCCATGCTGTTTTCTGGAGGGGCTGCACCAGTTTGCATTCCCACCACCAGTGAAAGAGGGTTGCTCATTCTCCATACCCTCACCAACATCTGTTGTTTCCTGTGTTAACTTTAGTTATTCTGACAGGTGTGAGGTGGTATCTCCTTGTAGTTTTGACTTGTATTTCCCTGATGATGAGGGATGTTGAGCATTTTTTTCATGTGTCTGTTAGCCATCTGTATGTCTTCTTTGGAAAAATGTTTATTCGTGTCTTCCCATTTTTTACCTGGATTACTGACATATCTGATAAAGGACTAGTATTCAAAAAATATAAAGAATTCATAAAATTGCTTCTTATAATACACATGCCCTTCATTTCTGAGTGCCCCATAATCCATCTTCTGAGGCTTTGAGTTGTTTTCATTACATATTATAACTTTAGGTTCTGATTTATCCAAACTTGTAGGAAGTTTATCAATCCTTAAAATTTCTTTGGTAAACTTTTACCATTAACTCCTTTCTCCTCTGCTTCCATCTCTTCCTTCTCCTATCTTCTCTTCCTCATTGCTCAAAGATTTTCAGCTCATTTCGTGGCATCTCCTTATATCATCAAATACCATATTCCTCATAATCTAATTTTCTTTTATAATGTTTTATAATATTAACACATGTAATACTGTACATTTCCATCTTTAGGGATATTATACTCATTTTCTTCAGCTTTTTCCCTGCATGCAAAAAAAAAAAATAAATTGGTTCACTTCTGTTCCTCATATTTTACCTCTAAGAACTTTTTTTTTTTTAAAGATTTATTTATTTTAGAGAGAGCGAGAGCCTGGAGGGACAGAAGGAGAGGGAAACAGAGAATCTTAAGCAGGCTCCATGCCCCAGCATGAAGCCCAAAGCAGGGCTTGATCTCATGACACTGATATCATGACCTGAGCAGAAATCAGGAGTTGGATGCTTAACTGATTGAGCCATCCAGGCACCATGTTACTTCTAAGAACTTCTAATTAAAACGGTATTTTGTGAAGTAAGGAGAGTTTTTCTATTCTTCTTATACACCAGCTGATTTATAGACCCCTCTTGTTTCTCACACCTACTGTTTCATTTTGCCTTTTCTATGGCCAGAGTGACAACTGTGTCAAATCCTCCATGTACCTTGCCTATCCTATGCCCCTTCCTTCTTTTAGAGCTCCACATCTTGTTCATACATTTATTCTGAGCAGATGTTCCCAGCTTAGCTCTTTCATTTCTCCTTTTGTTGAGTACAAAATAGCATATAAAGTATGCTCTTGTGTAAATGTTATAAAAATGATTTCCTTTCCCAACATGATTATACAGTTTTTCTTCTCATTTTTTTGAATAATTAAGAGCATTAATTTCTACATCCCTAACCACTTTTCCTTAGTTACTGAACATTAATTTCATGACTGTCTAAAGCCTATGTTTGGCACATCCCTGAGTGTCCCCATGCTAGTAATAATCTTTGCTTGTCTCTCAATGAAAAGTACTTGGTCGGTAGTTAAGCTTTCCCTTGGCACAAGTGTCTTTCATACATATATTTCCCAGTCCAAACCCTTCCTAGTCTGCCGCTTTCACTGGAAATGCTAATCTTTCATCGTATCTTGCTAAAAAGTAAATCATGACCTATCCCACAGCCAAAATTTCATGCCTATGGAGAATGAACAGAGCTTTTAGGCATGACTGGTTGATACAATCACCAGAAAGTTTTTCCAACCTTGCTTCTCGCTTTCTCCCAAGGCACTCATTCTCTAACCCAAATTCAATTTCTCTGTTGCTCATGTCAAACTTTTTATTTCTGGGGACTCAAATTACTGCAAATATGTCCCTTGGACTCCTCCCAACTGAATTAATAATTAGGGTCCCAATAGTAATTACCATGCCTTGGGACTGGTTTCCATGATGGAAGCAGAACCTCATAATTTATCTTTGATTGAAAGAAGACTTCCATTTTCCTAGCAGGAACTCTAAGATTCTCTTCATTTCTCTCCTATTTTTTTCTCTTCACATGTTTAGCAAACACAAAAATAGGACGGCCATGTTTTTCTGCCTTGTGTTGCTTCACTTCATTCTACGGTTTCTCCATTTGCTCTGTAGATACTCCACTTGGTTGCTCTCATTTGTAGTTAGCTCTCCATCTCTGCCAAAACAGGAGGCACCCAGGACCCTCTTTCACCAGTCTTGGAACATGGGTTTCTCCATTAGTCTCCACATGGCCATAGGCACAGTTCTCCAGCCTTGAGACTCTGGACTTTGCCTGTCACAATTGCATTTCCTGAAACCCTTCTTCTTTTCTTCCCTTCCTACCTACAAGTATGGTCCCACTGCCTTCTATACCAGAGATAATAATTTCATTAGTCAATCATATCTTCTCTGTCCCCTATTCCCTCCTTAAGAGAAGTAGTCCATCCTTCTCTTTTCTTGGGTTCTGTCACTTAGCCCTAGAAGGAAGCTCTGCTCACTTGGCTTATCCCTTCCACAGGCCAAAGTGAACTGGACCGTGATAATCCAGATTCTTTCCCCAGGAATTTACCATTGGAAATCATCTAGGCTTTGAGTGGACATGTTGAATCATGTCTATGTAGAAAACGAAGAAACTTAGAGAAAGGGAAAAGAGGAGGAAGAAGAAAGGGAAGTAGATCAGGAGGGAAGGATAAGAAAAGCAAGTAGTCGAATAGAAAAACGCAAAGAACAAAGACCCCCCACAGCTTTAAATAAGTAGAGAATAGGCAAAATCCCTGGTTTTTAAACTCCTATGCCCACTTCCACATGACACTCAAACTCCTGTACCCTTGCCAGAGAGTCACTTTATTTGCCAAAGCAGGTTTTAGTGGATTTGGTTTCTTACATTCAAATGCTCTCTTACAAAGATATATCCATTAAGGTAAAATTAATAAGGGTATTATAACTAATTATAATAGCCATAATAATAGTGACCATTTATTGTGCATTCACTAGATACTAGGTAAAATCCTCAACACTCTATGTACATGATCATATTCTCCTAGATGTCTGTGATAGAGGAGTTATTTGGTAAGAACTTTGACTTAAGACAGGTTTGGGCATGTGTCTGGTTGCTCAGCTGTTAAGTGGCCTTAACTGATCTTTGAACCTAGTTCTTATTCTCCAAAATCATGTGCTATGAGCTAATACATAAAAAGCATTCCAGACAGTGCCTGGTACATGGATGCCATAGTTCAAGATTGCTAACCCCTTAAGGTGTTTTAGTCACTAGATAGAAGCAGCTATAGTGGGAAATCAACATAGCAAAGAAACGTCAGGCAGGTTCATTAATAATCTGCTACTCAAATGTACTACAGTGGTTGGCAGAAGAGCTTAGACATCAAAGGGAACTGGTTAGAAATGCAGTCCTGGGCTCTACCCCATATCTAAAATTGTATATTAGCAAGATCTCCCAAGTGATCTGTATGCACATTCAAGTTTGAGAAATTGTGCTCAGACTCAGTAAATGTTGCCAGTGAGCTGAGATAGTATTTTTTAAAATCAGGTTGTTATGACTATGATGTAGTCTTCTTGATAAATATTAAGTGTGGTATCACTAGAACTAAAGCAGAAAGATGAAAATCAGAACTAATGTAAGATTCTGAGGTTCTGCTAAACCCTGTCATTAAAAACGTAAGAATTTATCAAGGAGTGACTGATTATTTCTCTACCTGAACCATTCTGTAGTCTATTCTTGTTCATTGTCAGGTACAAATACCCACTTCTATATTGGCTTTTATTTCATTGTTTATAGACAGGGCATGGGTCTATCATACCTTACTGTGTTGACTCCTTGGATGCTTTCTTGGTCACCTAGATATCTTTTCAGAAGAGTGTGCAGAGTTTGGCTTGTTGTAAGAAAATTCTCTGGGCTTAGCTCAGCCTGTCAGCCTTTCTACAAGAATCTAAACTGAACGATTATAAAAATGGGCACAGTGCTCATCGACTTAATGTCAGTTCACACTTTTGACTGTGACTGGTGAAAACTTAGACTTTTCAGAATTCCAAATTCTAAAATCTGGAATGTGACTAACACCACTGCTATTAACTTTAATCTTGGAAAATTGTGTAACATCCAGGACATAACAGATCAATATTCCAAGAGTGAACTGATTAAAGATGTGATTTCACATGAGAAAAAAATATGGGTATTTTTTTATTTCTGCACATGATTTTCACTTACCCATTTGGAATTTAGCTTATACACTCAAAGTATGGATGTCCCAGAAGTCAAAAATTTAGAGTGGTTTTAATAATGACAATTAACTCTCAAATAACTTTTCTTATCTTTTGTGCCACCATGGAAACCCACCATGGATCCATAATTATGGTGTAACATTTCAGATATGAGTAACTGGCTCTAAAGATATTTGTGCACCCACAGACTTTATGGACATGCCCTTGTGAAACCGAAAAGCTCAGAGACAAAAAGAGCAAAGAGAATATTTGCTAGAGAAAGAACGAGGCTATAAACCTGGACTGAAGCCTTTACTCTGGATTTAATGAAAAGTGTTTTTAAAATATTTCACAGTACCTCGGACTAGGGGCTAGAGCTTCCTATGGAAGGGAATAAGGGAAATAAATATTAAAGAAGTAAATCTAGGAAGGCAGTTACCTAGAATAATCCTAACTTCTGGAAGCAAGAAATTTTCTGAAAGGTGGAAGACTTAAGTAGACTGTGATTTTATAGGTTCTTGCAAGTGGTAGGGCACAGATGGAAAACCTGGCTCAATGTCCGCTACCAAGGGGCAGACACTCAATAGGGACATTACTCTGACCACAAGACCAGACCACCCCCCACCCACGCACCCCTACCCAGATTTAAACCTAAATAATTGAAAAGCAATGTTTTGTGAGATTTTTCAAAGGTCTCCACCCAATTCAGTGTAAGTGCCTTACCTTCTCTTCCTTCCCCCCACACACCTAGTGCTTGCCCTCCTCTATTTCCCACCGCCCCTCTGCCTCTTTCCCACTTCTTTCCTCTGGTCTCCCTAGTCTCTTGTTCTCTCCTCATTCCAACCTTGGAGCAACAGGGCTGTCCTCTGTTCATGTCCTATATCCCCACTGTGATTTTTAATGAAATATATTTCAGGAAGCCTATTGATTAGCTCCATGACAAGCACATTATTTATAGGAGCAGCTGGGCCCCAGCACAGGAAAAATCCTTTCCCTTTTTCTCAGTATGGTCTTATCCCACTCCCATTCCACCATAGCCCTCTTTCCTTCTCCTTTACTGGAGGATGTTAGCTATGAATTCCTTAAACTTTGTCCTTCTATTTCTTTGTCCTGTCTTCTTGGGGAATAGTAGGGTCTTTCCTAAGGTGTTATCTTAGAAGTGATCTCATCTTAATTATTATACTTAAGGGAATCCTCTAAGAAATTCCTCTCTCTCCTATATCAAGGTCTTTGTCTCTTACCTCCAAAATCTTAACATTGTCCTGCCCTCCAAATTAGGTTTAGCATTTGTAGTATTGTTTAATCAAATCTCATGATTCTTGGTCTCAACTTTGAAGTTGGGGGATTTTATATATTGTGCTTTTAAGTTCCTTATACTTGCAGCCTTTGATTAGAATCTTTTCAATGATATTTCTATCCTCTAAGATTGGTAGTTTTCTGTGTCTTTAAGAAAGAGAAGAGATTCCCTAACAATGGCTATGAGAACCTTTGTAAACACAGGAAGCACAGCCTTTTTATTTGAGTCTGAGGCCCAACAGATCTGACTTCTCCATGAATGTCTGTCTTCAGATCATCTATATATTATTGGCTATTTTTAAAAATCCTAAGTAGAGAAGTTAGAATACTTGGGAAGCTTCTGAAATACTCTTCGACTATTATTAGTACCTTCAAGATCTAGCTCCAAATTTTCTCTTAGTAGAAGGCTTCTGGGACTCACCCTTTCTATGTTCGATCTGCAATGACCACTTAGAGTTAATTTTCCTATCACTGTACTGTATTTGTGTGTATTTAATCACAGAATAGTGGTAAAATATATGGGGCTGTGGGGAAAGATGGCTGAACTTTAAACTTCAGTTTCTACTGTGTGTGAGACAGCGGATGAGTTACTTAACCTCCCTGCCTTTGTTTCACCACTTAAAAAACAGGGATACAGGGCGCCTGGGTGGCTCAGTGCGTTAAAGCCTCTGCCTTCAGCTCAGTTCATGACCCCAGGGTCCTGGGATCAAGCCCCACATCTGGCTCTCTGCTCAGAGGGGAGCCTGCTTCCTCCTCTCTCTGCCTGCCTCTCTGCCTACTTGTGATCTCTGTCTGTCAAATAAAAAAACAAACAAAAACAGGGATACAATTATCAATTAGAGAAAAATTTTTAAGGATTAAAACTCAAAATAATTCTTGTTACGTGTGCATAGTGCTAACTATATATAAGAAAGGCTTATTATTATGTTGTTGTACTTTCTTTGCATTTCCAACTAAATTATAAATCCCTTGAAGTCAGGCATTTACATTAATCAAATACAAGGCAAATTTATACACAATTTTGAAGAAAATCACTTAAAGATATGGAGTATATTCTGCATATTCTTTTCATACCTTTAAGGTATTTATAATTGGTACTAAAGAAACAAATATGAACATGTTTTTGGATTTCAGACAGTACTTTTTCCTTCATTAAACCTAGTTCAGTGCATTACAAATAGAAAGTCAACAAACAATAATTTGAATACATATAAATTAATCCTACAAGACACAAGTTTTTATTTAAAACGTAACTTAAACAGGGGCGCCTGGGTGGCTCAGCGGGTTGAAGCCTCTGCCTTTAGCTCAGGTCATGATCCCAGGGTCCTGGGCTTGAGACCTACATTGGGCTCTCTGCTCAGCAGGGAGCCTGCTTCCCTTCTTCTGCCTGCCTGCCTCTCTGCCTACTTGTGATCTCTATCAAATAAATAAAATCTTTTTTTTTAAGTAACTTAAACATATTGTAAATGTGTAGTTCGTTATGCTGAATGCAAAAGCAGTATTTACAATATTTATGTAATTGTAGTTCACTTAGGACCACTCTCTCCTCCAAATTCTTAGTCAAGAGTCCAGTTTTCTGAAAGTACTTAATGGTATTTGGACTTTTAAAACACATTGAGTTAACACATTTGGAACAGGCTTTAAGTGAGGTTACATACTGCTTGTGTTACAAATGAAAAATTCAAAGGACTGCCTTAGGACCTATTGAGTACTGATGACATACTTAATGGTTTCCTTTGCTCCTCTCTTAGTAGAATATCATCCCAGTTAGTACTATCCTAATCAAATCAGATGAAAATGTGTCATGTTAGCCTCAGAATTATAAAATCCTATACTTCGGAGACTGAAGTAAAAAAACAAAAGATTATAAAACTACATCCCTCATTTTATAGATGAGGAAACAGTCCTTTCAATTAAGACTGTTTTCAAAACAACATTCATGCCCTTTTAAGTTATTTACTCTAGTTTTATCATTTATTTTTATGCTGCTCAAATGACCACAACTCAAAATACCAGTGTGCTCATGATGTGATGTATTTGAGTAGGGTCCTTTCTATATGTTTTTCTCTAAAGGACCCTCTGAGTCTTCTGGAGAATTTTCCTTGTGGTAGCAAAGCCAGGAGCTAGTGGTTTTTCTTTGGATATTTTTTAAGAGAACACTATCATGTAACATCTAGGACCAGAAAGAAATCATTATGATATATATTTTACAGATCTTTACTTTTTAGATTTTTTTTCCTCTAAGAGAAAAGCCTTAAACATTTCACATAAAATGTTAATTAATAAATTGTCAAACAGTGCTAGATTTCACTACTGTGAGTCCATTTAAACATGTACCTGAAAAGTTAATAATTCATTTATTTTCCAATTAAATATAGTTTTGAAGTACTCTGCTTAAAATTTTGATATATTCAAGCCATGAAAACGAGTTTTTCAATAAGGGTGATGTTAAGGAAGTCCCAACCTACAATGCTAAGGTACTTAATAGAGCTGTGACGAATCACTTTAACCTAAGGAAACAAGATTGGTAATAAAACCCCCAAATCATACCTTACTCATTTTGGAGTTGTAATTGGCCTTTACATCGATCTCTGTAAAGCTGTACTTAATACTTACTTCTAAAACAATATAGTGCAGCCTCTGATCTTGAAATGTATTGGGCAGCCAGATATGGGGACCTTATGTTGCCCCATAGGTGGTAGGGCCTAAGCAATGTGAAATACTAGTATGCTTACAATGCCCGTTTAGAGAATAAGTTACCAATAGCCTCAGTTGACTATAATTTGGTTAAGAAAAAACATGGAAATAAAAAGTAAAAAGCAGACTAGAAGGGCAGAAAGACACTCTCCCCTCCCAAACCTCCCTCCTTCGAATGCTCTTGTTCCCTTGAAGTAGCAGGTTCCAGCAAGTGCTTAGAATCTGGTCTCCGCTAAGCTAAGAGCTCGGCAACAGCAGGGCGTTCCCAGCTGGGGACTGCTGGCTGCTTGGAACCTGCAGACACCTGGCATAGTTCTTAAAGGCCCTAGAGACTTCTGTTTTGGACCCGTGGGCTCTGGAGTTTGTAGTCAAAGGCTGTGAGCAGTCAGCAGGGTTTCCTGTGTGTCAGCAACTTCGCTTTGCCGGATAGCTGGCGGAAGAGCGAAGGGGCGCTCACGGGCCAATCGCTCCCCAGCAGCCCGGCGGCGGACCAAGCGCCCCCTCACCCTCGGCGCCTCTGGGAACAGCGGAGGGGCAGAGGCTGAGTGCTCTCAGTCACCGTGAAGACCTCCAAGGAAGAGGGCTCTAGCTTCAGGAGGACGCTCTGAAACGCTCTGGCGGGCGGCCGGGCTGACTTCGCAGAGGCACGCCCCTAGCCTCCCGGGAGCAGGGACTCACCAGGGAGCCCAAACTCCGCCCATCCTCGCGGGGAGCCGCCTGCCCCCAGCACTCGCCGGAGCAGGGCCTTGAGGAGGGGCCCTGAGCTGCACTGAAGGTGAACACCAGGCGATCCAGAGGCGCGCTGGTCTGCCGGTGACGTGCGCTCTGATGGCCCCCAGAGGCTGAGCCAGAGCAGCGACCGAGGAGGAAAGAGCGCGGGCCCCCTGAAAGGAGCAGCTTGCTTGCAAGGTAGGGAAAAAGAAGATACCCAAACGAAGTTGATCTTCGGGGAAAGAAGGCTGGGGAGCGCCTTCCCCACGCCGGAACGCAGTACTGAGTTTGGCTCGACCTCCTAGCTGAACCCCCAGCGCGGTCTCCGCTCTCCTGGGAGGACCAGTGAACCCTCCGGAAAGCGCAGTCTGAAAGTTGTCAGCAGTGCCCTGTGCGCCGGGTTGTGTAACCTCCGCACTGACCAGCCGGACGGGGAAGTTGCTGGCTCAGTTGCCAGCCCGGCTTGGTCGCGGCTGCGGGTGGATTTCATGGCCCGCGGCGAACGCGGGGCCGGAGCCAGTGTGGGTTTGCCTGTGTGTGCCCCCTCCCGTGGGGATCCCGGGCGTCCGCTCCCTTCTGCTCCCTCGCTTTTCCAATGCTCGGTGCGCCCCTCGCCGCTGCCGCCACCCTCTCGCTGCTACTTGCCCCTAGGAGCCGCGGCGTAAGTCAGGAAAGGAGAGAATGACCGAGGTGCTGTGGCCGGCTGTCCCCAATGGGACGGACGCTACCTTCCCGGCCGGCCAGGGTTTGCCCTGGGGGAACGGCACCGCAGCCTCCACAGCGGCTGTCGCAGCAGCCTCTTTCGCATGCTCCCTGACCAAGACGGGTTTCCAGTTCTACTACCTGCCGGCTGTCTACATCTTGGTGTTCATTATTGGCTTCCTGGGCAACAGCGTGGCGATCTGGATGTTTGTCTTCCACATGAAGCCGTGGAGCGGCATCTCCGTGTACATGTTCAACTTGGCCCTGGCCGACTTTTTGTACGTGCTGACTCTGCCCGCGCTCATCTTCTACTATTTCAATAAGACGGACTGGATCTTTGGGGATGCCATGTGCAAGCTGCAGAGGTTTATCTTCCATGTAAACCTCTACGGCAGCATCTTGTTCCTAACCTGCATCAGCGCGCACCGGTACAGCGGTGTGGTGTACCCGCTCAAGTCTCTGGGCAGGCTCAAGAAGAAGAATGCTGTCTACATCAGCGTGCTAGTGTGGCTCATCGTGGTGGTGGGCATCTCCCCCATCCTCTTCTACTCAGGCACCCAGATCCGGAAAAACAAAACCATCACCTGCTATGACACCACCTCCGACGAGTACCTGCGAAGTTATTTCATCTACAGCATGTGCACCACTGTGGCCATGTTCTGTGTCCCCTTGGTACTGATTCTGGGCTGTTACGGATTAATTGTGAGAGCTTTGATCTACAACGACCTGGACAACTCACCTCTGAGAAGGAAATCCATTTACCTGGTGATTATTGTACTGACTGTCTTTGCTGTCTCTTACATCCCTTTCCATGTAATGAAAACGATGAATCTGAGGGCCCGGCTGGATTTTCAGACCCCAGAAATGTGTGCATTCAATGACCGGGTTTATGCCACTTATCAGGTGACAAGAGGTCTAGCAAGTCTCAACAGTTGTGTGGACCCCATTCTCTATTTCTTGGCAGGAGATACTTTCAGGAGGAGACTCTCCAGAGCCACCAGGAAAGCTTCCAGAAGAAGTGAGGCAAATTTGCAATCCAAGAGCGAAGACATGACCCTCAATATTTTGTCGGAGTTCAAGCAGAATGGAGATACAAGCTTGTAAAGAGGCAAGAATCACCGAACACCCACTTTTGTAACATGGTAGGATGCTTAATAGAGCCAAGTGCTTCCCCCCCCCTTAAGTTTCTAGTAAGCTTAGAGAAAACTAAGTCCAAGTGAGTTTTTTTTTTTTTTTTTTTTTAAAGTGAAAACACCCACCCTACAGTTGGCTTGTTTGGGTTCACTTTCAAGGCTACCCTTTCTAACTAGAAGTAGGTAAAATAAAATTAAACCATCCTAGTTAAACATTTACTTTCTGATCTGCCTTGAAAATTCACAAGCTTTTCTGTGTAAAGGGCACTTGAGTACTGCAGCTATTTTGATATTAATAATTTCTCCAAGAGAACTAGCACTTGAAACTTTGAGCTTTCAGTGATCCATGGTAGGAACAGAATCCACATTCTCAAAGTTTAGCAAAATTACTAAACTCTATTCATTTAATATCAGATGAAGAGATCTCAGCTGGGTGTCTCTTTTGGTCCTAGAAACATAGGCGGTAGCTGGCTGAGCTTCTTTGCAGAATTGAATAGAAAAGTTAAGTCAGTGTAAAAACCTAGAAAGTGCTTATTTCCCAGTTACTTCTAGAAAACTTCTGATAGGTGCTAGATATTGGGTGGTGGAAGTCTGTATATATTATCTTACAGGAATATTGCATTTGGAACAATCAAAGTTCATGTACTTTCCTTGTAAACACTGAACTCTTAGACTTCCTGTGATAAAGAACATTTACTTGCACCACGGCTGTTGCACACTGCCTTAGGAGTCTGTGTTGCAGTATGAATGCTCACTGATAGCTGTAATAACAATGTAAAAATGCAGCTCTATTACAGACCAGGGTTGAAGAATGCTGGCCAAGAGGATGATATTTTCAGAGGGAGAATGGTTGACAGTCCTTCACAATGCATAGGCTACAAGCATATTTTCCCAAATGTATGAGGCAACTAAGAGTGTGTGTGTGTGTGTGTGTGTGTGTGTGTGTGTGTGTGTTTAGAGAAAACAATTTTAGAATAAGGACTTTAAAATGGTGAAAGGCTCTCTTTTGCCTCTTCAAAATGTTGGAAAACATTAAATGCATTATAAAAAAGCAGCAGACTGTACAGGTTGTGTTGCTAGAATGAAAACTATAATCCTATAATGGATCTTATATCCTTAAATTTAAAGGAAAACTGCAAATATATGGGAAAGGGAAATAAGAGAATTAAGTTTATGCAGTACATAAGGTACCACAGCACTGAAAAGTGGTGGAGTTTACAAATTCGACTGCTAATAGTTTAAGAGAAGACTACTGGCCAGTTCTTTTTATTTTTCCCCTCCTCTGCCAGGCAGTAATTCTAATAAGATCAATGAAGACTGAATTTCAATTAATAATATTAAATATTGCATTTCTAGCCATTGAAATGGTCAAAATCTATAGAATGTAGAATGATAAGGTGAGGTAACACAATTTTAACTCCTAATATATCCAGTATCAAAGGAATTTCTGTCAAAACTAGCCTCAGAAAAAGCCAGCTTTAAAGTTTGCAACTGTTGGTAGACTAACTTGTTGGAAAGCACTTTGTAAGTAAAGCAGTTTGGAGTCTATCTTAAGGCAAGAACCTGCAGGATACAGAGACAGGACTGTCAGGACTTGATCAGTTCCTGTGGTACTTGGGTGGCCTGTGGATTTGTGAGACCTTCAGTTTCTTCTTAGCAGTCTTTGGCCACTAAGATCAATGATGAGAAGCAGTGTTTAGCTTTACTAAAGTAGGAGCCAAATCAAAAAGAAACCAGTTAGGGGCGCCTGGGTGGCTCAGTGGGTTAAAGCCTCTGTCTTTCACTCAGGTCATGGTCCCAGGGTCCTGGGATTGAGCCCTGCATCGGGCTCTCTGCTTGGCAGGGAGCCTGCTTCCTCCTCTCTCTCTCTCTGCCTGCCTCTCTCCCTACTTGTGATCTCTATCTGTCAAATAAATAAATAAAATCTTTAAAAAAAAAAAGAAACCAGTTAGAGGTCTTACCTACACCACCTCATTTTGAGGAAAGAGATTAGTTAAGGTTCTCACTTGGTTAGGGTCCTCTATAGCATTCATTGTGTGGAATCCTAAAAGAAAAAGTATGAAATATGTCATTACTATATGATCCCTGTCAAACATCATCCTCAGTGACACAAGATTAATTAAGATCAGTATGTTAACCAAAATGGAAATTCAAAGCCTGTACCATCCTTGAATTCATAAGCTAATGGTATATATTTCTATATTTCCTCACCATTTACTTTAGCTTTCTTCCTTTTAGGTCTCGGGATGCCAGCCTGGTTTACAATACATGTTACACATACTGTATTTCAGCTCCCAGAGGACTTTGTTTGGGACTGAGGATCCAGTGAGGTGGAGAGTACCAAGAAATGCCCTTTTACTTCTTGGCATGTTTCCCACCCCCCACCCCGTGTTTCTTCTTCATTTGTGATATAGTGGACAATGACAACGTGTGAATACACACCAAATAGTAATAAAAATGATCTTGCCCAACCCCTTCTAGGCACAAAGAGGTCTCCAGGAAGAGTCTGTGATAATGATAAAAACATACAGAGAGTCAGGATGAAGCAGTGATCTATTGACTGGAAATCTGATGACATGTGACTATGTAAGTAGGTATTTTAATAGTAAAGGCAGAAATCTGTTGGCACTTTGATGAAAGAACTGCTAAAATTATAGAACTTAGCAGTTAACTAAATTTCACACTACAAAACTATTTTCATGCCAAGTTCAAGGTATTTTTGGCTCACCACTTGGTGTCTTAGACTCACTAAGCATCACTGTTCATTTGCACTGAACTAATAAAAATACAAACACAAGAAGAGGTACAGCAGAGAGTAGGATTCAGCGTTAAAAACATGACCTTGCCACTTGGCCAACTGTGGAACTCTTGACCCTTCCAATGCCACTCTCCATGGATTAAAAAGTTAGATGAACTCCATCTGTTGGGACCTCAGGGGATGTGGTAGAACATTAAAAATACAGCCAGCCAGAGGTCCATGAAATCTGCTACTGTACTTCCCAGGACTCTTCCATTCCAGTCCCTGGCTAGAAATTCTCACAAAGTTCACCAATTATGATGTGGACCTCTGCCCTGTAAGTCTTCTCTGTCTTCTCGACAGTAAACTTCTTTTGGATACAAGAGTCTGTGTTTATAGCAGCTGGAATTTGACTAGGGAAAATAAAGATATGTAAGTAGTTAGGGATATCTTGAGGCTTTAACCTAGTTGGTCAATTTACAATTAACATAATAGTATTTATTGATGAAACTCACAATTCTTCAGTTGTACAAATTAAAAAGCTTTCTTGAAAGATCAAATATGCGGATGTAAATTATATTTATTACAATGTATATATAATGTCACACTAGTGTATTTTATGGAATGTGATGCATAGATAAAAAGAGTTATTGTATAGTATGCTTTTCAAATACCAGTATCTTGAAATGTTTGTCTTGAGATTTTTATCTAAAATATGAACGTCTTGTGATACAAGTGGTTAATTTTCTCTAGAAGTGCTTTCGCATGTTTACCTTTTTACTTAGAGTTCTCTGTACAGACACACTGTGGTGTCATACTGTCATAAGCGCTCAATAGTAAATACAAAATATCTTTGCCAAACTAGGTCTTTATTGTCTGTATTTTATATGACATAGAAAAGTTTATATTGTCTTTTCAAGAACTTTAGAATTGTGCCTCCATACGTGGTTGAAGCTTCCAATTCCAGTGCGAAAGGTTGTCCTAAATTCAAAGTAGATTTCTTACATTTTAGAAGTCTGGAAGAATGGGCATTATAGATAGATTAGAACTTAAGGGAAAACTATGGAGAGAGAGAGAGAAAAAGAGGCAGCTGGTGCGATTCCTTACTGTCCTCAATTCTGCTTACATTTTTGTGTCGTTTCTTCTTAAGGTGAAAGTATAATCTTGAGTTGAGATAGAGTTTCTAAGTAACATGCTCCCAGCAAGTTCAACACTGCTATTTTAATGTTTTTGTTGTTCAGTTGATAACTTTAATTTCAATTTTTATGGTGATAACTGTAAATGATTTGGCTGCTGAACTCTGTTACAATTTTTATTATGTTGTACATTGTATCATACACATCATTACAAATTAATATGAAGGGGAATGTTACATATTAAAATTTGTGACTTTGAATTCTAATATGTTTAGTGTTTTTGCAAAAATGTTTATTTTTATATTATCTGTGATTTTAATATAGTTTAACTAGATTTCTTTGTGATTAACAGTTTCATTGAATGGGGAGTATGGAAACAGTGTTACTTGACATTTTGAGCCTTCTCAGGTTTATCTAAATCAATGGTAGCTTAACAAATTCCAAACTTATTGTATGTAATTGTGTTTTTAATAAAAGGAATGTATATTTCCTTTAAGTTTGCATGCAGGGGAGTGTACAATATCGTGTGTTTATGTGTGTGTCTAAGGCATGCAGCCAACTTACTATCTGCTATTTATAATAGAGCTTTGATATGATCATCAGAATTGTACCTACAATAGACAATTAAAACTGAAAATGTCTCAATAAAGCTATGAAATGTGATCTGATGGCCTCTGTGTTATTATAATGTTAATACTCATCAGTTTTGGCAAATTTTGACACACATTTTGGCTGGCATGGTATTTATTTCTTATGGTGTGGCCTAGACTGTAGAAAGGGAAGTGCTAATTCTGGTGCAAAATAATTTATAAGATTATCATTATTTCAGGGGAAAATACAGAATTGTTATTTATTTTCATACTAGTGTTTAAATGTTAGCTGTAATCTTTTCTCCTCTAATTTTTATCCATGGGAGTAATCATACTAATAATAATCCTTTGTGGTTTCTGTTTATCCATTAGCCTACATTGCCTGCTTCTTTCAAGTTTATTAAAAAGTAAATAGCTGGTCCCGTGTGGTTAAAAAGTATTTAATGGAATGGAAGCATACTTAGAACATTACCTTTTTACCCTCAATGGAAAAGGTAGGTTTAGGAAAAGGTAGGTTTATAATGGTGCTGTGTTGGGTTTTCTGGTTGTCAGCTGAGACAGGTGCCCTGTCATAGAATCCTGTGGGCAGAAAAGTGTAAATCACGTGCAGCCCTTATGATGCATGTCACTCAGTTTTAACTCCTTAATTAGCTGTACTATCCAAACTTCCTTCATAAGAATTTCCCTTTATTATCAGCATGGTTGAGTTTTGTGCGTGTGTGTGTGTGTATTTAGTGCATACACAGAAATAATACAGATAGTCATTTTTCTGATTTAACAATTTACGACAAAGCTTGGAAAATGTTTGCATCTTCAAAATCACTTTGGGATTAGAGTCAGAGAACTTTCTCTCTGCAGGTAAATATACTGCTTTTAAATGCTCTTATTTTAATGAACTGGAAAGTTTATACTCTATTCAGAATGTTTAGAATTTTGTGAGAGTTTCCAGTTGCACATGTGAAAAGCTCGCCCTGAATTCAAAGTAGATCTGTTATGGTTTGGAAGTCTGATGGGATGGCACACTAAAGACACAACAGATGTCACTAGAAATCCATGTTAATACTGTGCTTATTTGCTTTAACACTGTAAGGTTATACTGCTTTGGGGTGGACCCTGGGGATGGACATCTCCAACCAGCATTATTGCTGGGACTGATCTGTGGATGGAGTCAGGCCCCTGGGCTGAGCAGCTGACAGTACTGAAGCCCCTTAAAAATAGACCCAGATAAGGAGGTAGTGTGATAGGAGGCATGTGGGAGCAGTCAGTCCTCTGGCGGGGGGGGGGGAATGCACTGCTTTTCCTGATTACCTGATGAGAAAAATAACCAGCATCAAGGTATGAAATCCTTGATGATAGATGGAAACAAAGGTCATTGAATGATTCAATTTCTTTTATTTTTTTTTAAGATTTTATTTATTTGACAGAGAGATCACAAGTAGGCAGAGAGGCAGGCAGAGAGAGAGGCGGAAGCAGGCTCTCTGCTGAGCAGAGAGCACGATGTGGGGCTCGATCCCAGGACCCTGAGATCATGACCTGAGCTGAAGGCAGAGGCTTAACCCACGGAGCCACCCAGGTGCCCCGAATGATTCGATTTAATCCTATCACCTCGGTTTGCTGGTGAGAGCAAAGTTCTCCATTCAAAAATGGAGCTAGCAAAGAACTCAGGTTCTCATTCTTACTAAAACCTTCCTTCCACATTGCAGGACTCTTCAAACTGTAGATCTTCCCATTAGTGGGTCGTGATAAGCACAAAACAAAATAAATCAAATGCCTTAATTTGGTAAGGCTTTGTGATTTTCATTTCAGAAATACATACACACACACATGCACACGCTTATACTTGTGCACATAACACATTACTTACATGTTGGCGGGGACCCAGGATGAAGTACATTTGATTTCTTTGAAATCATTTGATTTCCCTGAGGACCCGCCCAAAAAGAAACTACACTAATCAGTACAAGGTGGTGCAGGGTTACAGGAATAGGGGATGAGAGATGTTTCTCAAAATGACTTTTAAATAAACAAAGAGGTACTCATTTTTAATTTTGTTATATGCATTTTTTAAAATGTTTCTTTAGATTACATTTGGAATTCCCAAAGAAATGATATTTAGCGTACATCTAAGCATAGCTGTTTGCAGTTATAGAGACTATAACTGACTATAGAGACTCATTGAAACTTAGGTTTATGCAAATTCTGAAGCTTAGCTCTGCATAATATTTCTGCTACTGCAAATAGTTAATAGTAAAACAGCAAATGTCCACTATGTTTAAGAGCATCAGTTTTGCAGTCAAAATGCCTTAGGTTTGAGCAAGATTCTACCACTTACTATTGTGTACCCTGGGCAGTTACTTGCACCCTCTCGGCTGTGTGTTCCTCAACTACAAATGGAGCATAACTGCAGCTCAGAGATGTTGGAATAATTAAATGAAATAGAAAATACATTCTGAATAAATGGCAGACTTTTTGAACTTGCTGAGGACTTTGCCACTCCCTGTGCTGTTTGGTTGCTGTTGTTTCTATTATTTCTTTTGTCTTCTTTCATGCCATGAAGGCTTTGTGGATCTCCTAGAAATTCTTTTTTTTTTTTTGAAGATTTTATTTATTTATTTATTTATTTTGAGAGAGAGAGAGAGAGAGATCACAAGTAGGCAGAGAGGTGGGGTGGAGGGGGGGCGAGGGGCGGAAGCAGGTTCCCTGCTGAGCAGAGAGCATGATGCGGGGCTTGATCCCAGGACCCTGAGATCATGACCTGAGCCAAAGGCAGAGGCTTAACCCACGGAGGCACCCAGGCACGCCCAAGAAATTCTTGTTTTGGAATTGAGTGCATCCAATATTTTCTTTTGGACACTCCATTGAATAGCTGAGGTCAGATAATAAGCAAGTATTGAACTTCTTGATGCTTTGCACTGTGTGGGACAGAGAGATATAAATCAAAATGTGTGCAGCTAAAAATATATCAACAAGAAGAGTCTGCTGACCTTCTTAGCTAGGGCTCACCTCTCAGGTTCACAGTCTATTTTCAGTTGCCACAGTCCAAAGTCTGGTCTTCGGTTTTGCAGATACAGAAACTTGATCTCAACAGTTCACCTAGAGTTCACCAACTCTGGGACACTGACTCACACCAAGCAAACTGTGATAGGAGATTCATTTACCAACTAGATGCCAGTTTATGAATATACAAAGGCTGTATCCCAGTCACAATAACAGACATCTGCCATTTTCTCCAATCTAATTATGAATCAGAAAGTTGCCCACAGAGCTTAGAATAAGAACAAAGAGAGGTAATATTCTTTAACGGCATTTCCAGTAAGATAGAGAAGCTGAAAGAATTGCTTTTCCCTGAAGATACTGGGTGTAATGATCAGCATCCATCCTGTATGTGGAAAAATTCTGCCTCCTTGAAATACCTTAGCCATAGACTGAAAATTTCACATTTTATTTTCTTTTAAAATCACTCGCCATCGTTATTATTTCTTTTCTCGCAAAATGTGTTTTAGTTATGTCTCCCTGTGGTGGTGATGGTATTTAAGACTGCAGAGCTTGCTAAGTTGGAGATACTCAAAAGTTACCCAGCTGGAAGGGTACAGTATGTCGTTACAAATGCCATTCCAGAGTACAGGACAAAATTGTAAGTGGACAATTACCAAAATTCTCTTGCTACAATGACAGGTGGGGGAAGGGTGAACCATAGGAAATACCAACACTGGTATAAGCAGAGAATACTGAGCAGGAAGAGCTGGAGTCCTAGAAGATCCAGGACAGCCTCCTGGAGAAATCCATCGAAGAAGAGAGTTTCAGTGAAGAGGTAAGTCTGTGTCACTTGTTACAGAAACGACCATCAAGGGTCTGTTACATTTAGAGATTAGAAATGACTGGTATTTGAGAGAACTTATAATTCATAAAAATAGTAATTACTGATTACTAAAGTGTTTTGGTGAAGAGATTGAGGAAAATAAGTTAGTAGTTTGAGAAGACAAATTAGAGACAGAAAAAGGCATAAAGAGACTGCATGATAATTCCAAAGGAATCAAGGTCCACAGGGGAAATTAGACTAGATGGATGACCTCAAAAGGACAAAGGGGAAAGGGTGGGCAGATCTAGGGAAGGAGTGGCTGTAAGTTTTGAAGTTGAATGTTAGTAAATGCCATGGTAGTGGAGGAAAGCCTTAACTGTCAGGCTAGGGCATTGGATGGGTCACTGATAGGAAGATTATGGGACAAAGAGACTACAGGGACAGATATGAAGATTGGTGGATGACAGCAAAGAGAAAGCAACTAGCCAGACCTAGTTACTATTACTCTCAAAAAGAGCTGACAAGGCAGGGGAAGGATAATGTCAAAAGCAGTGGGGAGCTAGGAGAATACCTATCCCTTCTCTGGTATGGGTAGTAATATATAAGTGGCCTCTATAGGAAAAAGAATGAGGGGAATATTTAGTTGTTAGCAGCTTTTGGTAAAAGATGATTATGTGTGCAGAAGCTTCCTTTGGAAGGAATTATGTCTCCAGAACACGCAGCAAAAAAAGGGTGAGATGTATGGTCAATAGATGGTGAAAATGGGAGGAGAGGAGAATAGCTTTGTGACAAACTTGTACCAAGGAGGTCACACTAGATCATGAGAATAAAGGAGGCAAGTTATTGGTTATTTCCACTCTGGCACCTTTCTATATTTCATTAGGAACTTTGGCAATATGCTTTCCACATCCCAGACAGATTGTTCAGATTGACAGAATTGGGAAAAAGGAAATAGATTAGCTTTAAATAGTACTTAAGAGCTTGTGCAGTGTTTTAAAACATGGCTGCAAATCCACTACCATTTTCTCTAAGCACTAGGATCTACACTTCTCCTTGATCTGAGACAGTTTGTGATTGTTTGACCAACAGAATATGGCAGAAGTTGTACATTATGACTTCTAAGTCTAAGTCATAAGAGCTACATAGTTTCCATGTTATTTGGAACATTCTCTCTTGGAGCTCAAGGTTACTATTAACAAGCTAAATACTGGGGCGCCTGGGTGGCTCAGTTGGTTAAGTGGCTGCCTTCGGCTCAGGTCATGATTCTGGAGTCTCCGGATCGAGTCCCAAATCAGGCTCCCTTCTCAGCAGGGAATTTGCTTCTCCCTCTGACCCTCCCCCTTCTCATGCGCGCGCTCTCTCTCTCTCTCTCTCTCAAGTAAACAAGGTCCTGAAAATAGGAATGGCAAGTGGTGGGAGAGTGGGAGGGAGAGAGGGAAAGTGGGAAGTGGTGGAGAGAGCACACACAGGCACGCCAAAGAGCCTCTGTCCATTCAAATCCTACCTGCCCACATACCACCACACAGGTACATGGAGAAGACTTTGATCCTAACATCCAGTCCTTCTGGTCACGCCCAGCTGCTTGAGTCTTCTCAGCTCAGACATCATAGAGTAAAGATAAGCATCTTTGTTGACATTTGTGTGAAGAAAATAAAATCGTGGTTATTTATGTGTTCTGGGGTAGTTTGTTATGCAGCAATAGGTAATGGCCTAGGACAGACTCTAGTGCGGATTGCTGAGGTGGTATCCTCACTCATAGTTATAGCTTTCTTTTGTCCTCAGATGGGTGTGGCCAGGGTACGGGTGGAAGCTGGGGTAGGATTGATTTAGGAATGAATATATGGTATATTCTCAACCAGGGATAGTATTCAATTATATGCACAGGAACAGAGTGATGGATGATTGGTTAAAATTAATGCCTAATCATGGAAAAAAAATATTTTCCTTATTCTATCCTTTGCCTCCAAAAACATGAATATGGAAGGCACTTAAACTGGCACAAAAATTGGTGGGGTGGTGGCAGTGGTGGGGACAGTAACAAAGAGGCAGAAGCATGAAATTATTTGCAAGAAAAAATAACCAGATGTGGTGTGTGAGTACGATAGAGAAGAGAAAAGGAAAAGTCAATGATGACTGAGGTTCCATCTGGAGAATCAGGAAAAACATCATGAATTCTGATGGAAATGGAGGATTGGAAAGGAAAGCAGGGGTGTACAAAACATGGAAATAGTGCATAAAACTTGAAGACCCCTATGCAAGAAGTATTCACTTAATTATTTGAGTCTCCCTTCTGCTTATCTGGCATAAATTTAATTTCATGTTTTTCAGTTCTCCTGCCTTTTTCCTTGAACTTGGAACTTGCATCTCTAAAGGTGTTGAGTTGTTGAAAGGAGGGCACCTGGTCTGCATTGCCATCTCTGAACACCAGCAACTCCTGAGGTGGCCTGTGTTTATGTACACTGCCATTCACGAGAGCCCTTCACTTCTATTTTGGTGAGCAGGCACCATGCCCTTCTTGGGATAACAGCATCTTACTTTTGGGATCTGGATCAGGCATGCAGCATCCTGTTGAGCTCCCCCAGACCATTTCTTTAGTTACACTACAAAGCTATTTCTATTCAGGGGTTTTATGCCTTCAGAAAAACGTAAAAGGAAAATCTCAAAACATTAAAAAAGTAGTAAGGACACAACAGTATGGATGAAGACTAAATTTTTCTTTTGAGTTTTCTAAATTAAATTTGGAGCTTGAAGCAAATATTATAATACTGTTTGATTTGGTTTCAAATGTATACAGATATTTAAGATGATTATGTTTTAAATGGGAGAAGGTAATGAGACATAAAGGGAGGTAAGGTTCCTACACTCAAACTGACAAAATGATGACAGCAGTAATTGGGGAAAGTTATATTCATGTCAGGTAATAGCTACAGCTACAACTAAAAGTAGGTATACAAAGTAATGTACTAAAAAAAAATAGATGAAACAAATTCTAAAGAATATTCAAGTAACTCACAGAAAAAAAATGATAGAATTAAATTCTAAAATATCAATAATTACATTAAATATAAATATGCCTAAATACACTAAGCAAAATGGAGATTGATTGAATTAAAAAATTAAAAAACAAAAAAAAATTTAAAAAATTAAAAAACACAACCTAACTTTATTCTGGTTATAAGAAGCCCACTTCAAATATAACAATATGGGCAAATTGTAAATAAAAGAATGAAGACATATAAACATTAATTAAAGAAACACAGTAATAGCCATATTAATAATAGAAGAAAGAACAAAGAAAATTGATAGCAAGAGATGTTGTACAATGATAAAAGGGTAAATCCACCAAGGTATGCACCAAAATCAACACTGAAAAATATGTGAAGCAAAAATTGATAGAACTGAAAAGAGATAAATCCAAAAATATAATTGGAGACTTCAACATCCTTCTTCCAACAATTAATTAAACTACTAGATGGAATATGTCAAAGACATAGAGCTCAATAATATGACCAACAGGTATCAGTTGACATTCATAAAACCAATAATAGCAGAATAATAGCAAAACACATACATTTTTTCAAGTGTACACATCCTGGGTCATCAACAAACCTCAAAAACAAAACCTCATACAACAAGACCACAACATATTGATATTGTGTAGAATGTGTTCTCTGACCTCAGTGGAGTCAAACTAGAAATCCCAGTTAGCAAAAGGAAAATAGGAAAATACGTAAGCACTTGGAAATGAATGACACAACTTTAAATCAACATAAGTAATCTAGCAGAGAAAAAATCTCAAGGGAAATTAAAAAGATAGATTTAGCTGAATAAAAATACAACTTTAAAATTTGTGTAACACAACTAAAAAGCATCTATTAAAAAATGACAGCTAACATTATACTTAAGGCTAAAAGACTGAATGTTTTCTCCCCCAAGATGGGGAACAAGGCTAACTCAGTGTGAAAGCAGTGCTGAGGGGAATTTATAACATGAAATTCTTAATTAGAAAATGGAAAAGAATAAAATTCTGAGCTCCCATTTCAGGAAAGTGGAAGAAGAGCCAAAAAGAAAATAAAACCCAAATCAATCAGGAGAAAGGAAACAAAGAACAGAAATTAAAGAGATGTAAAACACAAAATCAATGAAGTAAGAGATAGGTATTTGAAAAGATCAATATGAGTGACAAATTCTAGCAAAACTGATCCAAAAGATACCAATTATCAATATGATGAATGAAATGAGATAACTAAAGATGATACAGACATTAAAAAAGGGTATACCACAAACTTGATACACAATTTGACATCTTTGATAAACTTCCTATAAAAATACAAATTTATCACAATGTACCCCACACAAAATGGATCATTTAAATAGCCCTGTAACAATGAAAGTGAATTTGTAACTAACTCCCAAAAAAGAAATCTCTAGGCCTACTAGGTTTCACTAGAAAATTCAACTAAATATTTCTTTAAAAAATTCATACAAATTCTACACTGTTTCTTCCAGAAAACAGAAGAGGAAATATTTACCAGTTTATTATATGAAATGAATGTTACCATGATACTAAAATTAGAGTACAAAAATAAACTATAGACCAATATCCTTGATGAATATGGTCACAAAAATCCTTAATAAAATACTAGCAAATAGAATACATGAATAAAAAATAAGTACAAAAATATAATAGAACTATCATGACTAAGTGTGACCTGAGATACAAGTCAGATTTAATATTTAAAAATATTAAAAATATTAAAAATAATGATTGAAGAAAAATCACATGATCACATCATTGGTGAAGAAAAAGCATTTCACAAAATACAACATGTATTCCTGATAGAAATTCTCAGAGAAATAGAACAGAGGGAAATTTATCCAACTTGATAAAGAGCATCTATTAAAAAACCAAAAGACAAAAACAGCAGCTAACATTATACTTAGTGGTGAAAGACTGAATGCTTTTTCCCCAAGAGTGAGAAGGTGGCAAAGATTTCAGCTCATAGCGCTAGAAGTACAGTTTGGAAAGGAAGTAATAAAACTGTCTCCCTATTCATAAACGTCACGACTGCCCACATAGAAAAGCCCAAGGAATCTCCAAAATAAAAGTTCTGGAACTATTGAGTTCAGCAAGGTCACATAATGGGAGATAAACATTGATACAAGTATCAGTTGTATTTCTATATACTAACAATGAACAAGTGGATGCTAAAATTAAAAGTGCAATACTATTTACAATTGCCCCCCAAAATTAAACGAAATAAAATCTATCAAAAACATCTATAGGGCTTTTATACTTAAAACTACACAATGTTGATGAAAGAAATCAAAGAGCTAGATAAAGAGCTAGATGAAGAAAGGGGTACCTGGGTGCCTCAGTGTTAGGGTTACACCTCTGCCTTCAGCTCAGGTCATGATCTCAGGGTCCTGGGATCGAGCCCCACATCGGGCTCTCTGCTTGGCAGGGAGCCTGCTTCCCCCTCTATCTCTGCCTGACTCTCTGTCTACTTGTGATCTCTCTCTCTCAAATAAATAAAATCTTGAAAGAAAGAAAGTTAGTTAATGGATTAAAAGTCCCAATAGAGTAAAGATGTTAATATTCCCCAAACTGATATACAGGTTTAATACTATTTCTATCAAAATTCCAGCAAGAATTTTTATAGGTATGGACAAGATCGTTCTAAAATGTATTTTAAAAGACAAAGGTAGAATAACTACGGCAACTATAAGAAAGAATAAAGTAGAAGGAATCAATACTATGTAATTTCAAGACTTATATAGCTATAGTAATCAAGAACTGGGTGCTGTTTGAAGAGGGATAAACATACAGATTAATGGAACTTATCAGAAAATTCTGAAATAGAGCCATAGAAAAGTGACCAACTGATTTTAGACAAAGGTACAAAAACAACTAAATGGAGGAAAGAGCATTTCCAACAAATAGTGCTAAAGCAATTGGACATTCATGGCCAAGAAATAAAGAAAGAAATTGCCCTAAACCTCATAACTTAAAGAAAAGTTAGCTCAAAATAGAGCATAAATTTAAACATAAAACATGCAACTGTGCAACATTAGAAAAATCACAAATGAAAACCTTCAAGATCTAGGATTAGGAAAGGTGCTCTAGATGGCACCATGAATGAAGATCCATAAAAGAAAGATGGATAAATGGATTTCATCAATCTTAAAACCCAGATATTTTTCAATGAGTAATTGGTTAAACAAACTGTGGTACCACTATTTCATGGAATACTACACAGCAATACAAAGGAACAATAACCAGGATGAACTTCCAGAGACTTAGGCTAAGTATAAAATAAATCTCAAAAGGATACATGCTGCATTAGTCCATTTGTATAATTCCTAAGAAATAGAGAATAGATTAGTGGTTGCCAAGGATTAAGGAAGAAGTAGGAAAAGTGGGACGTAGATGTGAACTATACATGGTAACATGATAGATTTTGTAGTGATGAAAAATATTATGCATCTCAACTATGTTAATGTCAGTATCCTGGTTGGGAAACCCTACTATAGTTTTTCACAATTTACCATTAAGAGAAACTGGGTAAAATGTACATGGGATCTCTTCATATTATTTCTCAACAACTGCATACGAATCTGTATCTCAAAATAAAAAAAATTACAAAAGACAATGAGACGAGGCATACCCAGAAACAACTAAAATATCCATCAACAGAAGAATGACAAAATAAATTGTGATAGATCTTTACAACGGAATGTTATTTAGCATCAAAAAGAACGATCTACTAGTACATCCTACATGGATAAATTTCAAAAACACTACACCGGGAAAAAGAAGCCCGACATAAGAGTACATTCGAGATTATGTGTATGAAATTCTGGAACAGGCATAACTAACTTAAAGTAACAAAGAACAGATTGGTTATTGCCCAGGGCCAGAACTGTGTATAGATGAGGAAATGACTGCAAAGTTGCAGAAGGGGATTCTTAGGGGGATGTGTTCAATGCCAGGATTTGCAGTATGTGCTGCAGGTATCTACTTTTGTCAGCACTCATCAAACCATACACCTAAAAAGGAATTCACTTTACATTTTCAGGGGGACCTGGGTGGCTTAGTGGGTTAAGCGGCTGACTCTTCATTTAGATCCAAGTCATAATCTCACAGTTGTGAGATCAAGACCCTGTGCGGGACTCTGTGATGATTCTGCTTGTCCTTTTCCCAATCCCTCTGCCCCTCCCACCATGCTCACACGTTTGCATTCTAAAATAAATAAATAAAATTTATTTTTAAAAGTACATTTTGGGGGTACCTGCGTGGCTCAGTTGAGTGTCTGCCTTCAGCTCAAGTCTGATCCCAGGGTCCTGGGATCAAGACCCACATTGGGCTCTCTGAAGTCTGCCTCTCCCTCTCCATCTGCCTGTTACCACAGCCCCGCTCATGCTCTCTCTCAAAAAAATAAAATATTTTTTTAAAAAAGTACATTTTGTTGTATGCATATTATTCGATAAAGTTCTATTTAAAGAAAGAATGAATACAATTGAGAAATTAGAGTTGGTACTGTAATTTATTTTTGTTTTTATTTAACTTGGAAGCTGTAGCAAAAGATAAATACTCAGGAATGTCATTCTAAGACAGGACTCTGCTCATCAAACTCCTAGCAGTATGAAAAAAGACTAGACTTTGCATACCTTTCTCTTTCCCAACTTTCCCTAATCTCCCCTGGTCAGGCTGAGGAATCCAGCCACCAGATGAGCCATATAAGATGTAAGTTCAGGGGTACCTGGGCGGTTAGTCGTTAAGCATCTGCCTTCGACCAGGTCATGATCCCAGGGTCCTGGGATTGAGCCCAGCATCGAGCTACCTGCTCAGCAGGAAGCCTGCTTCTCCTTCTCCCACTCCCCCTGCTTGTGTTCCCTCTTTCCCTGTGTCTCTCTCTGTCAAATAAATACTTCTTTAAAAAAAATCTTAAAACAAAAATTAGAAAAAAAGAAAAAAAGATGTAAGTTCATCTTACAAATGAGGTGAAGATGAGGCAAACCACTGCATAAGGCCAGGGCTGTGATATGAATGCTTAACAAATTGGGCACCAGTACTCTGTAGTGTTTCAGGGTGAGACTCTATTGGATTCAAATCCTAGCACAGACAATTATTAAGCATGAGGAACTGGGCAGATACTTAACGTTTCTGAGCCTCATTTCTCTCAAAAAATTTCCAAAAAATAAGGTTGGTAACACCAATCTCCTTGTGTTACTGTGAGGTATAAGCGAGGTCATTTGTATGAAATCTCTGTACAACTTAGTAAGTGCTCAGTGAATGGAGAATGCTGGAGTGTAGGCTGGGGATCTGGGAAAGAAGCTGGACAGGGGCTCTCTGAGGAGCTCAACAGAATAAGCTGCAGAGGGTGGGGCTGGAACTTAAGAGGCTTGGAGTCCAACTTAAAGGACTCAGCCGAGGCAGCCAAGACAGACAGGCAGGGAAGTAAAGAGGAAAGGAAAATATATGATGTCTAAGAAACCCAGAAGGAAGTAGTGATCAGCAGGGGTAAATGAGGAAAAAGAATGAGCATGGAGGGAGGTAAGAGGGCTAGACTTAGCAGTAAGGAGATGATTGGAGGGGAGGGGAAGGAAGTCAGAGGGCAGAGCGTCAAGAAGGAAATGTGAGGGAATATTGTGTTCTCAGGAACAAATCAAGAGAACCAGGTGCTCTGAAAGATCGAGTAGCAAAATGCAGTGATTCTGAAGTGTGAGGTCGTTGAGTATGTGTCTCTGTTTATATTGTTGTTGTTGTTCAAGTCTCAACTCTGAAAGAACAAGCAGACCCTGGTTGCCAGGATGTATTACTCCTGCTGCTTCCAAATCCAATTCTGGCAAGCGCATTCATTCCCCATGGTATTCCTGTTAGCATTCATACAATGCTCATTAGGACTTGAAATCTTTTCAGCTTGTCAAATTCCATTATATGGCACAACAAATCTTAACTTGTAGATTCTAGTGTTTCTTTTCACATCAATTCAGTTTTAAAATCAATTGCTGAGACAAAGAAAAACAAATACCGTATGATTTCACATAAATGTGATGTCTAAAAAACAACAAATAACAAATGAAACAAAAACAGATTCACAAATCCAGAGGACAAACTGGTGGTTGCAGATGGTAGGAGACAGGTGAAATAGGTGAAGGGGATTAAAAGTAAAACTGTCACTTAGAAACTAAGTCATGAAAATGTTAAGTACAGCATAGGAAATATAGTTAATAATATTCTAATAACTATGTATGGTGACAGATGGTAACTAGACTTATCCTGATGATCCTTTCATAACGTATATAAAATGTTGAATAATAATGTTGTACACCTGACACTAATATAGTATTGTAGGTCCATACTTTAATCAAAAAGCAAAACAAACCATACCACAATTTTTTTTTTTAAAGATTTTATTTATTTATTTGACAGATAGAGATCACAAGTAGGCAGAGAGGCAGGCAGAGAGAGAGAGAGAGGAGGAAGCAGGCTCCCCGCCAAGCAGAGAGCCCGATGCGGGGCTTGATCCCAGGACGCTGGGATCATGACCTGAGCGAACGGCAGAGGCTTAACCCACTGAGCCACCCAGGCGCCCCCATACCACAATTTTAAAATCCAAAAAAAACCATCAACTGCCAAAAGTAATAATCTTTTTGTGTTCTTGTATTGAGTTTTTTTCATAGGAAAATTATCACTTCATTAGGTGTTTAGCAATTAAAGAAGTCTACCTTCCCTGTACATTTCAACAGAAACAACAAAAATAATTGAAATAACAATACTAGGGTTTTCAGTTCACTTGCATATAAATTTATAAATTGTTTCAACTAGTCTATTGTTTTCTATATATTTACTTCACATCAAAAACATCCAACAGGGTCACCTGGGTGGCTCATTTGGTAAAGTGTCTTCCTTCCATTCAGGTCATGATCTCAGGGTCCTAGAATGTAGCCCCAAGTTAGGCTCCCTGCTCAGCAGGAAGTTTGCTTCTTTCTTTCCCTCTACCCTACTCCCTGATCATGCTCTCTCTCTCAAATAAATAAAATAAAAACAAAACAAAACAAATTCCTTTCAATCTACCAGCAGAGCAAGTAAATAATAATATTTAATATTACAAATATCAAGACATTCAAAATTGCTTTCTTTGATGAAAACTAGTATTTGGGGGAAAACTGGAGTTGATCATAATTATATACAAGTAATAGTTCTATGAAATAGCCAATCTTACGACTTGAGCAATGTGAATTTCCCACAATGCATTTAGCTTCATATTATTACAACTATGCTTCCAATATCACTTATAATACAGTCTGCCTTTGTTATTAGAAGTACCCCCAAGTAATTTTCGCTTTCAACTTTTTTTCTTAAACAATTCCTAAAATACTACACTACCACTCAATAGTACAAATTGTAATATGAAATTTTAAAAAATGATAGTTTCCAAATCTACAGCAAATACAAAGAGCTTACATTATGGTTTAGTTTTGTTGACAATTGTATTTGATATCATTTAGAAAAATCTATCATGTTCTCTGAAGTTAATGTATCTCAGGGATCTCTTGGACCTTTTGAGGAAATACAATGTATTTTCTTAAAAATTAATAATAATACTTGACATCTATTTGCTTAAGGTCTGTACATTTTTACCAGTGGTATCTATAATTTTCCCTGATTTTCAGCATGATTCTTCTTTGAAAAATATTGCAAAAGATGAGGAAATTAAACTATATTTTAAAGAAAAAATTATGTGTACACTTGAAACTAATATATGTCAACTATATTTCAATTAAACATGTTTTTGTTTTAAAATTTTTTTTAAAATAGGGCATATCCCAAATTCAACAAAGCATATTGAGTGTATGCTAATTGAGACATGAGATCAGAACTTGAGTGGGTACCATTATGAATGGCCAGGAATATATTTAGGAGGCATGATCAATAGGATTCATTGAATGTGGAGGGGATGAGGAAGAAGGAACAGTGTAGACCTCATGTAATTTCCAAATCTGTAGCTTGAGTAATGGATGGGTTGGATGCAGGGGCCATTCCAGGCCTGGGAAAGGGATGGGGAAATTCTTCTTTTGATTATTTGGGTCTAAAAGTAGAGTCCTAGGAAATACGATTTTGTATTTTCCAGCCCACTCATTGGCTTTTATTTAAAAGTATCTTGTTATGAACAGAGCAAGATTTAAATATTCTGAAGAAATACTGGTTAGAGGGCAATTGAAATTGTCACAGGATTGCTAAATATAATTGCTAGAGTCATCTGGCTCAGAATTGGGCCAAGTATCCAATTTTGTGAAGCAAAGAAATCATCTTTTATGCTTTAAGCAGATAAAAATTGAGCACTTACTGTGTATCAGGCACCACTGAAATAGCTGGGGGCATAGAAGGGACAGAATAGACAAAATCCCCACTCTCATTGTATTTATAATTGACTGCAAAAGTATAAATGATGAGTAGAAGGCAATGGAGATCAATTCTTCTAAAATCACTGCACGTGCTATGAAGAAAACAAAATATGGTAAGGAACACAGGAAGGAAAAAGTGACTTGAGCAGGGAAGAAGAATATGACATTATGCCTCTGAAAGGTTGGCATTTGTCCTGAGCCTTGCATGATGAGAAGCTGGTTGTGGAGAAATAGGGAAAGGCATTTTAGGGAGTGGACTTCAGACTTCCAAAAAGGGACAGCAATCTGGTTGGAAGAAATCTGAAGGACTTTTTTTAGACATTTGCATAGTAAACATTCAATTTGCTTTTAATGCATATAAAGATAGAAGGAGCTGATACCCAAAACAAAACAAAAACAAAACAACAACAACAACAACAAAATACCCACAAAACAGATGACTGACTACACCCTCTTTACCCATCAAATCACACTTTGGACTACTAACAGTCCAAGCAGAGAGAATAGCACAAATAAAGGCATGAAGACAGAAACTAGCTTGGCTCTCTCAGCCGCTGGAGCCTGTAAAGAGACTGAGGAGTGGGGTAATAAGGGATGAGCTCAGGGAGAAGAGCAGAGGGGGCATGTCATGCTTGGCCTGGCAGACAACAAAAAGGACTATTAGAGGGTCTAAGTAGGGAGAGGATGTGGGTGTGATTTCTTTTTTATAATGTTAAATCCTCAACTCATCATCTGGTATGATTACTATTAGTAGTAGTCACTGATAGAAAAACAGCATATTTAGAAAGAAAAATACACAATCTTGTTGTTATACTTTCAATATTTTTATGTAAAATACTCATTATCTCTAAAATGGACTCAAAATGGCATTTGCTGATGCTAAATTGTGTACTTTAACTCATCTGGAGAGATGTTCTGTTTGTTGCCCACATAATAATAATACTCAAGATTTGCTGAACTTCTTTTTTTTTTTTTAAAGATTTTATTTATTTGACAGAGAGAAATCACAACTAGGCAGAGAGGCAGGCAGAGAGAGAGGGAAGCAGGCTCCCTGCTGAGCAGAGAGCCCGATGTGGGACTCGATCCCAGGACCCTGAGATCATGACCTGAGCCAAAGGCAGCAGCTTAACCCACTGAGCCACCCAGGCGCCCCAGGATTTGCTGAACTTCTGATTAAAGATAACATGGTATAGTTAAGGAAAGCTGGAAAAACAGACAAATTTTGAAGCTGTGTATTTGCCTTAAGACACTAGGAATTTTCTTCCATTTATGGTACCAAATATCTGATGATGTTGAAGGCTTTTCTTTGGGGCAGGGCAGGAATATTAGATTTTATCATTGTTTCTCGACATTTTTACAAATAGGGGGAAATCTCTAAATTTCTGCTCATATCTTCAAATAGAGGGATGAATTTCCTAAGAATATAATGATGGTTTTCTTACATAAAATTGGAAAAAATGTATAATTATTTTTAAGTTACAGAATCTATAACAAGTGAAAATATGATCATTAAAAGCAAGACCTTTTTTTTCTTCCATTCTTTCTTGAAAAACCCAAGCTCAAGGGCTTTTAGGATGGAAAAATGTTTAATACCAGGTACCTGAGTTAACTGATTAGACCACTGACTGATTCATTCATTCTATAATTACATACCTACTATTTTTGGGGGTGATACGCAGGGAAAAAACAATACTTATTAAATGTATCATCTGTATAATCAAATTATTTATAGCCTAGTTGATGAAACAAAGCAAGAACATAAAATATTTACAAGCAGAAGAATTGATATGAGGCAGCAGTAGAAGAGATATCACAAGGCAGTATAGGTTTTGAATGCCAAAGAGCACTACAGATCATTCAGCATGGTGGGACCCTTAGGAAGTTGAGCTTATTTGGTTGGCCTCCCTCCTGTCTGGACATTTTCTCAAAGTGTACAGACAGGTTTCTTCAACAGTATATTCCCAAGTGAGGTCAGATCAGGGTTGAAGTTTACATGTGAACAGCAGAAAATGTACAGGTCTTAAACTGGTTGCACCACGGCAGTTCTTTAGCCTTAAAAGGGAATGTTTTCACCCCATAATCAAAAAAGATCTTTCATTTATTCCATGCTCTATTATTTTCTTTTGTGAACAGACACTTTAAATTGCATACTTGTAAGACTTCTGAAAGAAGCCTTTCAGAAATCCATCATAGTCTTCTTTCCTTCGAATGACTAGATCCTCCCTCAGTGTTCTCTCCTGCTGACTCAGGACGTACCGGTAGACATTTATTTAAAAGAAATCTTAAAGCTATTTCTGACCAGTATGCTCAAATAGAGGTATGGACTAAGAGTAACTTGATTTTTTTTTTAATATGAAAGTGAGAAAATAGTGATTTTTTTAAAAGTTGCAGAATCTTAAAGCCACACAATTTATTGCAAAATTATAGTTCTTTTTTTATAAAAAAAATTATAGTTCTTTTTTCTTCTTCTATTCTCCCTGAACAACTTAGTCCTAAAGCTATTAGGCAGAGAAGAGTGAGGCAGGTATCTGTGTCAGTGGCCCAAATCAGCAAACCAAAGCTTTAGAAGCCTGAGGACATTCCTTCTGTAGGAAGGGAGCAGGGAGTGGGGTGTAAAAGCCTAAGGAGGGTGAGGAGGGTGTATATAGGAGTGGTTGGTTCTTCCCACATGGTCCAATCAGGATCAATATAGATCTCAAAATAAACAATAATGGTAGGGACCAACTACAACCCCCTGAATAATATAGGAATAATATAGGAAACTATGAGTCCATTCAGGTACAAATAAATGAATAAACTGAAAGTTTGGTGAGGAATGCGGTAGTAAGATAGTTTCAAAGTACCAGCTCAGAACACATTTACTGATTACTACAAGGAGAATGAACTTTATGTGAAGTTTTGCAGAATCCAGCTTACTATAGTGATCAAGGTGAGCTTCTTTAATAGTGGAACTAATCAAAATTGTGTGCCGTCTGATAGAATACGACAAGGACACAGCATTACTTCTGTGATATTCCTGCCAAAGATGCAAACCTAAATGAAACCATGAGGAATCATCAGACAAACCCAAATTACCTGCATTTTACAAAATAGCTGGCCTTTAAATTTCAAGTGTCAAGATCTTGATAGTCAAAGAAAGACTGAGAAGACTGTTTCAGGGGAGAGAGAGAGAAATATCTGACAACTGTATGTATCTTGTGATTCTAAGCTGGTGCCTTTTATTACAAAATCATTACTGGGACAATTGGTAAAGTCTGAATGGGGTCTGATGATTAAGTGCTAGTGATATATTAGTGGCAATTCCTTGAATCCAATGGCTGCATTTTAGTTGTGTAGGAAAACATCCTTGTTTATAAGAAATACACAACACAGTGTTCTGGGGCAGCTTGTACTAAATGGTGCAGGAAAACAAAGTTTATTGTATTGTTCCTTTCAACCGTTTAAGTGAGATTATTTTAAGAATTGTAATTTAAATTTGCTGTTACAATCAATAACAATCCTTTAGTAGTAGTCATACACACTGCTGCTGTAAATATCATATTATTAATTAGATAATCCATCTGGCATTGTAAAGCATTTTACCTGATCACCTGAAAAATGGTAACAACATAGACTGTCACTGGGGTTTTGTTAGTATTCTTATGGGCATGTAACATATTCTTTTGGCATTTAAAAAAAGGAGGTAAATGTCTTTGTGATTAAATCTATTGTAATAGAAAATAGGATGATTTAGTTTAGTATTGTAAACTTATTTTCAATATTAAAGTCCAAAGCGTTTCAATATTAAAGTCCAAATGTGATTTTCCCCCCAGATAACAGAATAGACAAAGTCTTATGGTTCAAAAGAAGTCATTTTTACCCTTTAAATAAATCAGTCAGATAAGACGTACCTTTTGTAACCTTGGCTAATTTACCTGACTAATCCCATTTAATTAATTAATTTAATTTTACTTTATTTTCTTTGATAATTTTTTTCAGTGTTCCAAGATTTATTGTTTGTAAATTAATTTTATAATCTCTTCTATAGCTTTAAACTTATTCTTACTTTTCTCTTTAAAACTCCAAAGAAATTTAACTAAATTGGACCTCTGATAAAAGTATCTACCCAAAGAGTTTGAAATAGAAATTTTAACCCCAAATCAGAATAAGAACTAACAGCATTAAGTGGTCATGAGAAAAGGATCCTTCCCTTAAATACCTATGTAGATATGCATAAACATGCATATATGTAGATATCTACATATGTCTAGTAACATGCTCACAACACTGTGTATTAGATATTATTATTAGACTTATATAATAAATAAATAAACTGAAGTCTAAGAGGTTATATAGTCAAACCATTTTTTTTAAGTGAAAGGCATATGTTGTCTTGTGAAAGTGTATCCCAAATATCCATGCTTATAAATCTCTTTACCAATCAAACTTCTGAGGTAAATATGGCTGAAGCAATTATGCTTCTAAAACCATTGTACCCTGCTACTCCCAAATATTAGTGTTTCTCAGAAATCTAAGTTAAAATCTAGATCTGGAAATATGAAATAACTCATTTGAGGGATGGTAGGAATAATGGGTTAGTTGTATTCATCTGAAACTTAAGTCTTTTTTTTTTTTTAAAGATTTTATTTATTTATTTATTTGACAGACAGAGATCACAAGTAGGCAGAGAGGCAGGCAGTGAGAGAGAGGAAGAAGCAGGCTCCCTGCTAAGGAGAGAGCTGGATGAGGGGCTCGATCCCAGGACCCTGGGATCATGACCTGAGCCAAACGCAGAGGCTTTAACCCACTGAGCCACCCAGGTGCCCCTGAACCTTAAGTCTTTTTGACACAAATGCACTTAACATATCATTTTCCCCAATTACTAGCCTACTTGATTCATTGCCCTAAACCAACTGAAGTCCCACAGGAAGGGACCCAAGCTAATCCTCATCTCCTCCCACCCACCCTAATTACCATAGTACTCTGTATTTACACTGACTAGGGAAAAAGCAACAACTAAGAGAAACATTGATTATCTTGCAATTTTAAGTCAAATCAATCTGATGTAGAAACTGCATATCAGTTTAACTTGAAGTAAGCTAAGAATGAAATAGAATTCTATGTTATGATGTATATTTGGAAATTCACATATCAGTAATTGATGGTTTATATTTTAAAATAAATTTTGGGGGGTTATTATTCCTATTTTAAATGTAAATTTGCTGTGATAAGTGTTTTTATAAAGCTCAGAATTTTATTTTGCTTATCTAATGAGGGGGAAAAAAGTACTTTATAGACTGAATGTATCCTCCACAAAACTCCTATGTTGAAACTGAATACTCGATGTGACTATACTTGGAGCTAAGGCTTTTAAGAAGAAATTAAGATTAAATGAATTTATAAGAATTGTAGACCTGGGCGCCTGGGTGGCTCAGTGGGTTAAGCCTCTGTCTTTGGCTCAGGTCATGATCTCAGGCTCCTGGGATCGAGTCCCGTGTAGGGCTCTCTGCTCAGCAGGGAGCCTGCTTCCTTCTCTCTTTATGCCTGCCTCTCTGCCTACTTGTGATCTCTCTCTGTCAAATAAACAAATAAAATCTTAAAAAAAAAAAAAAAAGAATTGTAGACCTGATAAGAAGAGGAAGAAATCCTCTCTCTCTTCACAGCCACACACCAAGAAAAGGCTATGTTTTTTTTTTTTTTTTTTTTTTTTTTTTTTTTTTTTATTTTTTTTAAAATATTTTTTTTATTTATTTGACACAGAGAGAGAGAGAGATCACAAGTAGAGCAGCAGACAGAGAGAGAGGGGGAAGCAGGCTCCCTGTGGAGCAGAGAGTCCGATGCGGGACTCGATCCCAGGACCCTGAGACCATGACCTGAGCCGAAGGCAGCGGCTTAACCCACTGAGCCACCCAGGCGCCCAAGGCTATGTTAACACACAGTGAGAAGCTGGCCATCTGCAAGCCAGGAAGAGTTCTCTTCAGAATCCAACCACGCCCTCTGATTTCAGACCTCCAGCTCCAGAACCATGAGAAAATAAATTTCTGGTAAGACACTTAGTCTGTGGCATTTTGTTATGGCACCCCAAGTTAAGTAATTCATTTCTCAAATTGACTTCAACTTACAGAAATAAATTCTATGTAATTTTATTTAATTCCTATTTTCACTCTCAAAAGCTACTGAGATCATTACTTCTCTTACAGAATCTCCATATTCTTTATTCTGCCTCATAAGAAGAAACCTAATTACATTTACTTCCCTTTGAAAGAATTGACACAAATTGCTAGTAGAATAATTTCTGATGCAAAATACTTTCATAGCGCCATAGTTAAGGACCTGTGCAGTATTTCAGAAGGATGGTTTTAAAACTTAGAAAACAGGAGCTACATCTGATCTAGTAAGTGAATTAGCAAGATGCTAATAAGATTAAAGACGGGATATGACTGGTCCAGTCAGAACTGAAGAGAGGGCTGGCAAAGTTCCCTTCCAACACAAAATATCTTGGATTCTAATTCTCAGACATGCAGAGTTTGAGAAGTAGGTCATTTCTTCAGACTAAGTTAATATGCCAACTGAGTAATTATTACTCAAGTATAACAACGACAGAAAAAAAAGAAAAGAACTCACGACACTGTTAAGATTAAGCAACGGACAAGGTCTGTGTGCTAACAGTATAGACTTAATGTGGGGATGGTTGTTAGGGTAAAATGTTGTGTCAGATGCCCAAATTAGAATCCCAGCTTAGTGAGAATGCCATTTCTTGCTATTAACCTGAGGCAACCTCTCCGAGCTTCAGTTTCCTCACCTGCAAAATGGGATGAGAGTACCTACAACTGAGGAAATGAGTAAACCCATGTAAAGCCCTTGGAAAATTCCCTTGCATATAGCACTCAATAAGGGTTAGCTATAGAAACAGTGGGATCAACTCTGCATGTGAGTGCCTACATAAAACCTGAGGGAAACAATTTTGCTTTACAAATTATATATAATTGGCTTTATAAATTTATGTAATTGTAGAAAATTATGTTCCTATTTCTATAGCTAAAGAGTTTATTCCTGTTCTTTAAAATGGAATATTAGGGTAAGATGCTGTGCTGGCTAGTCTCCATTTGCCTTTCTAGAACTATTCTCCACTATTTCCTGCCTTATTATACACCAGGGGATTGACGTCTACTCTCTTTACACCAGGTCTCCTACCCTCTGCTCTCTGTGAGCCAGGACAATGGAGGCCCTGATAGGAGACTGGATGTTGATAAGAGGTAAGGATCAAAGCAAATTCCTCCCCTTTTCACACTTCCTCCCTCACCCCCACCTTTTATTACATCCACCTCCCCCAAATTTCCTCCCTCCCCAGCCAAGATTTAGGCTGTGTATGTGTTCCTCCATTTAAGGAGCAGCCCCCTCACATGTCAACACCTGATCTGTAAACCTTCCTTCTCCTTGCCCCTTCTGATTTAGGGGTGGTAATCCCATCCCACTGTTTCCAGTTCCTAAGTGAGGTGGCTTCACCATCCCTTGCTCTATGTTATTTTTATTAAACGTTAATCAATGATTGTTTTCCATCTGCTGTGGGTTTTGACTGATATGGATGCTTTTAGTCTACTTATATATTTATCTAATTTGATAGTGCTTTTGGAGGTCAACTTTAATTGTCCTGTTTCTAAGTTGCATATTTTAAATCACAATATGTCTATTTAGAATCATCAAATAAATGAACTGGAAATTTTTGGAAAACTCAGATATTTTAATATTTGCTCCAATATAGGAACACTTTCTGTGTATTACAAAGTTTTTTTTAAAAAAAGTATAGTTATAGTATCACTTAAAAATAGGTCTGGATACTGACTGACTAAAGGTCATTTTTTTTTTTTTAAAGTAGGGAGCCCAATGCAGGGCTTGAACTCAAGACCCCAAGATCAAACTTGAGTTGAGGGGCACTTGGATGGGACTCAGTTGGGTAAGCATCCAACTCTTGATTAAGCCTCAGGTCATGATCTCAGGGTCATGATATCAAGCCCCTGGTTGGGTTCTGTGCTGAGTGTGGATCCTGCTTATCCCTCTCCCTCTGCTCCCTCTCTCCCCAACTCTCAAATAAATAAATAAAATCTTAGAAAAAAAAATAAATAAAAAATAAAGACCTGAGCTGAGATCAAGAGTCAGATGTTTAACCAACTGAGCCACCCAGGTACCCTTGACTAAAAATCAATTCTAAAACAGAATGTCAGAAACACAAGCAAGGCCTTAAAATGTGAGTGTAGCCTACTCTTCTGTCCTGTCGCTAAGGTTTGAAAAATGAATTGGCTCATCCAATTATTGGCACTATCATGGATGACATGTAATCCATATATCTGTAATCTCATTATAAGTAAATTATCCCAGTCAATTCTAGGCATTCTTCATCCAAAGATGTAGCTTGTACAATTTTAGTAGCTAAGCATTTTGGATTTAAGAGACAGTAAAGTGACAGATTAATTAACTTTTTCCTTCTATTCTGAAGCCAAGAAGCTGAATTACTGCTATCCTAGAAAACTGAAGCACGCACAGTGTGCTAGGAGGAAATGGTATAAAACCCAAGTATATATAGCCTCCATAAGAATGTGATTCATCAAGCTAGATGTTCTGAATTCTTCTATAGGATATTTAACAAAATCTCAGGAGAGAGACAAAAGCTATGGTATTTAGAGAGTACATACCACTTTGGCTGGGTTCCTACCCCACCCTTGCCATGCTATCCACCTCCTAAAAATGGATAGAAAATAAAATCTCTCTCAAACAGTAGCTAGAAGGACAAAAGAAACTTGGTTCAGCTCTACTAGGAAGAATCATAGGTATACTCACATTACAGCAGGAAAAGAGGTGAAATTAGAATGCTTAATTATGAGCAATGTGAAATGGCATGGGAAATATCCAAACATATTAAAGCAAAACAAAATAAAATGCAGAGAAAAGAAAGAAAGGAATGTAACTTTCAAAGGAAAGATAAAGACCCCAAATGTAAAATTAAAAAAAAATCTCAAATCACAAGAAAATCCATCACAATGATCTCACCTTAGAAAATAATATGAATTCAAGAGCTCAAAGATAAGAAGATGAACAATAAAGATTGAGAAAAGGGAGGAGGTTATAAATTTAGGAAAACAAGACTACACATATACTCACAGAAATAAGTAAATTAAAGAAGGCCAAGTATAAAATAGAATTTACTAAAAACTGAAATATTGACCTAAAGGAAAGAGTTGAGATAATTACAGTAAATGCATACTGAAAGAGGCAAACAAATATAAAGCGATCACAGGAGGGCACTGATATTGAGCACAAAGAAAATGCACCATAAGGATACAGAACTCTTGAAATAAGGAATCTGAACAAAGAAATGCACATGTATCCAAAGATATAAGGAATTTTTCCTAAAATGAATTCACTGAATCTCTCTCTCTCCATCCGTACACATAATGGAAACAGCATCCACCAAAATGTAATGATGAACACTGCCAAATGGCCAAATTTGGAGTGATTTTAAAATATTTGTCATTTTCACTTCTCTAACATTTAAGGTAAAAATGTTTCATCTTACTACAAAAAATGGGATTGATTTGCCTAAAAAATTAGGTGACGTATTAAAGCAGACATTTTCAATGCCCACCCATTTCTCTTCAACCCTCCAGTGTGCTCCACTGCTTTAGTGTCTTCTCCCTCAATGGGGGAGCCCATGGCGTGCCTGTTCACAATGAGTGTGACCCAGAAGTTGGGAGAGATTGACATCCATGCCTAGCAGCCCTAAACCCAGACCCCCGTGGACTTCAGGTGGGATCACTGAGACCTATATTTTGTGCCATTTCCTAGGATTTCGCTACGAGATCAACTCCAGTTACCATCACAGAAGCAGACTATATGGTGTGCTCTTTTCTGGCCTCTTTCCCTTCCCTCATTATCCCACTGCCCTGTTGCACTCACCTCAAATAAAAGATTTGCATTCAAATTGTTGTCTTAGGATCTTTTGGAAGAGCCCAAATTTTTATGTACATCATGCGCAAGTAAAATAGTAAACACAAGAATTTTAAAAGTGTCAAAAACGATTCTGGGTGCTAAGGTGGTTTTTTACAGTTCTCCCTCATTGAATGTTTAAAATTGTTCAATTATAAGGAAAAAACTATAAATAAAAAATGAACTAAAAGTTACAGACTAAAGGAAAACATTGAAGCAAGCATTATCACTGCATATTAGTAACCAATGTCTATAGCTAAGCAACATCCTAAATTATCAGCACATTCTGCCACATAAAACCATTTCCATTGTGCAAAATAAGCTTTACATAACAAATCTGGAAAGCAGGTACATTATACCTAGGTCTATATTTGCTTTCCTAGTTTCCTATCTACCCCTATGAACATTTTGATTCTGTTACTCTTTAAGCATTGTACTCTCATGTCATTGTACTATCACATCTACTTCTGTGTTTATTAGTCCATTGTTCGTATCAACAAGTTCTTTTTTTTAAAAACAACATCTATGGAACCACAAAGTAGGAGGCTAGTAAAAAATCATGAATCCTGGGGCGCCTGGGTGGCTCAGTGGGTTAAAGCCTTTGCCTTCAGCTCAGGTCATGATCCCAGGGTCCTGGGATCGAGCCCTGCATTGGGCTCTCTGCTCAGCGGGGAGCCTGCTTCCTCCTCTCTCTCTCTCTGCCTGCCTCTCTGCCTACTTGTGATCTCTGTCAAATAAATAAATAAAAAATCTTTAAAAAAATCATGAATCCTATTTATTCCAAATCCATAATTTTACAAATTATACCGAGAATCACAATTCATTCAAGTTCAGCTATTTAAAAGCAACTAGTGGGACGCCTGGATAGTATAGTTGGTTAAGCGTCTGACTCTTGGTTTTAGCTCAGGTCCTGATCTTAGGGTCATGAGATTGAGCCCTGCCATCAGCTCCACACCCAGCACAGAGTTTGCTGAAGACTCTCTCCCTTTCCCTCTGCTCCTCCCCCTACTGTGCTCTCAAATAATAAGTTAATAAATAAATAAATGCAACTAGGACTAGAATGAAAAGGGTCTCCTGAATTCTAGTCCAATTATTTCTAAAACACTTCTTCATTCAAAATATCCTTCTAAACCTATTTCCTTAACCAGGTTCTGGTAAACAATGATAGAGAACAGGCAGGAAGTAAGAAAAAGGTGATCAGAGGCAAAGCAGTAGGTAGACTTTAAAAAGGTAAAGATCACAATGTCCTATTCAAGACTTGATATGATTCACTGATTGCTGCTAGACAGAAATGGGTATGTCTGGGATGGACAGAAAGGGAAGGGTGATGTAATGAGTAGCAAGTCTGATCAGGGCTAAACCAAGCACATACATCCAGGTCTGACCAGTTTCTCTTCTAGGGTAAGGTTTAGTTCCAGTTCTTGCCACAACTCCCTTTCCTCTTTTGTCCCTGAAGTTCAAGGCTCTACAGTTAAAGAAACAAAAACAAAAACAATAACAAAACAAAACAAAACACCCTTCAAGCTTTGAGACATTCTGAAATAAGTTTCGAAGGACAAATACTTCTTCCATAATCCTAATATCATTCTGAAGTTGGAGTCTTCAGAAGTAATTGCCGGCAAATTTAGAAAGGGAAAACGAATCAGCTCTCAGTGTTTCTGAAAGACAGAGAAAGGCTAAAATTAAGATATCTCCCATTAATGAATTTTTGTGTATTTTGGATGCTGGACTTTTATCTATTTTTTTCAGAAGAAGAAAAATAGACATAAACAGAAATAATAATTTATTATATGACATTTAAGGTCAAAGTCACAAAGTTCACATATGAAAGTGGCATATTTATAGTTTGCTCCCTGTCACAATTTTCTAAAGCCAAACTTTGAAATCAAAGCTCTCATTTCATGTATTCATGAGTTATGCTCAGTATTATGTACATGACACAGTGCTGTCAACATGGGGAGTTGAGAGATTATAAAACACTAAGAGATAAGAGTTTATACTGTATTTGGTGAAGAATAAAGTTAGCATAACAAAAATAAAAATAAATGGTATTTGGAGGATGAGCTTTGTTAACAAACTCAAACCTTCATGCTAGAATACGCCACATTGTCTTACCACACGCAATGCACTTCATATCCTTCCTATTTCTCTTGAGTTTTTTTTTAAATGCTTTGTTTTAAAGTTCCAGTCTTCATTTGAGTATGTTGTTAGAGTTAAGGGAAGAAGAGGAAAAATTCATCTTCACACAAAAACATTAATGAAAGTGAACGCCTTATGAGGTCTCTGTTCTGTTGGCTGTAATTCATACAAGATTTTTTCTGATACAGTAAATGACTTCAGGTCAGACCTCAGAACTTCAAGTCCGTAGTTACACCTTTCAGCAAAGTTTTTCTTCCTTTCCTCACCTTGAGAAATCTGGGTTTGCTTCTAATGAACTAACTATAGATATTTCTATTTTTTAAAAAATGCATAGTGTGAGTACAAAGGAAGAAGAGATCTTCTCATTGGAGAGGCAAATGAGGAAGGTTTATCAAAGCATTCAACATTTGAGCTGAGGCTTAAAGAAGAATTCCTACTATGAGAATGTGGGAGGGGCAGTCTAGGCTGAGGCAACTTCCTGATTTGGGCCATTTTTACGCTCACTAATAAAGAATAAAGGAGCAAAGTACAAAACAGAAGTAGCTGTATCTTTGTTTTTAGTTTGCAGTTCCAACAAAAATCAATTAAAAACTCAGAAACAGGGCACCTGGGTGGCTTAGTGGGTTAAAGTCTCTGCCTTTGGCTCAGGTCATGGTCTCAGGGCCCTGGGATCGAGCCCCACATTGGGCTCTCTGCTCAGCAGGGAGCCTACTTCCTCCCTCCCTCTCTGCCTGCCTCTCTGCCTACTTGTGATCTCTGTCAAATAAATAAATAAAATCTTTTAGTTTAAAAAAAAACTCAGAAACAGAAGAGACTTAAACAAAACAAGCTTTTAGTGTTTTCTGTGAACATGAATAATCCAGGGTACATTTTTCCCTTTATCACCCCCAATTTAAAGTTTGGATATTACCCACTGCTTTATTTATAAGACTCCTTTATATTCTTCATCTGACTGGCTTTATAATATAAGAGAAGTTCCTGAGTAAGTCACCTTAACATTATCTTCATAAATTTTAAGTGTGGTAATCTTAAAAATATGAAGAAAAACTTTTTAGTGAATAAGTAGGTAAGGGAAGGAGATGTTAATCTTAATATGTTATTTGAATGATTAGATATAGTGCTCCTTTTTGACAGAGGCAAGCTTTGTTGAAATCTTAATGTCTTAAAAGTGTATCTATCATGTAGGATTTTTACTTTATTAATGTCAAAGTTTAACTTTTTTGCAATCTTTTCTCCTATATTTGTTGCCCATGTATTGGCCTCCAGTTATAGATAAGATAGGCCTGTGATAATACAGGGTCAGACTTTTATCACTCTTATTACCTGATAAACACTAAAGGCTAAGAGCTTTGTGTATTATCAACTAATTTGCTAAAATATCCCTATGAGTTAAGTACTTTTATTATGCTCATTTTATAGTGAGAAAAACAGAGGCATAATTAACTTGAATGAGATTTTACTGTTAGTAATTGGAGGAGCAGAAATTCAAATCCAGACAGTTTTCTTTCAGATAATGCTCTTTTAACCATTGTAAAAAAAAAAAAAAAAAAAAAAAGAGGCTTTTATAAAATCAAGACTATTATTAAAATGGCTGGCATATAGTCAAATCTGATTTTACAGTATACAAATTAGCCCATTCCTAATGAATTTTAATTTGTAAATGTCACTGAAATTATAAATCAAAAGGACTTAAAGTGATTTATCTGATTACCTTTCAAAGGCAATCATAAGCATAAGCATTTCAAGATGTATACATAAGCATTTCAAGATATAGCAGTTGAGGGGCGCCTGGGTGGCTCAGTGGTTTAAGCTGCTGCCTCAGCTCAGGTCATGATCTCAGAGTCCTGGGATCGAGTCCCACATCGGGCTCTCTGCTCAGCAGGGAGCCTGCTTCCCTCTCACTCTCTCTGTCTGCCTCTCTGCCTACTTATGATCTCTCTCTGTCAAATAAATAAATAAAATCTTTAAAAAAAAAAAAGATATAGCAGTTGATGCATAATTCATGTACTTATTTAAAGCTGGTAAAATATGTTATAAAGTCCAAAATTTGTTTCTGAATTTTTTCTAGAAAATGCTTAGAATACATGCCCTATAGTGTGCAACATAAGCATTATTACACATGAGCTCTCAACACTGAACTAAATCCACCTTGTTATTATAATTATTTACCTTTGCTTATTTATTCACTATTATCTATGATTAATATAATGTTGAGCTTACAATCAAGAAAATAACCTTTCCATTACATGTGTGCCAAAGAAAAAAATACAGATCACTTACAACAATTCTCTAAGTTATAGTTTCCATTCTTCACTTAACTGTGTTGTTAGAATGAAGAAGTAAAAATAAATCATCTTCAGATCAGAATATTAAAGGTGGAAGAATCCTAGTTTCTCCATCATCTTTTTATCAATCCTTTCAGGGACCTGTGTGTTTGACACTGTGTAGAAAGCATATTGGGAGGAGAGTACAAGTGTTCACTTTTCCTTTGGATATTTGGGATTGGGTGGATGCTGTCAACATTAGTCTTGTGGTAAAAGACACATGTTTTGAAATATGGCTGCTCAGATAATTACTCACTTTCACTTGATCTTAACTGGTCTGTAGCTTGCCTGTCATACCACCATAATCAACAGAGAGAATCACCTTTTTATTGAGTAATAGCTGCTTGTGTAAAATATCTTACTCTTTGTGAATACTGGCAATTGCAGTTAATCAGTATAGCTAATGATGAACTTCTCATCAAGATATATAGTTCATGTTAATATTCTTAAATTTGCTGTCAAGTCAGCCCTGCTTTTTCTGAGTAATGTAAGTGCCCACTGAGATTTGGGAGGTATGAATTTCAGTTCTGATTTTGCTACAGACTGTTCAGCTCACCTCTATTGTATTTTTTGCACCTGCTTCCATCCCGTTGAATTCAAGGTATCTCACAGGAGGATCATGAATGGACTCATTAAAATTTCTCCAGCTGGAGTCAAGATGGTGGAGAAGTAGCAGGCTGAGACTACATCAGGTAGCAGGAGATCAGCTCGATAGCTTATCTAAACATTGCAAAGACCTACAAATCCAATGGGAGATCGAAGAGAAGAAGAACACCAATTCTAGAAACAAAAAATCAACCACTTTCTGAAAGGTAGGACTGGCGGAGAAGTGAATCCCAAACGAAAGAAAGATAGACTGCAGGGGGAGGGGCTGGCTCCTGGCAAGTGGTGGAGCAATGGAGCACAAAATCAGGACTTTTAAAAGTCTGTTCCATTGAGGGACATTGCTCCAAAGGCTAAACCAGGGTGAAGCCCATGTGGGGTCAGCATGGCCCCAGGTCCCGCAGGGTCACAGAAAGATCAGGGGTGTCTGAGTGTCGCAGAGCTCGCAGGTATTAGAACGGGGAAGCCGGCGACAGGGACAGAACTGAGGACTGAGCTCTCAGCTCGGGGTTACCTTGAACCAGTCGCAGGCTGGGTGAACTCAGAGCATGGCCGGAGGCCAGGGATACGGGAGTGATTGGGTGCTGTTCTCTGGGGGCGCACTGAGGAGTGGGGCCCGGGCTCTTGGCTCCTCCGGGCCAGAGACTAGAAGGCCACCATTTTCATTCAAGTCCTGCAGAACTCTATGGAAAGCGTTCAGGGAACAAAAGCTCCCAAAAGCGAACCCTGAGCGGATTACTTAGTCCGGCCCCCAGTAAGGGCGGTGCAATTCCGCCTCGGGCAAAGACACTTGAGAGTCACTACAACAGGTCCCTCCCCCAGAAGATCAATTAAAAAATCCAGCCAGGACGAAGTTCATCTACCAAGAAAAGCAGGTTCAATACCTAGGACAGCGGCAGAATTCCAGAGGAGGAGAAAGCAAAGCAGGGAACTCGTGGCTTTCTCCCCACGATTCTTTACTCTTGCGGTTAATTTAATTTTTTTTTCAATTTTTTTTTCTTTCTTTTTTCTTCTCCTGCTAAATTTTTTTAAACTTTTACATTTTTCTTTTCTAATGTTTTTTAACTAGTTTATCTAATATATATTTTTTCTTTCTTTTTTATATTTTTACTTTGTTTTAATTTTAAAATTTTTTTTCCTGAACCTTTTTTTTTTTTAAAGATTTTATTTATTTACTTGACATAGAGAGATCACAAGTAGGCTGAGAGGCAGGCAGAGAGAGAGAGAGAGAAGCAGGCTCCCTGCCAAGCAGAGAGCCAGATGCGGGACTCAATCCCAGGACCCTGAGATCATGAACTGAGCCAAAGGCAGTGTCCTAACCCACTGAGCCACCCAGGTGCCCTGAACCTCTTTTTATCCCCTTTCTTCCCCCCCCCCCCTACGATTTGGGGTCTCTTCTGATTTGGTTAAAGCGCATTTTTCTGGGGTCTTTACCACCCTTTCAGTATTTTACTTGCTCCTTCATATACTCTTATCTGGACAAAATGACAAGGCGGAAAAATTCACCACACACAAAAAAAGAAAAACAAGAGGCAGTAACGAAGGCTAGGGACCTAATCAATACAGACATTGGTAATATGTCAGATCAAGAGTTCAGAATGACAATTCTGAAGGTTCTAGCCGGGCTCAAAAAAGGCATGGAAGATATTAGAGAAACCCTCTCTGGAGATATAAAAGCCCTTTCTGGAGAAATAAAAGAAATCTAACCAAGTTGAAATTTAAAAAAAAGCTATTAATGAGGTGCAATCAAAAATGGAGGCTCTCTCTAGGGCACCTGGGTGGCTCAAGTGGGTTAAGTCTCCACCTTCAGCTCAGGTCATGATCTCAGGGTCCTGGGATCGAGCCCCACGTTGGGCTCTCTGCTCAGCAGGGAGTCTGCTTCCCTATCTCTCTGCCTGCCTCTCTGCCTACTTGTGCTCTCTGTCAAATAAAAAAAAAATGGAGGCTCTCACTGCTAGGATAAATGAGGGAGAAGAAAGCATTAGTGATAGAGAAGACCAATGACAGAGAATAAAGAAGCTGAGCAAAAGAGGGACAAACAGCTACTGGACCACGAGGGGAGAATTTGAGAGATAAGTGACACCATAAGACGAAACAACATTAGAATAATTGGGATTCCAGAAGAAGAAAGACAGAGGGGAGCAGAAGGTATATTGGAGAGAATTATTGGAGAGAATTTCCCTAATATGGCCAAGGGAACAAGCATCAAAATCCAGGAGGTGCAGAGAACCCCCCTCAAAGTCAACAAGAATAGGTCCACATCCTGTCACCTAATAGTAAAATTTACAAGACTTAGTGACAAAGAGAAAATCCTGAAAGCAGCCCGGGAAAAGAAGTATGTAACATACAATGGTAAAAATATTATATTGGCAGCAGACTTATCCACAGAGACCTGGCAGGCCAGAAAGAGCTGGCATGATATAATCAGAGCACTAAACGAGAAAAACATGCAGCCTAGAATACTCTATCCAGCTAGGCTATCATTGAAAATAGAAGGAGAGATAAAAAGCTTCCAGGACAAACAAACAATGAAAGAATTTGCAAACACCAAACCAGCTCTACAGGAAATATTGAAAGGGGTCCTCTAAGCAAAGAGAGACCCTAAAAGTAGTAGATCAGAAAGGTACAGAGACAATATACAGTAACAGTCACCTTACAGGCAATACAATGGCACTAAATTCATATCTCTCAATAGTTACCTGAATGTTAATGGGCTATATGCCCCAATCAAAAGACAAAGGGTATCAGAATGGATAAAAAACCAAAACCCATCAATATGTTGCCTACAAGAAACTCATTTTAGACCCAAAGACACCTCCAGATTTAAAGTGAGGGGGTGGAGAACAATTTACCATGCTAATGGGCATCAGAAGAAAGCTGGGGTGGCAATCCTTATATCAGATCAATTAGATTTTAAGCCAAAGACTATAATAAGAGATGAGGAAGGACACTATATCATACTCAAAGGATCTGTCCAACAAGAAGATCTAACAATCTTAAATATCTATGCCCCTACGTGGGAGCAGCCAACTATACAAACCAATTAATAACAAAATCAAAGAAACACATCAATAATAATACAATATAGTAGGGGACATTAACACTCCCCTCACTGAAATGGACAGATTTCAAGCAAAAGATCAACAAGGAAATAAAGGCCTTAAATGACACACTGGACCAGATGGACATCACAGATATATTCAGAACATTTCATCCCAAAGCAACAGAATACACATTCTTCTCAAGTGCACATGGAACATTCTCCAGAAAAGATCACATCCTGGGTCACAAATCAGGTCTCAACCAGTATCAAAAGATTAGGATCATTCCCTGCATATTTTCAGACCACAATGCTGTGAAGCTAGAACTCAATCACGAGAGGAAATTTGGAAAGAACCCAAATACATGGAGACTAAAAAGCATCCTTCTAAAGAATGAATGGGTCAACCAGGAAATTAAAGAAGAATTGAAAAAATTCATGGAAACAAATGATAATGAAAACAAAACGGTTCAAAATCTGTGGGACGCAACAAAGGCAGACCTGAGAGGAAAATACATAGCGGTACAAGCCTTTCTCAAGAAACAAGAAAGGTCTCAAATACACAACCTAACCCTACACCTAAAGGAGCTAGAGAAAGAACAAGAAAGAAATCCTAAACCCAGCAGAAGAGAAATCATAAAGATCAGAGCAGATAATCAATGAAATAGAAACCAAAAAAAAAAAAAAAATAGAAAAAATAAATGAAACTAGGAGCTGGTTCTTTGAAAGGATAAATAAGATTGATAAAACCCTGGCCAGACTTATCAAAAAGAAAAGAGAAAGAACACAAATAAATAAAATCATGAATGAAAGAGGAGAGATCACAACTAATACCAAAGAAATACAGACAATTATAAGAACATACTATAAGCAACTCTACGTCAACAAATTTGACAATCTGGAAGAAATGGATGCATTCCTAGAGACATATAAACTACCACAACTGAACCAGGAAGAAATAGAAAACCTGAACAGGCCCATAACCAGTAAGGAGATAGAAACAGTCATCAAAAATCTCCAAACAAAAGCCCAGGGCCAGACGGCTTCCCAGGGGAATTCTACCAAACATTTAAAGAATAACTAATTCCTATTCTCCTGAAACTGCTCCAAAAAATAGAAATGGAAGGAAAACTTCCAAACTCATTTTCTGAGGCCAACATCACCTTGATCCCCAAACCAGACAAGGATCCCACCAAAAAAGAGAACTACAGACCAATATCCTTGATGAACACAGATGCAAAAATTCTCACCAAAATACTGGCCAATAGGATTCAACAGTACATTAAAAGGATTATTCACCATGACCAAGTGGGATTTATTCCAGGGCTGCAAGGTTGGTTCAATATCTGCAAATCAATCAATGTGATAGAACACATTAATAAAAGAAAGAACAAGAACCCTATGATACTCTCCATAGATGCTGAAAAAGCATTTGACAAAGTACAGCATCCCTTCCTGATCAAAACTCTTCAAAGTGTAGGGATAGAGGGCACATACCTCAATATTCAAAGCCATCTATGAAAAACCCACTGCAAATATCATTCTCAATGGAGAAAAACTGAAAGCTTTCCGTCAAGGTCAGGAACACAGGGATGTCCATTATCACCACAGCTATTCAACATAGTACTAGAAGTCCTAGCCTCAGCAATCAGACAACAAAAAGAAATTAAAGGCATCCAAATCAGCCAAGAAGTCAAACTATCACTCTTCTCAGATGATATGATACTATATGTGGAAAACCCAAAAGTCTCCACTCCAAAACTGCTAGAACTTGTACAGGAATTCAGTAAAGTGTCAGGATATAAAATCAATGCACAGAAATCAGTTGCATTTCTGTACACCAACAACAAGACAGAAGAAAGAGAAATTAAGGAGTCAATCCCATTTACAATTGCACCCAAAACTATAAGATACCTAAGAATAAACCTAACCAAAGAGGCCAAGAATCTATACTCAGAAAACTATAAAGTACTCATGAAAGAAATTGAGGAAGACACAAAGAAATGGAAAAATGTTCCATGCTCCTGGATTGGAAGAATAAATATTGTGAAAATGTCCATGCTACCTAAAGCAATCTACACATTTAATGCAATCCCTATCAAAATCCCATCCATTTTTTTCAAAGAAATGGAACAAATAATCCTAAAATTTATATGGAACCAGAAAAGACCTCGAATAGCCAAATGAATATTGAAAAAGAAAGCCAAAGTTGGTGGCATCACAATTCCGGACTTCAAGCTCTATTACAAAGCAGTCATCATCAAGACAGCATGGTACTGGCACAAAAACAGACACATAGATCAATGGAACAGAATAGAGAGCCCAGAAATAGATCCTCAACTCTATGGTCAACTAATCTTCGACAAAGCAGGAAAAAATGTCCAATGGAAAAAAGACAGCCTCTTCAATAAATGGTGCTGGGAAAATTGGACAGCCACAAGCAGAAAAATGAAATTGGACCACTTCCTTACACCACACACGAAAATAGACTCCAAATGGATGAAGGACCTCAATGTGAGAAAGGAATCCATCAAAATCCTTGAGGGGAACGCAGGCAGCAACCTCTTCGACCTCAGCCGCAGCAACATCTTCCTAGGAACATCACCAAAGGCAAGGGAAGCAAGTGCAAAAATGAACGATTGCGATTTCATCAAGATCAAAAGCTTTTGCACAGCAAAAGAAATAGTTAACAAAACCAAAAGAAACGGAAAGAATGGGAGAAGATATTTGCAAACGACATATCAGATAAAGGGCTGGTGTCCAAAATCTATAAGGAACTTAGCAAACTCAACACCCAAAGAACAAATAATCCAATCAAGAAATGGGCAGAGGACATGAACAGACATTTCTGCAAAGAAGACATCCATATGGCCAACAGACACATGAAAAAGTGTTCCACATCACTCAGCATCAGGGAAATACAAATCAAAACCACAATGACCTCACACCAGTCAGAATGACTAAAATTAACAAGTCGGGAAATGACAGATCCTGGCGAGGATGCAGAGAAAGGGGAACCCTCCTACACTGTTGGTGGGAATGTAAGCTGGTGCAACCACTCTGGAAAACACCATGGAGGTTCCTCAAAATGTTGAAAATAGAACTACCCTATGACCTAGCAATTGCACTACTGGGTATCTACCCTAAAGATACAAATGTAGTGATCCGAAGGGGCACGTGCACCCTAATGTTTATAGCAGCGATGTCTACAATAGCCAAACTATGGAAAGAACCTAGATGTCCATCAACAGATGAATGGATAAGGAAGATGTGGTATATATACACAATGGAATACTATGCAGCCATCAAAAGAAATGAAATCTTGCGATTTGCGTCGACGTGGATGGAACTAGAGTGTATCATGCTTAGTGAAATAAGTCAATCGGAGAAAGACAACTATCATATGATCTCCCTGATATGAGGACATGGAGATGTAACATGTGGAGTTAGGGGGATAGGAGAAGAATAAATGAAACGAGATGCGATTGGGAGGGAGACAAACCATAACTAACTCTTAATCTCACAAAACAAACTGAGGGTTGCTGGGGGGAGGTGAGGTTGGGAGAGGGGGAGGGGGGTTATGGACATTGGGGAGGGTGTGTGCTATGGAGAGTGCTGTGAAGTGTGTAAACCTGGCGATTCACAGACCTGTACCCCTGGAGATAAAAATACATTATATGTTTATAAAAAAATAAGAATAAATAAAAAAATTTAAAAATTTCTCTAGCTTGAGGAGTTTCAATGGGTTTTTTTTTTTAAGTAATTACAGACTTAGGAAGTATATAAATTACAAGCATTTAACCTTTTAAAACAAAATCATGGAACCAAATTAGCATTTATAAGTTCAATATTATAGGTTGAGTTCTGGGAGAAAAATTGCCTTAAGTTTGGGAATCTACTGTGTAAAACCTCAAAATTCTAAGTTAGTACCAATCTTTTTATATAACAGTATTTTTTCCTTGAAATCCTGATTGTCAAAAGTACCTTGTCTTCATTGTGACAAGAACTGAAATATCTCCTGAAAGATAGAAAGATCTTTATCTCTTCCAGTATCCACTCACAAAGTTGGACAAATACATAAAACTTTACCTTATCATCTGAGTTCCATTTTCTTTTTTAAATTACATTGCTGGTTCTCTCCCTCCACTGCCAATTACACTAAAAGAATCTAAAAGGTGAACAGAAAATTCCTGTGGGAGAGAACCACTCCAGATCTTGGAATCTATTAATATCAAGGTAAAGGGAGACCTTGTGATTCTCTGTGATATTAGTTTATAACCCTTACCTACAGTCTTTATGCTTCAATAAAATATACCAATAGTTTGTTTTATGCATGAAAGTCCATAGTAGAACTTAAGAGGATCTACATGAATTTCTAATAACTTTTCGTACATACTACCAAAGATATTGCCCTATTGAAATAAATATCTAAAATGTCAGCAAACAATCTGAAATGGATACTGCTAGGGACTTTTCAAGTAGTTATCCTATTTGGGAAATGATGTTAAACCCACTACGAAGGCTATTTTTTAAAAGTGTACAATATTCCAAAGCTGTGAAAAATAAATTAGACTGCTTCAGTCTTAGTCCCAACTCTTAGCTTTTACTTCAACTTTTATACCTGCCTCTGTAACTCTTGAATTTAATGCCACTTTGGATTCCACTCCTGAGATTTTGGAAATTGTTTCCCCTGCTTGTGTTGACTTCCTTGATCTCAATCTCATTCATTTTCACAGGCCAGTTACTGACTTTTCTGTGAAAATAAGTAAAGGATTTAGAAAATTTTCCTACTGCTTTCTGGACATTTCCAGATAAATGCCTCATAAGAACCTTAAATTCAAGATGTTCAGAACTGAACTTGCTTTCCTTTGAAGCAAACCCTGTCCTCTTTGTGACTTCCCTATTTCTGACCCTGGCACCACCCTTCTCCCAATTACTCAAACTTCTCTTCCCTCTTCTCCGCATAATGTCAAGTCATTAGGTTGTACTTCAAATTTCTCACATCCTTTACAGTTTTTCCATTTCAAGTTCAATAGCCTCATAACCAGTTTCCTAAACACAACTCTATTCCAATCATTTTTATGAATCACCTCCCAAATAATTATTCTAAAGAACTGATCTGATAATACCACTTCCTTGATGAGAAATCCTCAGTGTTTCTCATTGCATACCAAATTCATGTAAATTCTCCTCTCTGGCATTCAAGACCATCCAAAATATATCTGGCACTTATCTTGTCCTACACACTGATGTGCACCTTCTATTCTCACCAAGCTCAACACCCTCATCTTTTCTGAACAGATCTGAACATCATTTATTAGCCACCTTTGCTGTTTTCTCACTGACAATAATCATAATCTCTTCCATTCAGATAGCACTCTTCAACAGAATGTTCTCTGAGAATAGAAGTGTTCTGTGACTTTGTGCTGACCAATGTGGTAGCCAGAAGCCACATGTGGTTAGTGAAACTTCGGCATGTAGCTAGTGCAACTGAGGAACTAAATTCTTAACTTTATTTGATGTTAGTGAATTTAAATTTAAATTTCCACATGTGCTAATGGTTACTGGAGAGTAAAGGTCTAGATCGTGTTCCCATCCCTCTGAATTCTGTCCATCCTACATGCCTAGGTCATCTGTATTTTAATCTGTACATTAATTTCTCTACTGATTTCCCTGACTAGAATAATTCCTTCTTTAATCCTTACAACAATTTAGCTAAATCATTTCACAGTTTGGATCACATAGTAAGAGAATATGAAAAAAAAAAGTGATTAAGAGCCTGGATTCTGGATGCACAGTACAATATACTACCTTTGTCACTTTGGGCAATTTACTTAGCTTCTCTAACCCTTGGTTTCTTGATGTGAAAGTTGCAACCATGGAAAGCTGTTAGGAGGATTAAGATAAAAAAAAAAGTGGAATACTTAGCTTTGTTTCATTATAAGTACCTGTGTGTAAATCAGAGATTGACTCCTTAGAATTATGAATGCAGCATCTAGGAGCATCTACTCACCACTTGAGGCCAAAACAAGTTACAGGTCTGCCATTCTTGAACTCAGAGGCTGCTCTGGGATTGTTTCATATCTTTCCTTCTGGATTTAGAGCCCCATGGTGCAGAAATTATGTTTCTTTATCTATATGGTCTCCTAAGAGCCTCGTACAACATCTGCTACACAGGAGACTACCAATAAATACTTATTCATCTATTTATCTATCTCTCCCCTTTTTAAAAAGTTTTATTCATTTATTTGGGTGGGGGGCAGAGGGGAGAATCTCTAGCAGACTCCCCACTGAGCATGGAGTCCTACCCAGGGATCAATCTCATGACCCTGACATCATAACCTGAGCCAAAATCAAGAGTCTGACACTCAACTGATGGGGCACCCAGGCACCCTCTCCTCTTTCTAATATAAGTAGAATTTTTTTTTATATTGAGGTTTTTTTTTTTAATTTTATTTATTTGACAGAGAGAAATCACAAGCAGGCAGAGAGGCAGGCAGAGAGAGAGGAGGACGCAGGCTCCCTGCGGAGCAGAGAGCCCGATGCGGGGCTCGATCCCAGGACCCTGAGATCATGACCTGAGCTGAAGGCAGAGGCTTTAACCCACTGAGCCACCTGATGCATTTTACTCAATCTTGTGTTACAGTTTCTTGTGTGCACATTTTCCCCAGCCCACCCCTATCTCTTAAACACTAAGTAATCTATATGCATTTGAGGGTAGTGGCTATCTTATTACTTCTCTCTCATGCTTACTTTGGAATATTTCTCTATGAAGCAGAATATCCTCTAGAGGACTGAATGTAAATTAAACAAAAATTTAGTCTTTTTAAAAAATAATGTTTTGGGACACCTGTTGTGGGGTGGCTCAGTCAGTTTAGCCTCTGATTCTTGATTTTGTGTCAGATCATGATTCCAGGGTTGTGGGATCAAGCCCTGCATCAGGCTCCAAGTTGGTGGTGGGAGGGTCTGCTTGGAATTCTGTCTCTCTCCCTCTGTCCCTCCCCCTGCCTCCATAAAATAAATAAATCTTTGAAGAAAAAACTAAAAATAACATTCTGAGCATTGTTAACACATGGTATATAATTTTAAATTTCTGTAGATTGCAATGCGTACACACTATAGTTACAACTTCATACTAAGAATGGAGATTAGAGCATACTTCATATGCTTTTTATTTAGTTTTTCTATAGAAGTAAGTATATTCGTTGAAAGATTTTTGATGGAGTTCTTTGCCCAGTCATGGGTTTTTATTTTCTTTATAAATCTTATTTTTTTAACCATAATTTCTATTATTTTACTGCATAGATCTCATTTTTATTCCCCATATTGAAGCCACCATTTTGCTCTTTAAAATACTAAGTGATTCTGAATTAAACGACTCTGTTAAAGGTTTTCTTCTAACTTATGATTTAAAGTTATTCCTGATTTTCCATCTCAGAATAGCAAATAAATTGTGAAATACAACCACAACCAATAGTTTCTACCTGATAGAATCTCCTTAAATATAAAGGGGAAATGAGATTAACTAAACGTTTTAAGAAGTGAAAGTTATGCTCATAAAAATAAAAATTGAAAGTCATGTTTCTTATGCTTACAAGCCAGCAAAAAAGAAGTATTGAAAGGCTCTGAATATAATGGCAGTTATGGTTAGAGCATGACTGCCTGAGTCCAATTTTCCTTATAATACATTCTGTTAAACTACAAACATATAAAAATACACTTAAATACAAAATAGGAATTTTAGATTGAAGTTTGGGCAAATTCTTAAAATTATTTACCATTTCTAAGTAAGGTTTAAACCTAGTAGAATATAATGAGCTTCGATGTAAATCACTGGTGCTTTTGTAAAATCCAATTAGTGATTCATGGAACTGTCTGAAACTTTGCACTTTTCATTCATATTCTTCATAGAAGATGATTGCACATAAAGCCCTATAATCCATCAAGTGACCTCTTGAAAATAAATTGCCATTAAAATGTAATGTATTTTTGTCACTTTTGCTATAATACATAGGATTTATGTCATGCCGTATATTTCTCAAGCTTATATTTATAGTACTATTCAACAGACTGGATGGTTTCAATATTATTAACTAGGTGACCTTCCAGAATCTGTTAGAATCTCTATTACCCCTAAGCCCTTAGTTGTGTAATAACACAAAATTAACAAAAATTTGTCACAGAGTGATCATATAGATAAAAACAGACCAATTTCTATTTCTAATTTGCTTTTATAATTATTTTAATGGAAAATGTGTTAAAGGATATATCTTCACTGAGGGATTTGTTGAAAGATACATTTTTTCTTTGACATGGGGAACTAGAAATATATAAAGGGTATCTTAAAATATTGCATTGACATTTAGCAGGGAAGTGACTTTAAAGGAAATGGGCGGAAATTTCACCAAATATATCTATCTCAAAAAACTCCTAATCTGTTCAAATCAATTTTCACAGTAAGCTGGAACCTTATCTATTTATTGAATTTGATTTTCTGATGCATCCATCTCTACAAACTTTTCTAAGCTTATTTTCCTAAATAGATTTAAAATTATCTCAAAGGCTTATTGAGCTTAAATGCAGCAAGAGCTTATCCACTGCTATCCCCTGCTTTCACAGTGGATAAAACAGAGATCCCATACAAATAAAGCAGCATAGTTAAAAATAGATCTTAAGTATATTACCTCCTACTTCTTTCCCACTTTTGGAGTGTTCTGTTTACAAACTTTTAGCCCCTCAACTGCTGATGAGTCTAGATTTTTAATAATTTCTTGTTTGATTTCTTCTATTTTCTACTCCCAACTCTGAATACACTTGGCTATTCTTCTTGAATTGTTTTTTTACTTAAGCAACATTTCATTCTTCCATTTCTTACATTTGACTCTGACAAATGCTAATATTTTTCACAACAATTTTTTTTAACTTATTGCATTGTCCCCAAGTTTATAGGCAAAACTATATCTGTTAGCTACTACCACTATGTGCAGCATAAGAAACCATCCCAAAACTCAGTGGGCTAGAGTAATGATCATCTATTTTGGGTTCACAGACCTGCAAGATAATGGAGTTGGGTTGGTCTGGAATGGGCTGGCTGTACTTGTACCAAGCTCTCGATTAGGTCCAGATCCACTCTATGGGTCTGTCTTCCTCTAGGGCTGTCTACTTAAGCATGTTATTTTCACAGCAAAAGGCAAGACTACATCCAATCTCACAAGCACATTTCAAACCTCTGCTAGTTTCACTTTTCCAACATTCTGTTGGACAAAACAAGTCACATAGCCAAACCCATCATCAGTAAGATAGGGAAGTTATTCCTTCCAAAGAGGCAGGGGCATTGAGCTGTGAGGAAATATTTGCTAAGCAATAAGTTATCACAGTAGTTCTGGAACTACTCAAGCTTTACTGATACAACAATTCTCTTCATCAGATATAGTCAAGTAATTTTCAATAAATACTTATTGGACAGCAACTGGGTGCCAACACTATTCACCCCCTTATTTCTGCAACTCTCCCCTCTGTGACAATTTTGTGCTATGAGAGCTCAATAACAATCTCTTTGGATTTCTTTCTAGGGGGACAGAATTGAGTTAAGACTAATGAACACTGGAACGAGTTTAAATTCATTGTTGGGGGGCACCTGGGTGGCTTAGTCGTTAAGCATCTGCCTTTAGCTCAGTTCACAATCCCAGGGTCCCGGGATAGAGTCCCAGGCTCCTTGCTTGGTGGGAAGCTTGCTTCTCCCTTTCCCTCTTGTTCCCCCTCTCTCTGTCTCTCTCTGTCAAATAAATAAAATCTTTAAAAAACATATATTGTTAGGGAGAATTTTACAAGCAATGTGTAAATTAACTGTTAAGAATTTAAGAGTATGAAAGAGGAATGGCCCCTCCCAGCTGCTGGCTCAGCAGTTTTGCAAGCCGAGAAATACTACACTATCAGTATCCTTTGTCACCAGATACTTGCTTATCTCACACCATACTCTGCCTTAAACTTTTTTCTACACTTAATTCAAATCTTGTATAATTGGGCACCCATTCTTCCACTGTTGAAGTTTTGGCTCAGTTTTCACCATGATAAATAATGATTGAGAAACATCTTTGTGTATCCACTGTCTATCTATGATTCCTTTTTAGACTAGATCAGAAAAAGGATTTTTGGATGGCAGGATATAATTTGTTATAAGGCATTTGACACATTCCCCACATTAAGGGAGGCTCTTCGTGCATGTTTATTTGTTTTGTTTTGCACTGTAGAAATGGAATGTAACCTATATAAATTTTCCTTTCCTATGTGGCCTACCATATTTATTGACCTATTTCTATACTTAACAGATAATAATGCTGACCACAAATATTTTATATCCTAACTTTCCCAATCTTAAAGTTTTAAATTTTAGTCATCTTTCAATTGTCTATACAGTAATTTTGTTTCTTTCAACAGTGCAAGTGAAATTTTTTGGGAATCTTTGCATATTTGAAAATCTCTTCTAACACTCTACATATATAAGAACATTGCTAAGTTCAACCTCTTACTCCATGACAATGTGGATGTTGCTCCATTTCCTGCTGGCATTAACTTCTAAAAAAGAAAACTGAAGCCAGGCTAGTTTCTTTTCTTTCACAACTAACTTGAATTTTCTATCTGGATATCTTTAAGAATTTTCCCCTTGTTATCCAAAAATGGCCTTGGCATTTCATTAATCATTTCAGATAGGAACAGTCCTCTTACTCCATTCCAGAAAGTAGTATTTAATTACATCTTAGATGATTGCTACTGTTTCAGTTGAAAACAACTCCTTAGGAATAACTGAACCTGTTTAAAGCTCTTTCCAACTCACAACCATTCACAGTCAAGACACCATTGTCTAGGAGGGGCCTGAAGCTATGATGCCAGGTGCACTCTCCTCTCCTCCACACTGAGATCTCTCACTTTTGTCACCATTCCCACACAGTCATACCTGGGATCTGCCTTCTGCCTAGGCCCCTGTGATCTATGCTTCAGTGACGAAGGCACCCCATATTCTTCTGGACATCCACCTTTCTTGTCATCTTACTCTTGGTGTCAGTGCCCAACTATAGCTGAAAGCAGGTCCACAGGAGGCAAGGCCAAGTTTGCTGCCTCAAATCTCTCATATCCCAGACAAAAATTCAGATACTCCTAGGACCCAAATTTCCCAAATATGTATATAGTAAGTGGAGTCAGTAGTTTTTGGTTTACTTGTGTCCATTATCTTCCCACGAAAATTTCCAAATGATCTTGAAAACTTAATTCAGAGAAAAAAAATGGTTGTTTAAAAAAAATCAGTTGAATTCCAACAACCAATTTTATCTACTTACTAAACACTAGCTAACCTTGAATTTCAAATGATTCATTTAAATATTTAATTTTCAAATTGCTTCCAATGTAGAGTCATTAGCAAAAGGATACTGGCAATTACCATAACTTAACAATATATAACCAAATTATATAAACAAACTATGTTTAAAGACTAGAAGACTACTTTGATTCAGCTCTTCACAATTTAAATGTATAGCCTTGGATTCTTACTATTAAGGGTGTCATTGTATTAAGTCAATGATGCTTTGTATCAAAATAATATTTTAGTTATGTTCAATTTTATGTGGTTATAAACACAGCTTCTGTATTTATGTGCATTCATGAGTACCTATGTGTATGTGTTTATTTTTTTAAGATTATTAATTTATTCATCAATATGCTGTCTGCAAGAAACTCATTTTAGACCCAAAGACACCTCCAGATTTAAAGTGAGGGATGGAAAACAATTCATCATTCTAATGGAAATCAAAATAATGCTGAGGTGGCAATCCTTATATCAGATAAATTAGATTTAAAGCCAAAGGCTATAACAAGAGATGAACAACACTATATCATACTCAAAGGGTCTGTCCAACAAGAAAATCTAACAAATTTAAATATCTATGTCCCTAACATGGGAGGAGTCAACTATATAAACCAATTAATGACAAAATCAAAGAAACACATAGACAATAATACAATAATAGTAGAGGACTTTAACACTCTGTCACTGAAATGTAAAGATCATCTAAGCAAAAAATCAAAAAGGAAATAAAGGCTTTAAATGACACGCTGGACCAAATGGACATCACAGATATATTCAGAACATTCCATCCCAAAGCAAGAGAATACACATTCTTCTCTACGGCATATGGAACATTCTCCAGAATAGATCACATCTTGGGTAACAAATAGGTCTCAACTGCTACCAAAAGAATGGGATCATTCCCTGCATATTTTTAGACCACAATGCTTTGAAACTAGAACTCAATCACAAGAGGGAAGTTGAAAAGAACTCCAGTACATGGAGGCTAAAGAGCATCCTACTAAAGAATGAATGGGTCAACCAAGAAATTAAAGAAGAATTGAAAAAATTCAAGGAAACAAGTGATAATGAAAACACAATTGTTCAAAATCTTGTGGACACAGCAAAGGTCCTGAGAGGACAGTATATAGTAATACAAGCCTTTCTCAAGTACACAACCTAACCCTACACTAAAGGAGCTGGAGAAAGAACAGCAAAGAAGGCCTAAACCCAGCAGGATAAGAGAAATCATAAAGATCAGAGCAGAAATCAATGAAATAGAAACCAAAAGGACAGTATAACACATCAATGAAACTAGGAGTTGGTTTTTTGAAAGAATTAATAAGATTGATTACACCCTAGCCAGATTTATCAAAAAGAAAAGAGTAAGGACTCAAATTAATAAAATTGTGAATGAAAGACGAGAGATCACAACCAACACCAAAGAAATACAAACAACTGTAAGAGCTTGTATGAGTTGTATGAGCAACTATACACCAGCACATTTGACAATCTGGAAGAAATGGATGCATTCCTAGAGACTTATAAACTACCAAAACTGAACCAGGAAGAAATAGAAAACCTGAACAGACACACAACCAGTAAGGAGATGAAGAAGTAATAAAAAAAAATCTCCAACAAACTGGAACCCAGGGCCAGAAGTCTTCCCAGGGGAGTTCTACCAAAAATTTAAAGAAGAATTAATACCTATCCTCCTGAAACTGTTCCAAAAAAATAGAAATGGAAGGTAAACTTCCAAATTCATTTTATGAGGACAGGATTACCTTGATCCCAAAACCAGATAAAGACTCCATCAAAAAGGAGAATTACAGACCAATATCCCTGATGAACATGGATGCAAAAATTCTCACCAAAATACTAGCCAATAGGATCCCTGATTACATTAAAATGATTATTCACCATGACCAAGTAGGATTTATTCCTGGGCTGCAAAGTTGGTTCAACATGCACAAATCAATCAATGTGGTACAATACATTAATAAAAGGAAGAACAAGAACCATATGATACTCTCAGTAGATGCTAAAAAAAGCATTTGACAAAGTAAACTCTTCATAGTGTAGGGATAGAGGGTTCATACATCAATATCATAAGAGTCATCTATTAAAAACCCACAGCCAATATCATTCTCAATGGGGAAAAACTGAGAGCTTTTCCCCTAAAGGTCAGGAACATGGCAGAGATGTCTGCTATCACCACTGCTATTCAACATAGTACTGGAAGTCCCAGCCTCAGCAATCAAACAACAAAAAAAAATTAAAGGTATCCGAATTGGCAAACAAGAAGTCAAACTCTCACTCTTTGCAGATGATACGATACTTCAAGTGGAAAACCCAAAAGACTCCCCTCCAAAACTGCTAGAACTCATACAGGAATTCAGTAAAGTGTCAGGATAAAAAATTACTGCACAGAAATCAGCTGCATTTCTATACACCAACAACAAGACAGAAGAAAGAGAAATTAAGGAGACAATCCCATTTACAACTGCATCCAATACCATAAGATACCTAAGGAATAAACCTAACCAAAGAGGCAAAGAATCTATACTCAGAAAACTATGAAGTACTCATGCGAAAGAATTTGAGGTAGACACAAAAAAAGGGAATAATGTTCCATGCTCATGGATTCAAAGTACAAATATTGTGAAAATGTCGGGGCACTTGGGTGGCTCAGTGAGTTAAGCCTCTGCCTTCAGCTCAGGTCAGGATCTCAGGGTCCTGGGATCAAGCCTGCATCAGGCTCTCTGCTCGGCAGGGAACCTGCTTTACCCTCTTTCTCTGCCTGCCTCTCTGTCTGCTTGTGATCTCTGTCAAATAATAAAATCTTTAGAAAAAAAGAATTGTGAAAATATTTATGCTATCTAGAGCAATCTACACAATCCCTATCTAATGCGATCCCTATCAAAATACAATCAACTTTTTTCAAAGAAATGGAACAAATAATCCTAAAATTTACATGGAGCCAGAAAAGATCCCGAATAGTCAGAGGAATGTTGAAAAAGAAAAAAACAAAGTTGGTGGCATCACAATTCCAGACTTCAAGCTCTATTACAAAGCTGTAATCATTAAGACAGTATGGTACTGGCACAAAAATAGACACATAGATCAGTGGAACAGAATACAGAGCCCAGAAATGGACCCTCAACTCTATGGTCAACTAATCTTCCACAAAGCAGGAAAAAATGTCCAATGGAAAAAAGACAGCCTCTTCAACAAATGGTGTTGGCAAAATTGGACAGCCACAAGCAGAAGAATGAAGATGGACGATTTCCTTACACTGCACATAAAAACAGACCCAAAATGGATGAAAGACCTCAATGTGAGACAAGAATCCATCAAAATCCTTGAGAAAAACACAGGCAGCAAGCTCTTTGACCCCAGAGGCAGCAACTTCTTCCTAGAAACATCACCAAAGGCAAGGGAAGCAAGGGCAAAAATGAACTATTGGGACTTCATCAAGATCAAAAGCTTTTGCACAACAAAGGAAACAGTCAACAAAACCAAAAGACAACCGACAGAATGGGAGAAGAAATTTGAAAATGACATATCAGATAAAGGGCTAGTATCCAAAATCTATAAAGAACTTATCTAACTCACATCCAAAGAACAAATAATTCAATCAAGAAAGGGGCAGAAGACATGAACAGACACTTCTGCAAAGAAGACATCCAAATAGCCAACAGAGACATGAAAAAGTGTTCAACATCACTCAGCATCAGGGAAATACAAATCAAAACCACAGGGAGATACCTCCTCACACCAGTTAGAATGGCTAAAATTAACCAATCAGGAAACAACAGATGTTGGCAAGGATGCGGAGAAAGGGGAATCCTCCTACACTGTTGGTGGGAATGCAAGCTGGTGCAGCCACTCTGGAAAACCATAGAAGGTTCCCCAAAAAGTTGAAAATGGAGCTACCCTATGACCTAGCAATCACACTACTGGATATTTACCCTAAAGATACAAATGTATTGATTGAAAGGGGCATGTGCACCCAAACGTTTACAGTAGCAATGTCCACAATAGCCAAACCATGGAAGGAGCCTATATGTCCATTAGTAGATGAATGGGATAAAGAAGATGTGGTAGATGTATACAATAGAATACTATGAAGCCATCAAAAAAAAATGAAATCTTACCATTTGCAATGACATGGATGGAGCTAGAGGGTATTATGGTAAACGAAATAAGTCAATCAGATAAAGAGAATTATCACATGATCTCTCTGATATGAAGAATTAGGCAGGTTTGGGGGTTGTGGGGGGAAGGGAAGGAAAAAATGAAACAATGTGGGACCAGGGAGGGAGACAAATCATAAGAGACTCTTAATCTCAGGAAACAAACTGAGGGTTTCTGGGGTGTGGGGGGAGGGATAAGGTGGCTGGGTTATGGACATTGGAAAGGGTATGTGCTATGGTGGGTGTTGTGAATTGTGTAAGACTAATGATTCACAGGCATGTACCCCTGAAACAAATAATACGTTATATGTTAATTTTTAAAAATATTATTTATTTGATACAGAGAGAGAACACAAGTAGGGGCAGTAGGAGAGGGAGAAGCAGTCTTCCTGCTGAACAAGGAGCCTGATATGGGGCTGTAACTCAGGACCCTGGGATCATGACCTGACCCAAAGGCAGACATTAGGGACTGAGCCACCCAGGCACCCCTATATGTGTGCCTGGGTGTGTGTTTAAAGGACTTCCAACCACACTGGTAATTTAACATTCTAAATTTTTTGTCTAAATTTTGCAATCGTAATACCATAGTTCAGTATTTTTTTTTCAAAGATTTTATTTATTTGTTTGATAGTGAGAAAGAGAGAGAGTGCACACGTACAAGGAGGGGGAGCAGCAGGCAGAGGGAGAAGCAGGCCTCCCGCTAAATGTGGAGCCTGATGCGGGGGTCGATCCCAGGGCCCTGGGATCATGACCTGAGCCGAAGGCAGACACTTAACGACTGAGCCACTCAGGCACCCCATAGTTCAGTATTTTTAAGAATCATATTTCTAAATATAAAAATGAGTGTCACTTGATTTATCCTGTTTATCATGTAAACCCTTAGCATACTATTTTAAGTAACTTTAAAGTTCAGAACTTAGAATTACAATTTTGAAGTGATTACCTTCTGTATATGCTCTATTAGTTATTTAATGTTTTATTATATAATGAATATAGTTCTTTCTTCAGTCAATATAAGCACTAGCTATACATTTTCCTAGATGCTGAGAAACCAGTAGTAAAATAGTTGAAGTTGTTTCATTTTCACTCTAGTTTATGTAGAAAGATATACAGAAGCAAATGTAAAATTGTATATATATAACACACAGATAGTTATATATGTACACATGTAATTTCATTAGTGAAGAGACTTCGAACATATATTATATATATATATATATATATATTATATATAAAATAAGTATACACCTCCCAAATAATTATTTTAAATGTAAATGGACTAACTGCTTCAATCAAAAGACATAGAGTAGAATGTTAACATTTAGGGAACCTGAGTGAAGGCTACATAGGGCTTCTTTATACTATTTTGAAAATAATGCCAAAATTAAACGCTCAAAGAAAAAAAAAGATATAAAGTGGAGACTTCAGGGCAAGATAGTTCAGGAGGACGAACACTTCCCTGGGTACACATAGATAACACCCACGTCAGTGTAAATAACCCAGAAAACAACCCAAAGACTGTAGAATAGACTCTCCAGAGCCAAATGTAGAGAAGAGGCCACACTGAAAATTGTAGGGAGAATGGAGACATAGGAGAAGTAAGAAAAGGAGGAAGCACAAAAGTAGTAAAAACAAATATTTCTATAAAAATCAGTCAAGGGATTCACAAAATAAGAGGATGTAAAGTTAGAGCTTTATAAATGAAATAGAGACTTAAAAAAACCCCACAATAGAATGGATCAATGAAAATAGGAACTGGTTCTTTGAAAAGAACAACAAAATTGAGGAACTTTTACACTCACACAGAGAGAGAGAGAGAGAGAGAGACAGGGAAAGAGAAAGAGAATTCAAAAACAATTAGAAATGCAAAGAAATATGAAGGATTATAAAAGAATATCAAGAAAAATTATATGCCAACAAATTGGACAATCTAGAAGAAATGGATAATGCCTAGAAACATATAACCTCCCAAAACTGAATCAGAAGAAATAGAAAATTTGAACAGACCAATTTGCAGTGAAATTGAGTTGGTAATCAAAAAAATCCCCACAAACAAATGTACAGGACCAGGCAGCTTCACAGTTGAATTCTACTAAACATTTAAAGAAGAGTTAAAATCTAGTCTTCTCAAATATATAGAGTTAAAACCTAATCTTCTCCAAAAAATAGAATAGGAAGGAGAGCTTCCAAATTCATTCTGTGAAGCCAGCATTACCCTGATATCAAAACCATATAAAGACATAACAAAGAGCACTACATCAGAGCACTACAGGCCAACATCTCTAATAAAAATAGGTGTAAAAATCCTCAACAAAATATCAGCAAACCTAATCCAACAATACATTAACAGAATCACTCACCACAATCAAGAAGGATTTATTTCTGGGATACAAGGGTGGTTCAATATTCACAAATCAAACATCATACACCATATTAACAGGAGAAAGGATAAAAACTGATTCAGAATAAAACTTATTTAGAAATGTAAAGGAAATGAGAGTTTTACTGCAAGAAAAATGCCAAGTGGAAAATAAGGGACAGTAAATGATTTACTTTGTGTTAATGCTATAGACTGAATTGCTTAACCTGCAAATTGATATGTTGAAGTTCTAATTCTCAGTGTAATGCTATTTGGATATGGAGACCTTAAGAGGTAATTAGGGTAAAAATTAAGGTCATGAGGGTGGTGCCATCATGATAGGATTAGTGGCTTTATAAGATGAGGAAGAGAGAGAACACTCTCTCTGCCATATGAGGAAACAGCAAGAAGGTAGCCATTTGCAAGCCAGGAAGCAAGCTCTCAGTAGGAGCCAAATGCCTAGTACCTTGGTCTTGGATTTTCCAGCCTCAAGAACTACAAGAAATTCATATCTGTTATGTAAGCCACTCTATCTATGGCACTTTGTTACAGTAGCCCAAGCAGATTAATATTATCTACTAAGTGCCAATCACTGGGTTTGGTATAGGAAAAGGCACATAGCATAATAATATAGTTCTCTGCCCTCATATTCCTTAGTCTGGTGGGGAAGCAAACAAGCAAACTTAACCACATTATTAAATATACAATACAAGGATGGTAGGATAACTTATTGTGATGTAAATTTCTATCTTATTTCTCATTCCTGAAAGATTAAAAGTCATTTTCCCCATCTCTACTTCAGGCATATACCCAAGCAAACCTTTATGTTCTTTCATCTTCTCCCGGTTTTGTGTATGAGGGCCCCAAACTGTAAGTTGGGTTACAGATAAAAAAAAAATCACTACTTAGGGTTTTGTTTGTAAATTACAGAGACACGAGTTGTGATGGATTTTCAGAGAGGGCAAGGAGTCTGAGCATGAATACCTTGGCAGTGGGGGCCATGAAGTTTGAACAGAGTGAAGCTGTGTACCATTATCCAATGGTATATCAGTTTTAGGCTGGGGCACTGAACACCTTAGGGACAAACAGGAAGGACTGAGGTCTGCAGGTTCTTTCTCAAAATCTTTCTATTTGGTATTCACCCTAATACATTTATGTAGCTCTGCAGTGAGGAGTAAGACCAGTCCCCTAAAATTGACTAATATTAGGTTTCTCACTCCTAGTTAAAAACACAAGTCACATTCAGCATGATTTAAAAAAAAAAAAAACAGTAAGAAGAAAGCAAGGGAATTTTCATGTGCTCAGTCAGATAAAGCAAATTCATACCAGGTCATGCAAATATGAAGAGGATACTTAGATGTTATCCAGAACAGGACCTCCAAACTTGCCCTAGGAGTTTGGGGATTCAGGGGACAGCTTCTGCACAATGGTGTTTCTCAATTCTGCTGTAACTACACAGAATTCTCTCTAGAGATTTTGTACTCCTAATGTCCAGCCATAGCACAGACTAATCAGAATCTTTGGGGATCCAAGCATCGGTTTTGTTTTGTTTTGCTTTGTTTTTAAATCTCTCCAGCCAGTGTACAACCAACATGAAAACTTGGGAGAACATATTAAGCCATGTGGCCATCAATAGTGAGCCATGGGGCAGGGAGCAGCAATGAGAGTGTGCACACTGTGGGCAGATGAAACTGTATGGGCAAAGGCTTGAGGCATACTATTGAGGAAGATGTATCTGAGGGATCACAAATTCAGTTAGTGGGTTGTGCTGTACATTTCTGAAGAGGTAAGGGAAGTGTTGAGGGATGCAGCTAGAAAGGTTCAGTAGAATTTTCGTACATCTTTGTTGCCATGCCAAGAAGCTTGGCTTTTATCCCAGAGTGTCCACTGAAAGACCACAGTCTGCTGGCTAAGGAGTTATCAAATTGGATTTGCCTGTGAAAAGGAGCATTTCAGCAGCACCTTGGAGAAGAAACTGGAGAGAAGACAGACAAGACCGGTAGTAGGGAGAACAGCTGGCATTCCAGAAAAAAAGATGATGAGGCTGTACCAGAAGAATGGTTCAGAAACAGGTGTGATAAATATTTAGTTAAATTGATTGGGTTTAGAAGATGGCAGACATGAAAATACACTCACCAGATATTCTGCAGTGTATGGAATATAACTGATCTGTGCCCCCAGCTCCCACCTCACCATGTCCACCGCTTCATTCATGAAAAGGCCATGATTCCTGTGCTGCTCCTAGCCAAGGCATGAACCTGGCTAGTGGTACTGATGCAAGTCATTCCTACAAAATGCAAGACTCTTGTGGCATATAGGACACTTACAGTGAGAGACTTTGGCTGGAGGCTCCCTCTTGGCTGGCTTTAAACTCTTACTCTGCCCAATCTTCCTTCCTTCCTCCTCTCTTTTACAAAGAAGAGATCTGCTTTACAGTCTGAAGGCTTTTCTTATTAGTGGCTACTTCCCTTCTTTTATCCTTCATAGGTATTTTCCCGAATAATCTCTTTCACATCTCATTCCCTCTTAGTGTTGACTTCTGAAAGATTCAAATTCACATTATACTAATTAAGTATGAGAATGTGGGAAAAGCAAGTTTCTAAAAGGATTCTCGGGTTAATGGCTGGAAAAAATAAATTCTGATGACAATTACAAGGAATATGATGACAGGCTAAGAAAGACAAGGTCAGTTTTTTTACATGTGGTCTTTTTAGGTTTTAGGACATTCAGGTACAGATTTCTCTTAGGGAACCATGTATCATGAATCAAGGATTCAAAAAAGAGGTTAGAGACACAGATGTACATTTGAGAGTATATATCTCAGGGGCAGTCTGTGTCATGGCCATGAGTGAGAGGATCAAGGATACTGGTTAGTATGAAGAGTGAGCCAAATATAAAACTAGGAAAAACCAGGATGGATAATATGGAGGAGGTTCAGAAATGGCTATAAGAGAGGCACACACAGAATTTATATATAAAACAATGGAGAAAAAAGTTTGGATAAAGGTCAAGAGTGAGTAGAAGATAAGTATCTTAGGAAATAAAAAGATTCTCTTTTATCAAATTTGTTAAGTAAGCTAACTAAGGGTTGTTAAGTAGAGTGACTGTGGACAGTGCCCATGTACAAAATGTTTAAGAGGGAATGGGACATGAGGATGCCAGAGAAGAGCATTTGAAGAGCTAGGATACGAAGGAATGAACACAGGTAGGGTGCTAGATGGACAATCTGGGTGCTCATGCCTCTTTTGAGATAGAAGAGACTTGAATGATTCACAGGAAAGTAGCGAGAAGCCAGAACATACAGGATGAGAGACAGAGATAAATGGTTTGGAACTGTCCTGGGGAATTAGGGGTGATTAGATTAAAAACACAAATGGGAGAACAAAGCAGTGGTAGAACTAAGTTTGATCAAGATGAGGCCATGGTTCCCTTTTCTCCCAGCCAGGTAGCAGTGAAGACAGATACCTTTCAAGGTGCAGTAGAAGTTAAGGCTTTTCTTAGGGCAATTTCAATTTCCTCTATGAAGGATAATGCTGAGAGAGGAGATGGCACTAAAAAGAAAAAGGCTCAAGTACTTTTTATAAAAGGAGATTTTAAAAAGTGATTGTGGTTTGAGAGTGGAAAATGAAATTTAGGATTTTAGAGCTTCCTAATGATGAGATTGAAAAGGCACACTGTAAAAGCTGGAGATGAAAGAAGCAGGAGGCTATAATGGATGGCTTGTTCGCATGGACATGAAGTTGTTAGGATCCCAACAGGATTCAGGGTGGAAGAAAATGCTAAAGCAGCTCGGAAGTCCTCAGTGATAGTAGGACTACGATAAGGCTGATAAAAAATGTAGTAAAATGGTGTAAGCTGATGGTATGAGTCTTGAAACACCATGAGTTTCTGCAGGAGTATATAAATTAATAGTCTACCAACAGCAGTGGGCAGGTGGGAGAATTCAATCCCATCAGGGAGAACTGTACCCTTAAAGAAGGATGGGAAATTTCCCCCTGAGATAATTGCAAAGTATGTCCTCTGGGTGTCAGTTACTAATGATTATGATAACGATAAAAAACACTTAGTGCTCCTGGGTGGCTCAGTGGGTTGAGCCTCTGCCTTCAGCTCAGGTCATGATCTCGGAGACCTGGAATGGAGCCCCACATCAGGCTCTCTTCTCAGCGGGGAGCCTGCTACTCTCTCTTTCTCTGCCTGCCTCTCTGCGTACTTGTGATCTCTCTCTCAGTCAAATAAATAAAATTTAAATAAGTAAATAAAATTTTTTAAAAATGCTTATTCATACTTATTATATTCTCGGCACTGCTCCAAGTATTTTTATATTTATTAACTTATTTATAGCAAGCAGGGGGTGGGGGTAATCTGTAAAAAAGAAAAAAAAAAGAAAAAGCTAAGGATATAAAGGAATTGATTTCTCATGAAATAACCACATTCCAGATGGTAAAAAAAGGAAAAATGATGAAAGGGCAAAGGAACATGCAGAACATGCAGAACATGTGATAGTGAGAACATCAGCTGTGTTGAGAGTTTGGCCATGAACGGAGTCTTGAAATCCTATTTTCTCACACATACTTCTGGTGGTTTCTCAAGGAGGACATAAAATGATAACAAGGACTAAGGAAATAACCAAAATGATAGTTTATAACTAACTTAGGTTTCAGCCCTAAAGCTTATGTGGAACCCTTCCTGTCAGTTAGCTACAATGGATAAATGAGCCATAATGACTCATCTTGTCTCTGGTATAAGACCCAGACTAAAAGCAAACCAACATTATCTATTTGACTCTTTTTTCCCTAGGTTCACAGTCTCATGTCAGAAAATGACCACAAACTGGGTGGCCCAGGGGCTAAATCTTATCTGTGTTTTGATCTACAGACTATTTTTTTTTAATTTGAATTAATTCCCAATATTTAAAATATCAGATTTTACATAACGAAGAAAGAAAGAATGAAAAGAAGGAACTTCCCATATAGTTACAATTAGCTATGTTGAGTAGAAGCTAAGGTGACCTACTTATGCCACATTTTTTCAATTTTAGTACAGAGAGTACTACACCTTGGAAACCCCATCAATAACAGGCACACCAGGGTTGTTAGACATCCTAAAAGCAACCACTCTTTTTAGATAGAGGCAATGTGCTTTGGGGTTTACCAGAATTACTACCAGGTCAGTATTAATTAACTGGCTGGTTCCTTTAGGTTTCTGACTTTAGATTTTGGCTTATCAAAGGCTGATGATTAGGTGACTTAATCGTTTTGCTCCTAGGCAGTACCCGCCAATAGGGGAGTGACTGACCTACTTAAAACAAACAAACAAACAAAACTTAAAAGAGCATAGAAATAGAAGCAATTTATGCAGGTGGATGCTTATAGAGGATGAATGTCCATAGAATATATCATCAAGTTTGTCAGCTTCTGAACCATTCATTTATGATACATTAAGGTCCAAGCTCAATAATAGTTTACATGGATTCGTTAGCTTCTTGTTGGTGGACCTATGCAAGGAGTAAGCCTAGGTTCCCTATTGTGGCTGGAATTTATCTCTAAATAACTGGAGTTTTTGAGTTTGAGGACACTGAGAAAGAAAAGAATGAAAGATACAGATGTGGTTACTTTGTGCAAGTTTTCCTTTGGAACACTGAGCCTAAAGAATCAGCTTGGACGAAGAGGACACTGGCAACCAAGGGCCACCTTCAGCTGCTGGTGCTGTCTGAAGCTCAGTGTATTGTTGGTGTTGGTGAAAGTCTGATTGCATAGTACTCCAAGACCTGCCAAAACACATGCCAGCTTTGGCTCATGAGCCAAAAGAGAACACACTGAAATGTTAGGGTTCTAGAAACATCCAGCCCCAGCTAGTCTGAGAGATTAGGGGCAGCTCTAAGATCTGTGCTTTTGCTGGTCAGTGACTTCTCCCCCATCTAATGTAATTTCAGAAATATACTATGTAATGATCTATTTAAAAATCTAGACTGTTACTAAATGCATTAAATGTGACTTTATTTCAGCCAAATTCCCTGATAAGTGTGTGGTATTTTAAAGCTATCCTTAGAATTTTTTCTTAAGTACAAGTGTGGGTGCTACCGCTGAAAGAGAAAATCTTATCAATTATATAAATATATATATCATATATATATGTATAAATGTCAATTGTATAAATAATAATTCAGATTAAATAATAGTTGCTTCAGGTAAAGTTCAAGAAGTCAAGGGACGTGATAATGAAATAACAGTGTACAAATGCTGTTGTGGCTATAGAATTACTATGCTAGACTCTTGCTTCCTTAATTCATGGATCTCATGAGTGTAAGTTTGGCTGCATTTATTACCCGCAGCCTTTCCAGCTGTCAGGAAAGCTCCCTGGCCACTTTCAGGATGCCTGCCACTTTGGTACCAGCAGGAGATAGTGGCACTAGATAGTGATTTTCTACTAGGAAAGAAACTAAAATATCGTAGTCTATATGGACTCACCCCAAAGGCTAAATGGGCTGGTTACTCTATTAAGTAGAATAACCATGATTACTGAGGTGATTTTGAGGGAGTGATTCAGAAAAATAGAATAAATACTAAAACTCACTTCATAAAAATATAATTTTTCTTCAAACATATGAGAACTTAGAAACTGACAGGTAATCTATCAATATTTGTTTAACTAATATTTACTGAATAAATTATTTGGTCTTTGGTTAAATTTTAGATTTCTGGAACCAATAATGGTTTTATTAATTAATCTGAAGTGTGAACAAGCTAAAGTTGGCAAAGCTGTTTTATTGGAATAATTATTATTCTGTTTTTGGCATAACAACAAATCTAGTTGCTTAAATCTACTATTCTTATAAGAAATCCAAAGCAAAACCCTTCTGTTTAACATGTCAGGTTAGTATCTAGCAATAATTGTGTGTGTGTGTTTTTACCTGTTATTTCTTATAATGTCAATATTGCTAATGGGAGATTAAGACTTTGTCAGACAGCATCAAAGTAACACTAATTTACTAGTAGAGCCAATACAGAATGGAGTTATACTTAACAGAAATCATCCTTAACAGTTTTAGATATAATTTATATACAAAGAACTACACATATTTAATATGTACTATTTAAGGAGTTTAGATGTATACAAAGACCCATGATACCATCACCACAATCAGGGTAATAGATATATCCAACACCTCCCAAAGTTCCCTTATGTTTCTCTCTGTGTATGTGTGTGTGTGTGTGTGTGTGTTAAGAACACTGAACATGAGATCTACCTTCTAACAAATTTTGAAATGCACAACACTATATTATTAACTGTAAGCACTATATTGTCTAGAATGTAGTGCTTACACGATATTCTACTAGATTACACTATATTACACTAGAAAACTTATTTATCTAGCTTAACTTTAACTTTTATTTATCTGGCATAATAAACTTTTAGCTGAAACTGTTTATGTTAATAGGAGAAAATTTACCTTAGTAGAATGTCTCATTAATAAACAGAAGCTCACAACAAGAAGAATAGCACTGAAAAAAAAATTAAATCTATGCTTTATCAACTAGGAAAGAGTAACTCAATCCAGGCATTATAGTATCTATAGTATCTGTGCCTAGTCCATGTCCTACACCCACAGCCATAAACAAGCCCTTCTACTCATATTGGGGGTACCATTAGGCCCAGCATCTTAGGCCTTCCATCCAGAGGTAGAGGCAGACCAGTGCCAACACCTCTAGATCCGTTATCCAGCACAGAGAGCCACATGGGATCCAGCCATTCCTAGTTCTCCACCTAGCAGCAGAAGATCCAGGCAGGCATCTCTTCCTCCACTCACTGTCAGAAGGTAACTAAGTCCAGTGTCTCTTTGCCTTCTTCTCCATAGCAGAAGAAGACCTGGGACAGACCCTCTACCCACCAGCAAAAGGTAAACCAGAGCCCATGACTACAGGAAGTTCCTGGCCCTCCATTCAGCAGAGGAAGACATCTCAAGTAGATACTTGTCTTTCTCAGTAGCCCTGCAGAAGTAGAGTGGAAAGCCTACAAGCATGGTGTAGCCGGAAGACAGACCAGGAAAAATGCTCTTGGTCTCTGAAGCCAGAACTTAAAAGGAATCCTATATTGCCGCTATATGAAAAAGGTTTTAAAGCAGCCATTATAAGCTGTTTCAATAAGAAATTGTAAATGCCCTGGGGAAAAAAAATGAAAAATAGAATACCTCAGCAAAGAAAAATAATTTTTAAGAAGAACCAAATGGGATTTATAGAACTAAAAATTACAATAACCAAAATTAAAAAACCAAAACCAAAAAAACACAAAACACCAAAAAATAAAAACAATGAACCTGACTTCATATGCTCAATAGAGTAAAGATGACAACAGAAAAAATCAGTGAAATTGAAATATCAATAGAATTTATTCAATCTAAACAGAGAATAATACACACACGCACATGCACATGCACAGCCATAGAGAACTGTGAGACTATAACAAAAGACCTAACATTTGTATTATTGGAGTCCCAGAGGAAGAGGAGAAAGAATGGAGGATTTGAAGAAGTAATAACAAGAACTTCCTAAATTTGACAAAAGATATGAACATACAAATCCAAGAAGCTAAGCAAATCCCAAATAGGATAAAACCAAAGAATTTCATACCAAGACATATGGTAATTAAATTTCTGAAAAATAAAGACAAAGAACAAAGTCTTCAATCACAGACAATCAATGAATTACATAGCAGAGGAGACCACTGAATGACAGTGAATTTCTCAGAACCACAAAATCCAGAAGGAAGTGGCACATTTTGTACTGAAAGAAAATCACAGGAAACCCTGAATTCTATATTCAGTGAAACTATTTTTCAAAAATAAAGGCTTTCTCAGACAAAGGAAAATAAGGAAGAATTCCCTTCTAATAAGTTACCCTTGAGATAATAGCAAAAAGAAGTTCACCAACCAGAAAAGAAATGATAACAGAAACAGGATTAAAACTTCAGAAAGAAGGACAATGTAGTGGGTAAAATTAGGGGTAAAACCATAGACTATGCTTTTCCTCATAAATTTCTTAAATTATATTTTTTACTCAAATTAAAATTTGTGACTCAATCTGTTGTAATGCTCAACATATGCAGAAATACTTGAAACAATTATGTTTACAAAGTGGAGACAGTATAGGGTTTAAATAAAGTTAATCTTTTGGTACTTCACTAGAAGTGGTAAAATTTTGATATTGTGGTTAAGTGATATAGATATAGATATATTTATATAAATATCTAGATCAACCACTATGAAAACTATTGAGAAAGTGATATTCTCAAAAGCATGAATAAAACAAGAACAGTTCTAAAAATGTTGAAGTAATCTATAGCAAGACAGAAAAGTAATCTATAGCAAGACAGAAAAGAAACAGAGGAACATAACTAAAGGAAACAAAATAAAAATAGCAGACTGAAGCCTTATTATATCAATAATTACTTTAAATGTAAATGGGCTAATACTAATTGAAAGAGACTGGCAGACTAAACTTAAAAGTAGGACTCAAATATATGCTATCCACAAGAACTCACTTTAAACATAATGCAAGGTTGAAAGTAAAACAATGGAAAAGATACTCCAATCTTAATTTTAGACAGATTATATTATCATCAGATAGATGTCAGAGCAAAGAAAATCACTAGAGAAAAAGAGAGACATTACATAACGATAAAAGGATCAACCCATCACGAAAACATAGCACTAAACAACAGAGCTTCAAAATACATTAAAGTAAGCTGTAAGAACTGAAAGGAAAAAATAGGCAAATCTACAGTTATTATTAACGACTTCAACACTTAACTATTGACAACGGATAGAACAACTAAGCAGACAATTAGCAACGGTAGGGAAGAACTGAACAACACCATCAACCAATAGGATCTAATTAACAATTATATTACATTCCAACCTAAAAGAGAATACAATAGCCACTCATCCCCTTAGCCACAGTTTCACTTTTCACAGTTTCAGTCACCTACCATCAAACATGATCTGGAAGCAGATGATCCTTCTACTGACGTATCATCATCAGGTCAAATAGCAGCCTAATGCTACGTCACAATATCGATGTCATCTACCTCACTTCATCTCCTTAAGCACTGTCTGATATTTTGAGAAAGACAGACTACATTCACATAACTTTTATTATGGTATACTGTTGTCATTGTTCCATTTCATTGTTATTGTTGCTAATCTCTTACTGTGCCTAATTTATAAACTAAACTTTATCAAAGGTATATATGTATAGGAAAATACATGGTCTACAGATATGGTTCAGTATTTGCAGTTTCTGGCATCCACTGGACATCTTGAAATGTATCTCCCACAGGAAGAGGGGGCTAGTGTACACATTCCCTTTAAGTGCTCATGGATTTACTCAATCCACAAACATTAGGCACCACGCTAAAAACTTTGTTTTGTATCATTTCATTCTCACAATGACCCCACAGTACAGATACTATTATTATGTTATTAGAGAAGAAGAAACTAATGCTCAGAGAGTTTATGTAACATGCTCAATGTCACACACACTGTCCAAATTCAATCAAATCCAGGCAAGCAGTTTCCAGAGTATAAGCTGGTTCTATTCTCTAGTAGAGCTAATGTTCTTAATCTGTAAAGTAATCCATAATTTCATTGAGTATTTATCAACCCTTTCCTATGTTATTATGTCTAGTTCTAATGGATAATAATTAAGAGGTTATAAAAAAGACTTTTCAAGGATGGATTAAAGAGATTTATTTCTCATTTGGGAAAGAGAAAGATGGTGCTAAGTAATAGAGCTGGAAACCAATAAAACATTATTTTACCAGAATGTTACATCTATTCCCATTAAGAAAGAGTTAATTTGAAGCCTGTGGTTCATTTTAAGTGTGAGAGGAGGAAAATCTCATTTATCAATTTTTTTCCTCACACTGGTTTTGGAAAGTGACTTATAGTATACCTCAGTGAGCCAGCACTCAACTTCCCTCAACCATGGCCAAGGCTATCTACATTTTTTTATACTACAATTTAGAGTTACTCTATATGATTTTTCAAGATTGTTACACTGTGCTCAAATTGTATAACCTGTGTTTTGCATAAACGTACAGAGGCACAGTCTCTGCCAGCATTAATAAAGAGGAAAGAATAATCACACACACACACAAACACACACACACACACACACCTGTTTAAAGTATGGTATTAGGCTGCTTTTCTATTCCTGTTATCTAGAAATAGCAGAGAGACCTTGGGTGCCCCTGGCAATTCTCAGAGGCATGCCCATTAAAGTTGAACTTGGCTGCCATACACAGTGATTCAGCAATTTACAAGTTGAGAATGTAGAAAGAGAAGGAGAATTTTTCATCCCAGGTTTGGGTGAGGAATATTTCTCATTGTGTGCACACATAAAGAGAGATCTATAGTTAATTTTGTTCTTTATTCTAAAGCTACTAATGTGTGTAACTTACTGATTTTGAACCAAAAATTCTATTTGCCTTAATTGAGCATTTAGAATGTGGAAACTGATTTTATAACCTCAGATAGAAATAAAATTTAAATTAGAAGTTATTATAGAGGGGCACCTGGGTGGCTCAGTGGGTTAAAGCCTCTGCCTTCAGCTCAGGTCATGATCCCAGGGTCCTGGGATCGAGCCCCACATCGGGCTCTCTGCTTGGCGGTGAGCCTGCTTCCCCCCTCCCCCTCTCTGCCTGCCTCTCTGCCTGCTTGTGATCTCTGTCTGTCAAATAAATAAAATCTTTAAAAAAAAAGTGATTATAGAGATGTATCTGTATTGCATGGCTAAAGACAAGGGAGAACTTTCTTTTTTTTTTGTTATTAGACATGTGTTCTATTTAGATCTCATATACATCTGGGAGACAGACCAATAATTTTGTTAATCCAATTTTACAGAAGAGGATGAAGAGGCAGCAAAATATAAAGGAAAATTCCTTAAGCCATAGCAGGATGCCATCTATGAGAAACAAGGTCTCTGAAATCAGACGGTGCCTCTCCAGATAATAACCATTTTATTAAAATGAAATATCAACCCTTCCTCAAATTGGCTGGTTAAAAAAGCAAACCTTAATGTGAACTCTATCAGTCTTTCTATTAAATGATTCAGTGCAGCTGTGAAATGGCTCTATGAAGAAATGACGGTCAACGGCCTTTCAGAAACAACATTTTCCAAGGAAATTTTGGCCTTCTAGAAGGTGACTGTCTGTGATTGTTTGGGTATATGACTAGCTTAATGATTTAAAAAAAAATGCAACCCTCAAACAAGAAAATGGAAATCAGTAGTGCAGAGAGAAAAAGACTTTTCAAAGCCTGATTCTAAATTCCTTTCTGAGATTCACATGAGCACTTTAACTCTAGAACAATGTTTCCAGAAACACAATCTATCAATAATGACATTTATAGGTCAATTACTATTACCTGGGGAATTTGGTCTACTCTTATTTTACAGTATATCTGCCAAAAGAAAATCATATATGGCATGTTTTGACTTGGCTCTAAGCTTTCTAAAAGCCTTTCTTTCTTTTTCAGCTGAAACTCTGAAACTTACCTGCTACCCTTTGGCCCAGAGCCAGCTCATCACTAAATCTACACTGTGCTGTGTTTCTCTGTATTCCAGCCAGCCTCCTATTTCAGACTTTGGCACAAATAACAAAGTGTTGATAGTGAAGCCACAAAATGTTAATATGAGGTCATTGGGAAGGAACTGGGGGGTGGGGCAACAGTGGGGAGGACAAGTATGAAACTTCTTGGTTAAAGCCTGGACAAGGCCAAAAAAACAGAACACTTGATTACTGAAGAATGAAAAGTCAAATTCCTTGTAGGCACTGTAGTGACAAGCCATTCTCTTCACAGCTGCTAAGACAACTTCTTGGTCAATAGATTTATAAGGCCACTTTCTGTCTCCTAGGAGATAGGTCACTGGGGATTCACTTCATTATTCATTCATCTATTTATTTCTTTATCCATCCCTTGCTAATCCAACCAGCCACTTTAGAATAATTTTTTGAAATATATACAACAATGCTTCTAACAATTTAATGGACATTCAGATTACTTGGGAATCTTGTAAAAATGCAGTCTCTGATTCAGTAGTCTGTGATAGGTTCAACATTTTGCATTTCTCCTAAACTCTCAGGTGATAACTATGCTGCTTCTCCAAGGACAGAAGAGGTATACATCTGTTTCATTTTCCTTACTCTAACACCAGCGGTTTTCAAACTTGTTAAAAAAATGCAAATTATCGAGCCCCACCCAGCTCTACTAAATCTTGGGGTTGGATTGAGCAATCCCTGTTATTACCAAGTCTGCAAGTGATTCTGAAGTGTGCTCAAGTTCCAGAACCACTGAGTCTAGACCCATAATTCCTAAAACCCGGTTGAAGATTAGAATAACTTAGGAAGGTTGCAGCTTGAATCATTTCTCACAAAAAGAAAGGTAGAAGTCCTAACACCCAATGCCTGTGAATGTGATATTTACTTAAAAATAGTCTCTGCAGGGAAGAAGATTATGCAAGGAAGAGAGCAGAAAGTAGAGTGATGCAGCCATAACCAAGGAATGCCAAGGATTACCACCAGCAACCACCAAAAGCTGGGAGAAATGCATGCAACGAGTTCTTTCCTAGAGACTTCATGGGAAGCCTGGCCTTGCCAACACCTTGATTTAGGACTTTTAACTTCTAGAACTGTGAAAGAATAAATTTCTGTTGTCTTATGTGATCAAATTTGTGGTACTCTGTTACAGCAGCCCAAGAAACTAATACAGAGCTTTGAAGAACAAAATAATGAATACCCCTTTACCAATTAAATCAGGATCTTTGGGTAAGGGTATCTGCATGAGGACTTAAAAATCTCCCTCAGGGGATTCCAATAAGTGATCCAGGTTGAAGTCCAAGACATTTTTTAGACTTAAATAGACTGAGCGAAAAAACACCACAAGAAGGGGCACTGAGTGGCTCAGTGAGTTGGGCCTCTGCCTTCAGCTCAGGTCATGGTCTCGGGGTCCTGGGATCGAGCCTCGCGTTGGGCTCTCCACTGGGCAGGGAGCCTGCTTCCCCCTCTCTCTGCCTACTTGTGATCTCTCTCTGTCAAATAAGTGAATCTTTAAAAAAAAAAAAAACAATAAACTACAAGCAGTTGAATTAGTGTAAGATTATAAGTTTTTTAAGTATCAAAATCAGTTATATAGATAAATACAGTAAGACAACATTTCTCAGTTTTGTCAGGGAAACACTGTTATCGGAGGCAACTACAGTCCATTAATAAGTGGTTCTGGGCTGCATCGCAAACCTAATGACTAGAATCTCCTGCAGGAATGCGTGAATAGATAGCAAGCTCCCTTGAGGTGACTTCTATGCTCACTGACATTTGAGAGCCATCTGTATAGTGATGATTGAGCAGGCTTGAACCACTGGACAGAGCCTTCCTGAAGATGAAGGAACTGGATGAAGGTAGGAAGAGAGCATAGGTGAATAATGTTATCAGAGGGAATTATTGAGAAATTTATTTGCTGGAGCAAAGAAGAATCCTTTCTAGAAGCTGATGGACATCAGGCAGGGCTGGTTAAAGGAGAGAAAACTTTGAAGTGCAGGGTGACAAAATATGGTTGAAGGAACATAACTCGCATCAATCAGGAGCTGAGAATTGAAATGAGAATTCTGGGCTCATCTCAGCCCTATTAAATCAGAGACTATGTTTTAACAACATCTCCAAGTAATATAAATGTACATTACATTTTTGGGAAGCACTGTTCCGTGGTAGTAAGAAAACCTGTCAGAAGTTTCTGAGCAAGGAAATGATATGACAGAATTATGTGTGAAATAGTTTGGCTTAGTGGGAATGTCCAGGGCAAATTAGAAGGCTTACAGAGCTTTCCCCATAAAAATTTCTATAATGATGGAAATGTTCTACATCTGTGCCATTCAATACAGTAGCCACATATGGCTGTTGAGCACTTCAATGTGGTTAGTGTGACAGAGAAACTGAATATTGAAAGATATTTGGGTGAAAAGGAGGAACTGACCCTAAAGGTCTTAATAGATTTGTTTATGAATAATTATTGAACATGTAGACACAGTCCCTGCTTAAAATGAGCTCAAAATCTATTAGGAGACAAAATGAAAGGAATCAACTTTAGTATTGTTCTTACAGGGAAGAATTCATTGGACGGGTAACTTTGACAAGAAAGTTGAAAGATAAATAAACATTCTCCAGATAAGATGGGAGTAAACTGAGAGAAACACTTATTCCCTGGGAAGTGTGGGAAAGCATGGTGGATTCTGGGAAATTTCAGATGCCTGGAACAGAGAGTATGAAAAATTATCTTGACTGATGAATATATAGGCAGGGGCTATTCACTGAGGAATTCTGACTTTATCCCATTGGGGATAAGGGGCTATGCAAGGCTTTCAATAGGGATTAATAATCAGATTTCTGTGTTTAAAATATTAATATGGATAACATATTGGAGTGGATAAAACTAGACTCAGGAAAAATAGTTACAATTGCATTGCAACAATGCAGGTAAGAGATGACGAGACCATAAATAAAGAACAGAACAGCTGGATGGGGAGAGAAAGCTTTGAGATGAGTTAGAAGTTGAGAAAATGGTATAAATATCAAGTAAGAATGAAGTTTTTAGTAATTTTTCAAAAAGCTATTCTCTAATAAATTGCCATACTGACAACATAGAGCTGGTGATTGGATGACAGTGGAATGAGTTTGGACTAGAAATCAGAGAAGCCTTCACCTGAGACCTGAATCCATCACTTCTCAGATGGATGACTCATGCTCTACTACTCAAACTGTCTGAACCTCAGTGAACTGAAGGTAATTCCTGCACTGCAAAATTGTTGGGATATTTAAATAAAATATGAAGAATACTTGGCACATGTGGATAGCCAATTAACATTAGCTTTCTTTATACTCTTTTTTTGAATTCTAAAATCCATGACAATGAAGCTTTAATGTAAAAAAAAAAAGACTTCAATTTTAGGATTTGGGGTGTTCTAAGACTGTGAGGTCGGAATACCTGGAACTCACCTTCTCCATGGAACACACTAAATTACATCTATTAATAGAACAAATCTCTTGAAGAAATGAGGGCTAACTGAACAGCTCCTGACCAACCATTCATAGAATAGCAAGAGAGACAGATACATGTAAAACAGGGAACACCCACCCCTAACTCTGAACTGCAGTGGGGAGGGACAGCACTGAGGGGCCAGGAACAGGTCCCACAGTCCTTGGGCACAGAAAATAAGCCATGATTTAAAAGAGCAACTAGCATATAAATGAGATAACACTAGTACCTCACCAAAGAGAGATGGAGCTGTAGGAACATTATTCAGGTCAAAGGGACTAGAGAATGACATGGTTTATGTTCCCACTCAACCATAAAAGCCTAGACTCTGGTCTGGGCACCATAATGGACTGGTCTGTTTCATCACAGTGAGCTTGCAACCTCAGCCAGCCCAGGGTCCTCAAGCCCATGGCAGCCCCTGTGGTGCTGGGGCACAGAAAATAAGCCACTTTTTTTAAGTTAATAGGTTTAAAAATCTTATTTAATTATTAAATATTTCTTATTTTGTTCTTTTAGGGTTTTTTTTTCTTTTTCTTTTCCTTTCTCTCTTTTTCTTTTCCTCTTTCGTCTATTTTATTTATTATTTTCTTCTTTCTGTAAAAACCCGGTTTAAAAGACTAACTAGCATATACAGCCAGAGCTTCAGTGAGTCAACCAGCAAAATTACCAAGCACAGAGTGTCTGTATAGGGGATATCATGCATAAGAACACTCCTTCAAATTTAGGAGATGTAGCTGTTCCACCTAATCCAGAGAAACAGACTCAGAGAGTCAAGCAAAATGGGGATAGGGAGGAATTTGTGTCAAAAGAGAAAACTTCAAGGGTGCCTGGGTGGCTCAATGGGTTAAAGCCTCTGCCTTCACTCAGGTCAAGGTCTCAGGGTCCTGGGATCAGGCCCCGCATTGGGCTCTCTTCTCAGCGGGGAGTCTGCTTCCCCTTCTTTCTCTGCCTGCCTCTCTGTCTACTTGTGATCTCTCTCTGTCAAAATAAATAAATAAAATTTTTTAAAAAGGAGAAAACTTCCAAAAAAGAACAAAATTAAACAGAGATAAGCAATATACCTGATAAAAAATTTAAAGTAATGATTATAAAGATCCTGATTGGGCTGAAGAGTAGAAGAACTCAGTGAGACCTTCAATACAGAGATAAAGATATGAAAAAGAACCAGTCAGAGTTGAAGAGTACAGTAATGGAATAAAAAACACATTATAGAGGATAACAACTGATTAGAGGATGCAGAAGAATGTATCAGTGATCTAGAAGACAGGATAATGGGGGGCGCCTGCGTGGCTCAGTGGGTTAAAGCCTCTGCCTTCAGCTCAGGTCATGATCTCAGGGTCCTGGGATCGAGCCCCACATCGGGCTCTCTGCTCCGCGGGGAGCCTGCTTCCTCCTCTCTCTCTGCCTGCCTCTCTGCCTAGTTGTGATTTCTCTCTGTCCAATAAATAAAATATTAAAAAAAAACATTAGAAGACAGGATAATGGAAAACACACAAGCTGAGCAGCAAAAAGAGGAATTTTTATTTTTCTTTTCTTTTTTTTTAAAGAGAGACAGAGACAGAACATGAGCAGGGTGGGGGGAGCAAGGGGGCAAGGGAAAGGGAGAGAGAGAATCATAGGGCTTGATCTCATGACCCTGAGATCATGACCTGATCCAAAATCAAGAGCCAGACACCTAACTGAGCCACCCAGGTGCCCCAAGAGAAAGGAAGTTTTAAAAAAGAGGACAGATTAAGAGATTTTTTTGGATAACATCAAGCAAACAAACATTCACATTATAAGTGTCCCAGAAGAAAAGGAGAGAGAAAGGTATAGAAAAATTATTTAAATAATAACTGAAAACTTCCCTTAACTAGGGAAGGAAATAGACTTCCAAGTCCAAGCATAAGAGAAAGGCCTAAACAAGATGAACCCAAGAGGGTCCACACCGTGGCACATAATAATTAAAATGGGAAAATTTAAAGATGCAGAGAGAATCTTGGAATCAGTAAGAAAGAAACAAAAAGTTACCCACAAAATAAAACCTGCAAGGCTATCTGATTTTTCAGCAGAATCTTTGCAGGCCATAGGGAGTACATGATATAGGCCAGAGGGAATGCTGAAAGGAAAATACCTACAACCAGGAATACCCTATCTGGCAAGGTTACCAGTCACATTTGAAGGAGAGATAAAGCATTTCCTAGACAAACAAACGATAAAGGAGTTTATCACCACTAAACCAATATTATAAGAAATATTAAAGAGACTTCTGCAAGTGGAGAAGGAATGGCTATAATTAGACATTAGAAAATTATAAATAAAAATATGTAAAATATAACAGCATATACAGAAAACAAAGAAAAAAGTAAAAAGGGAAGGGGGAAAGAAAGGTTTTTTGCTTTTTTAAAGAATAAATTTGAATTTAAATGACCATGATGTTAATATAGACTATTTTCTTAGAATGTTATATTTAATCTCACGGTAACCACAAACCTCCCCAAAACACAAAACTTATAATACATCCACCAAAAAATAAAGAGAAAGAAAGCCAAATACAATGCTAGAGAAACTCATCAATCACAAAGAAAGAAGAAAGGAAGAAAAATTACAAAAATGATAAGAAAACAAATTTTAAAATGGCAGTAAGTACATACCTATCAATAATGGCTTTGAATGTAAATAGATTCATGACTCCAAAAAGACATAGGATGGTGGAATAGGTTAAAAAAATAAGACATATCTACATGCTGCTCACAAGAGACTTGCTGCAAACTTAAAGACACATACAGACTGAAAGTAAAGGGATAGAAAACATTCCCCATGCAAATGGAAGTAAAAATACATATATCTGACAAAATAGACTTTTTTAAAGACTATAACAAGAGACAAAGAAGGTCACTACATAATGATAAAGTGATCAATACAAAAATAGGATAAAACAATGGTAAGCATCTATATACCCAACACTGGATAACCTAAATACATAAAGTAAACATTAACAAACATAAAGAGATAAATTGATGACAATACAATAATAGTTAAGGACTTTAACACTCCACTTATATCAAAGAATAGATCATCCACACAGAAAATTGATAAGGAAACAAAATCTTTAAAGGCACACTGGACCAGATGGACCTAACAAGTATATATAGAACACTGCATCCAAACAAACAAACAAACAAAAAAACCAAAAACACATTTTTTTCAAGTGCAATGGAACATTCTTAGAGTAGATTACATATTCAGTTATAAAACAAGCCCTAATACGTTTTAGAAGAGTGAAATCATACCAAGCGTCTTTTCTAATTCTAAATGTATAAAACTAGATACCACAAAAAACCCTGGAAAAACATAGACATGTGGATAAGCAACACAACACTAAATAACCAATGATCAATGAAACAATCAAAGAAATTAAAAAAAAATACAAGGAGACAAATGAAAATGACACACATGGTCCAAAACCTTGGGACAGTGCAAAAGCAATCCTAAGAGGGAAGGATACAGCTAGACAGCCCTGCCTTAAGAAACAAGAAAAATCTCGGGCGCCTGGGTGGCTCAGTGGGTTAGGCCGCTGCCTTGGGCTCAGGTCATGATCTCAGGGTCATGGGATCGAGTCCCGCATCGGGCTCTCTGCTCAGCAGAGAGCCTGCTTCCCTCTCTCTCTCTCTCTGCCTGCCTCTCTGTCTACTTGTGATCTCTCTCTGTCAAATAAATAAATAAAAATCTTAAAAAAAAAAAAAAGAAACAAGAAAAATCTCAAATAAATAATCTAACCTTACACCTAAAGGAACTAGAAAAGGAAGAACAAACAAAGCCCAAGGTGGGTAGAAGAAAGAAAATAATAAATATCCGAGCAGAAATAAATGACATGGAGACTAAAAAACAAAAATTAAAAAAAAAAAAAGAAACCAAGAGCTGCTTCTTTAAAGATAAACAAAACTGACAAACTTAGTCTTAGCCAGACTCATCAAGAAAAAAAGGACAAAGAACCCACATAAATAAAATAAGAAATGAGAGAGGAGAAGCAACAACTGATACCACAGAAATACAAAGGATTATAAAAAAAATTATAAAAAATTATATGCCAACAAACTGGAAAACTTGAAAGAAATGGGTATATTTCTAGAAACCTACAATCTTCTAAAACTGAACCAAGAAGAAATAGAAAATTTTAACAGACTGATTACAATGAACAAAATTGAATTGGTAGTCAAAAAGCTACCAAGAAATAAAAATCCAGGACTGGAGGGATTCACAGGTGAATTCCATGAGACATTTAATGAAGAGCTAATACCTATTCTATTCAAATTATTCCAAAAAATAAAAGAGGAAGGAAAACTTCCAAATACATTCTACAAGGCTAGCATGACCTTGTTAGCAAAACCAGAAAAAGATACCATTAAAAAAAAAGTTAAGAGCGCCTGGGTGGCTCAGTGGGTTAAGCCGCTGCCTTCAGCTCAGGTCATGATCTAGGGATCCTGGGATCGAGTCCCGCATCGGGCTCTCTGCTCAACAGGGAGCCTGCTTCCCTCTCTCCCTCTGCCTGCCTCTCTGCCTATCTGTGGTCTCTGTCTATCAAATAAATAAATAAAATCTTTAAATAAATAAATAAATATTCTTCTCCTATCCCCCTAACCCCCCATGTTGCATCTCCACGTCCTCATATCAGGGAGATCATATGATAGTTGTCTTTCTCCGATTGACTTATTTCACTAAGCATGATACCCTCTAGTTCCATCCACGTCGTCGCAAATGGCAAAATTTCATTTCTTTTGATGGCTGCACAGTATTCCATTGTGTATATATATCACATCTTATTTATCCATTCATCTGTTGATGGTATGGTTTCACTTATTTGTGGAGCATAACAAATGACACGGAGGACATTGGGAGATGGAGAGGAGAAGGAAGTTGAGGGAAATTGGAAGGGGCGGCGAAACATAAGAGACTATGGACTCTGAAAAACAACCTGAGGGTTTTGAAGGGGGGGGGGGGTGGGAGGTTGGGGGAACCAGATGGTGGGTAATAGGGAGGGCATGTATTGCATGGAGCACTGGGTGTTGTGCAAAAACAATAAATACTGTTACGCTGAAAAAATAAATAAATAAATAATAAAAATAAAATAAATAAATAAATAAAAATTAAAAATTAAAAAAAAAGTTAAGAAAACTACAGGCTAATATTCCTGATGAACACAGATGCAAAAATCTTCAACAAAATATTAGCAAATTGCAGACAACAATACGCTAAAAAAAAATCTTTCACCACTATCAAGTGGAATTTATTTTGGGGATGCAAGGGTCTTTCAATCAGTCAGTGTCAGACTACATCAACAAAATGAAGAATAAAATCCATATTCTCATCTCAGTAGATTCAGAAAAAGCATATGATAAGATTCAACAGTCTTTCATGATAAAAATTCTCAACAAAATAGGGTTAGAGGGAATATACCCCAACATAATGAAAGTCATATATGGAAAAACCCACAGCTAGTATCATACTCAATGGTAGCTTTCCCTCTAAGATCAGAAACAAGACAAGGATGTCCAATCTCACCACTTATATTCAACATAGTACTAGAAGTCCTAGCCACAGCAATTAGACAAGAAAAGAGAGTAAGAGGCACCCCTATTGGTAAAAAAGTTAAACCGTCACTATTTGCAGACATTATACTAAACATAGAAAACTCTAAAGACGTCACCAGAAAACTACTAGAAATAATGAATTCAGTAAAGTGGCAGTATGCAAAATTAATACCTAGAAATTGGTAACATTTCTAACGTAACAGAACACTAATAAGAAAAGAGAATTTTTAAAGAGACACCATTTACAAATGCACCAAAAAGAATAAAATGCCTAGGAATAAACTTAACCAAAGAGGTGAAAGCCCTATACTCCAAAAACTATAATACACTGATGAAAGAAATTAAAAATGTCATAAATGGAAAGATAAGTCATTCTTATGGATTGGAAGAATTAGTGTTGTTAAAATGTTTGTATTACCCAAAGCAACTAATGATTTAATGCAATCCTTATCAAAATACTAGCAGCATTTTTCACAAAACTAGAACAAATAATACTAAAATCTGTACAGAATCACAGAAGACTCCAAATACCCAATGCAGTCCTGAGAAAGAATAAAGGTAGAGGAACCATCTACCAAATTTCAAGATATACTACAAAGCTATGGTAATCAAACATT